>NC_136705.1:12225878-12571577 GCF_947650265.1 Symphodus melops
CTGGGCGAGTATGAAGATCAAACCCCCAAGTCACGCAGCCTGTCGATCAGGAAAGGAGTCAGAAACGACAACACCATCTTTGTCGCAGGCGGTGAGAATATAGCATTGCTGGCAGATCAACCTGTCCGTAGCCTGGGTCGCACCTACACAGCAAAGCTCTCTGACAGGCAGATGGGGGAGACGGTGAGGAAGCAGCTCGCAGATGGCCTGACCAAGATCAATGAAAGCCAACTCCCCGGAAAGTGCAAAGTTTGGTGTTACCAGTTCATACTGTACCAAAGGGTGGTGTGGCCACTGAAGATGAGCGAAATCCCCTCCTCAGTGGTAAGCGAGATGGACGGGCTGGCAAACTCGTTCATCAGGAAGTGGCTGGGACTACCAAGATGCCTCTCGGAGGTAGGCCTCTTTGGTAGGAACACACTACAACTACCACTGCGATGCATCAGCTTGGGATACAAGCAAGAGAAGGCTCGGCTGGTGCTGGAGCTGAGGGAATCCACTGACCAGCTGGTGTGAGCAGCGGGCACCCAGATAAGAACGGGAAAAAAGTGGAAAGCCCAAGAAGAGGTCGACATGGCAATCGGCAGGCTGAAGCACCGCGAGGTGGTCGGCAGAGTCCAGGAGGGTCGAGCAGGCCTTGGGAGGGGCGATACTCCCTTGTTCTGGTCAAAGGCTTCCAAAGAAGATGGGAAAGCCACGGTGGTGGCGGAAGTGGCAAGAACTGAGCAGGAACGCCTGAACATCAAAGCGGTGTTCCAGGGCCAGCAAGGACGTTGGACGTCACGGGAAGGTCTCACAGATAGGTCGACACACTATTGGAGGATATATGTTTCCTTCATTTCACAAGTATTAATCCTACATGTTCTGTACATGTGTACAGTATGTAGTGTTTTTTTTCCCAATCAAGCATATAGACCAGAGTTCGGATGAAGTAAATGATCAGGCAATATTTACTTGACAGTTGCGTTCAGAAGTGTTTTTGTGTTTCCAGATGGATCTCCAGCTACCTCCTCTTCTCCAGCATCAACAGCAGGCAGAGGGCATTGAGATATACCAGCTGGCAGAAAATGTACATCAGCCTCATGGATACATGATTCCTGTGGAGAGCCAGGAATGCTCTCAACTGTACTGGAAGGAAAACCACTGTACGAATGGCCGGGTATGTATTCAATTATGCTTTCAGTACTTTTGTTATACACACTATTGGAGGATATAGGTTGCCTTCATTTCACAAGTAAAAATCATACATGTTCTGTACATGTGTACATTATGTAGTGTTCTTTTTTTTCCAATCAAGCATATAAACCAGAGATTGAATGAAGTAAATGATCAGGTAATGTTTACTTGACAGTTGCGTTCTGAAATGTTTTTGTTTTTCCAGATGGATGTCCATCGAACATCTCTGCTCCAGCATGAACAGCAGGCAGAGGGCATTGAGATATACCAGCTGGCAGAAAATGTACATTAGCCTCATGGATACATGATTCCTGTGGGAGCCAGGAATGCTCTCAACTGTACTGGAAGGAAAACCACTGTACGAATGGCCGGGTATGTATTCAATTATGCTTTCAGTACTGTTGTTGTACACACTATTGGAGGATATAGGTTTCCTTCATTTCTCAAGTACTAATCATACATGTTCTGTACATGTGCACAATATGTAGTGTTATTTTATTTTTTTAACCAATCAATCATTTAGACCAGAGTTTGGATGAAGTAAATGATCAGGCAATATTTACTTGACAGTTGCGTTCAGAAGTGTTTTCGTGTTTCCAGATGGATCTCCATCTACCTGTCGCAGCCTTTGAGATCATCCTCATAGGGGCTAGGAAGATGGTCGGGGGAGGGAAACTGCCGTCAGGACAGCTGCTATCAGCAGTGAGAGGCTACATGGACGATTTCACCACCATACTCCAGACAGCAGCATGTACAACAAGACTGCTGAAGAGGATCGAAGAGCTTGTGGGCTGGGCGAGTATGAAGATCAAACCCCCAAGTCACGCAGCCTGTCGATCAGGAAAGGAGTCAGAAACGACAACACCATCTTTGTCGCAGGCGGTGAGAATATAGCATTGCTGGCAGATCAACCTGTCCGTAGCCTGGGTCGCACCTACACAGCAAAGCTCTCTGACAGGCAGATGGGGGAGACGGTGAGGAAGCAGCTCGCAGATGGCCTGACCAAGATCAATGAAAGCCAACTCCCCGGAAAGTGCAAAGTTTGGTGTTACCAGTTCATACTGTACCAAAGGGTGGTGTGGCCACTGAAGATGAGCGAAATCCCCTCCTCAGTGGTAAGCGAGATGGACGGGCTGGCAAACTCGTTCATCAGGAAGTGGCTGGGACTACCAAGATGCCTCTCGGAGGTAGGCCTCTTTGGTAGGAACACACTACAACTACCACTGCGATGCATCAGCTTGGGATACAAGCAAGAGAAGGCTCGGCTGGTGCTGGAGCTGAGGGAATCCACTGACCAGCTGGTGTGAGCAGCGGGCACCCAGATAAGAACGGGAAAAAAGTGGAAAGCCCAAGAAGAGGTCGACATGGCAATCGGCAGGCTGAAGCACCGCGAGGTGGTCGGCAGAGTCCAGGAGGGTCGAGCAGGCCTTGGGAGGGGCGATACTCCCTTGTTCTGGTCAAAGGCTTCCAAAGAAGATGGGAAAGCCACGGTGGTGGCGGAAGTGGCAAGAACTGAGCAGGAACGCCTGAACATCAAAGCGGTGTTCCAGGGCCAGCAAGGACGTTGGACGTCACGGGAAGGTCTCACAGATAGGTCGACACACTATTGGAGGATATATGTTTCCTTCATTTCACAAGTATTAATCCTACATGTTCTGTACATGTGTACAGTATGTAGTGTTTTTTTTCCCAATCAAGCATATAGACCAGAGTTCGGATGAAGTAAATGATCAGGCAATATTTACTTGACAGTTGCGTTCAGAAGTGTTTTTGTGTTTCCAGATGGATCTCCAGCTACCTCCTCTTCTCCAGCATCAACAGCAGGCAGAGGGCATTGAGATATACCAGCTGGCAGAAAATGTACATCAGCCTCATGGATACATGATTCCTGTGGAGAGCCAGGAATGCTCTCAACTGTACTGGAAGGAAAACCACTGTACGAATGGCCGGGTATGTATTCAATTATGCTTTCAGTGCCTTTGTTATACACACTATTGGAGGATATAGGTTTCCTTCATTTCACAAGTAAAAATCATACATGTTCTGTACATGTGTACATTATGTAGTGTTCTTTTTTTTCCAATCAAGCATATAAACCAGAGATTGAATGAAGTAAATGATCAGGTAATGTTTACTTGACAGTTGCGTTCTGAAATGTTTTTGTTTTTCCAGATGGATGTCCATCGAACATCTCTGCTCCAGCATGAACAGCAGGCAGAGGGCATTGAGATATACCAGCTGGCAGAAAATGTACATTAGCCTCATGGATACATGATTCCTGTGGAGAGCCAGGAATGCTCTCAACTGTACTGGAAGGAAAACCACTGTACGAATGGCCGGGTATGTATTCAATTATGCTTTCAGTACTGTTGTTGTACACACTATTGGAGGATATAGGTTTCCTTCATTTCTCAAGTACTAATCATACATGTTCTGTACATGTGCACAATATGTAGTGTTATTTTATTTTTTTAACCAATCAAGCATTTAGACCAGAGTTTGGATGAAGTAAATGATCAGGCAATATTTACTTGACAGTTGCGTTCAGAAGTGTTTTCGTGTTTCCAGATGGATCTCCATCTACCTGTCGCAGCCTTTGAGATCATCCTCATAGGGGCTAGGAAGATGGTCGGGGGAGGCAAACTGCCGTCAGGACAACGGCTATCAACAGTGAGAGGCTACATGGACGATTTCACCACCATACTCCAGACAGCAGCATGTACAACAAGACTGCTGAAGAGGATCGAAGAGCTTGTGGGCTGGGCGAGTATGAAGATCAAACCCCCAAGTCACGCAGCCTGTCGATCAGGAAAGGAGTCAGAAACGACAACACCATCTTTGTCGCAGGCGGTGAGAATATAGCATTGCTGGCAGATCAACCTGTCCGTAGCCTGGGTCGCACCTACACAGCAAAGCTCTCTGACAGGCAGATGGGGGAGACGGTGAGGAAGCAGCTCGCAGATGGCCTGACCAAGATCAATGAAAGCCAACTCCCCGGAAAGTGCAAAGTTTGGTGTTACCAGTTCATACTGTACCAAAGGGTGGTGTGGCCACTGAAGATGAGCGAAATCCCTTCCTCAGTGGTAAGCGAGATGGACGGGCTGGCAAACTCGTTCATCAGGAAGTGGCTGGGACTACCAAGATGCCTCTCGGAGGTAGGCCTCTTTGGTAGGAACACACTACAACTACCACTGCGATGCATCAGCTTGGGATACAAGCAAGAGAAGGCTCGGCTGGTGCTGGAGCTGAGGGAATCCACTGACCAGCTGGTGTGAGCAGCGGGCACCCAGATAAGAACGGGAAAAAAGTGGAAAGCCCAAGAAGAGGTCGACATGGCAATCGGCAGGCTGAAGCACCGCGAGGTGGTCGGCAGAGTCCAGGAGGGTCGAGCAGGCCTTGGGAGGGGCGATACTCCCTTGTTCTGGTCAAAGGCTTCCAAAGAAGATGGGAAAGCCACGGTGGTGGCGGAAGTGGCAAGAACTGAGCAGGAACGCCTGAACATCAAAGCGGTGTTCCAGGGCCAGCAAGGACGTTGGACGTCACGGGAAGGTCTCACAGATAGGTCGACACACTATTGGAGGATATATGTTTCCTTCATTTCACAAGTATTAATCCTACATGTTCTGTACATGTGTACAATATGTAGTGTTTTTTTCCCCAATCAAGCATATAGACCAGAGTTCGGATGAAGTAAATGATCAGGCAATATTTACTTGACAGTTGCGTTCAGAAGTGTTTTTGTGTTTCCAGATGGATCTCCAGCTACCTCCTCTTCTCCAGCATCAACAGCAGGCAGAGGGCATTGAGATATACCAGCTGGCAGAAAATGTACATCAGCCTCATGGATACATGATTCCTGTGGAGAGCCAGGAATGCTCTCAACTGTACTGGAAGGAAAACCACTGTACGAATGGCCGGGTATGTATTCAATTATGCTTTCAGTACTTTTGTTATACACACTATTGGAGGATATAGGTTGCCTTCATTTCACAAGTAAAAATCATACATGTTCTGTACATGTGTACATTATGTAGTGTTCTTTTTTTTCCAATCAAGCATATAAACCAGAGATTGAATGAAGTAAATGATCAGGTAATGTTTACTTGACAGTTGCGTTCTGAAATGTTTTTGTTTTTCCAGATGGATGTCCATCGAACATCTCTGCTCCAGCATGAACAGCAGGCAGAGGGCATTGAGATATACCAGCTGGCAGAAAATGTACATTAGCCTCATGGATACATGATTCCTGTGGAGAGCCAGGAATGCTCTCAACTGTACTGGAAGGAAAACCACTGTACGAATGGCCGGGTATGTATTCAATTATGCTTTCAGTACTGTTGTTGTACACACTATTGGAGGATATAGGTTTCCTTCATTTCTCAAGTACTAATCATACATGTTCTGTACATGTGCACAATATGTAGTGTTATTTTATTTTTGTAACCAATCAAGCATTTAGACCAGAGTTTGGATGAAGTAAATGATCAGGCAATATTTACTTGACAGTTGCGTTCAGAAGTGTTTTCGTGTTTCCAGATGGATCTCCATCTACCTGTCGCAGCCTTTGAGATCATCCTCATAGGGGCTAGGAAGATGGTCGGGGGAGGGAAACTGCCGTCAGGACAACGGCTATCAGCAGTGAGAGGCTACATGGACGATTTCACCACCATACTCCAGACAGCAGCATGTACAACAAGACTGCTGAAGAGGATCGAAGAGCTTGTGGGCTGGGCGAGTATGAAGATCAAACCCCCAAGTCACGCAGCCTGTCGATCAGGAAAGGAGTCAGAAACGACAACACCATCTTTGTCGCAGGCGGTGAGAATATAGCATTGCTGGCAGATCAACCTGTCCGTAGCCTGGGCCGCACCTACACAGCAAAGCTCTCTGACAGGCAGATGGGGGAGACGGTGAGGAAGCAGCTCGCAGATGGCCTGACCAAGATCAATGAAAGCCAACTCCCCGGAAAGTGCAAAGTTTGGTGTTACCAGTTCATACTGTACCAAAGGGTGGTGTGGCCACTGAAGATGAGCGAAATCCCCTCCTCAGTGGTAAGCGAGATGGACGGGCTGGCAAACTCGTTCATCAGGAAGTGGCTGGGACTACCAAGATGCCTCTCGGAGGTAGGCCTCTTTGGTAGGAACACACTACAACTACCACTGCGATGCATCAGCTTGGGATACAAGCAAGAGAAGGCTCGGCTGGTGCTGGAGCTGAGGGAATCCACTGACCAGCTGGTGTGAGCAGCGGGCACCCAGATAAGAACGGGAAAAAAGTGGAAAGCCCAAGAAGAGGTCGACATGGCAATCGGCAGGCTGAAGCACCGCGAGGTGGTCGGCAGAGTCCAGGAGGGTCGAGCAGGCCTTGGGAGGGGCGATACTCCCTTGTTCTGGTCAAAGGCTTCCAAAGAAGATGGGAAAGCCACGGTGGTGGCGGAAGTGGCAAGAACTGAGCAGGAACGCCTGAACATCAAAGCGGTGTTCCAGGGCCAGCAAGGACGTTGGACGTCACGGGAAGGTCTCACAGATAGGTCGACACACTATTGGAGGATATATGTTTCCTTCATTTCACAAGTATTAATCCTACATGTTCTGTACATGTGTACAGTATGTAGTGTTTTTTTCCCCAATCAAGCATATAGACCAGAGTTCGGATGAAGTAAATGATCAGGCAATATTTACTTGACAGTTGCGTTCAGAAGTGTTTTTGTGTTTCCAGATGGATCTCCAGCTACCTCCTCTTCTCCAGCATCAACAGCAGGCAGAGGGCATTGAGATATACCAGCTGGCAGAAAATGTACATCAGCCTCATGGATACATGATTCCTGTGGAGAGCCAGGAATGCTCTCAACTGTACTGGAAGGAAAACCACTGTACGAATGGCCGAGTATGTATTCAATTATGCTTTCAGTACTTTTGTTATACACACTATTGGAGGATATAGGTTGCCTTCATTTCACAAGTAAAAATCATACATGTTCTGTACATGTGTACATTATGTAGTGTTCTTTTTTTTCCAATCAAGCATATAAACCAGAGATTGAATGAAGTAAATGATCAGGTAATGTTTACTTGACAGTTGCGTTCTGAAATGTTTTTGTTTTTCCAGATGGATGTCCATCGAACATCTCTGCTCCAGCATGAACAGCAGGCAGAGGGCATTGAGATATACCAGCTGGCAGAAAATGTACATTAGCCTCATGGATACATGATTCCTGTGGAGAGCCAGGAATGCTCTCAACTGTACTGGAAGGAAAACCACTGTACGAATGGCCGGGTATGTATTCAATTATGCTTTCAGTACTGTTGTTGTACACACTATTGGAGGATATAGGTTTCCTTCATTTCTCAAGTACTAATCATACATGTTCTGTACATGTGCACAATATGTAGTGTTATTTTATTTTTTTAACCAATCAAGCATTTAGACCAGAGTTTGGATGAAGTAAATGATCAGGCAATATTTACTTGACAGTTGCGTTCAGAAGTGTTTTCGTGTTTCCAGATGGATCTCCATCTACCTGTCGCAGCCTTTGAGATCATCCTCATAGGGGCTAGGAAGATGGTCGGGGGAGGCAAACTGCCGTCAGGACAACGGCTATCAGCAGTGAGAGGCTACATGGACGATTTCACCACCATACTCCAGACAGCAGCATGTACAACAAGACTGCTGAAGAGGATCGAAGAGCTTGTGGGCTGGGCGAGTATGAAGATCAAACCCCCAAGTCACGCAGCCTGTCGATCAGGAAAGGAGTCAGAAACGACAACACCATCTTTGTCGCAGGCGGTGAGAATATAGCATTGCTGGCAGATCAACCTGTCCGTAGCCTGGGTCGCACCTACACAGCAAAGCTCTCTGACAGGCAGATGGGGGAGACGGTGAGGAAGCAGCTCGCAGATGGCCTGACCAAGATCAATGAAAGCCAACTCCCCGGAAAGTGCAAAGTTTGGTGTTACCAGTTCATACTGTACCAAAGGGTGGTGTGGCCACTGAAGATGAGCGAAATCCCCTCCTCAGTGGTAAGCGAGATGGACGGGCTGGCAAACTCGTTCATCAGGAAGTGGCTGGGACTACCAAGATGCCTCTCGGAGGTAGGCCTCTTTGGTAGGAACACACTACAACTACCACTGCGATGCATCAGCTTGGGATACAAGCAAGAGAAGGCTCGGCTGGTGCTGGAGCTGAGGGAATCCACTGACCAGCTGGTGTGAGCAGCGGGCACCCAGATAAGAACGGGAAAAAAGTGGAAAGCCCAAGAAGAGGTCGACATGGCAATCGGCAGGCTGAAGCACCGCGAGGTGGTCGGCAGAGTCCAGGAGGGTCGAGCAGGCCTTGGGAGGGGCGATACTCCCTTGTTCTGGTCAAAGGCTTCCAAAGAAGATGGGAAAGCCACGGTGGTGGCGGAAGTGGCAAGAACTGAGCAGGAACGCCTGAACATCAAAGCGGTGTTCCAGGGCCAGCAAGGACGTTGGACGTCACGGGAAGGTCTCACAGATAGGTCGACACACTATTGGAGGATATATGTTTCCTTCATTTCACAAGTATTAATCCTACATGTTCTGTACATGTGTACAGTATGTAGTGTTTTTTTTCCCAATCAAGCATATAGACCAGAGTTCGGATGAAGTAAATGATCAGGCAATATTTACTTGACAGTTGCGTTCAGAAGTGTTTTTGTGTTTCCAGATGGATCTCCAGCTACCTCCTCTTCTCCAGCATCAACAGCAGGCAGAGGGCATTGAGATATACCAGCTGGCAGAAAATGTACATCAGCCTCATGGATACATGATTCCTGTGGAGAGCCAGGAATGCTCTCAACTGTACTGGAAGGAAAACCACTGTACGAATGGCCGGGTATGTATTCAATTATGCTTTCAGTACTTTTGTTATACACACTATTGGAGGATATAGGTTGCCTTCATTTCACAAGTAAAAATCATACATGTTCTGTACATGTGTACATTATGTAGTGTTCTTTTTTTTCCAATCAAGCATATAAACCAGAGATTGAATGAAGTAAATGATCAGGTAATGTTTACTTGACAGTTGCGTTCTGAAATGTTTTTGTTTTTCCAGATGGATGTCCATCGAACATCTCTGCTCCAGCATGAACAGCAGGCAGAGGGCATTGAGATATACCAGCTGGCAGAAAATGTACATTAGCCTCATGGATACATGATTCCTGTGGGAGCCAGGAATGCTCTCAACTGTACTGGAAGGAAAACCACTGTACGAATGGCCGGGTATGTATTCAATTATGCTTTCAGTACTGTTGTTGTACACACTATTGGAGGATATAGGTTTCCTTCATTTCTCAAGTACTAATCATACATGTTCTGTACATGTGCACAATATGTAGTGTTATTTTATTTTTTTAACCAATCAATCATTTAGACCAGAGTTTGGATGAAGTAAATGATCAGGCAATATTTACTTGACAGTTGCGTTCAGAAGTGTTTTCGTGTTTCCAGATGGATCTCCATCTACCTGTCGCAGCCTTTGAGATCATCCTCATAGGGGCTAGGAAGATGGTCGGGGGAGGGAAACTGCCGTCAGGACAGCTGCTATCAGCAGTGAGAGGCTACATGGACGATTTCACCACCATACTCCAGACAGCAGCATGTACAACAAGACTGCTGAAGAGGATCGAAGAGCTTGTGGGCTGGGCGAGTATGAAGATCAAACCCCCAAGTCACGCAGCCTGTCGATCAGGAAAGGAGTCAGAAACGACAACACCATCTTTGTCGCAGGCGGTGAGAATATAGCATTGCTGGCAGATCAACCTGTCCGTAGCCTGGGTCGCACCTACACAGCAAAGCTCTCTGACAGGCAGATGGGGGAGACGGTGAGGAAGCAGCTCGCAGATGGCCTGACCAAGATCAATGAAAGCCAACTCCCCGGAAAGTGCAAAGTTTGGTGTTACCAGTTCATACTGTACCAAAGGGTGGTGTGGCCACTGAAGATGAGCGAAATCCCCTCCTCAGTGGTAAGCGAGATGGACGGGCTGGCAAACTCGTTCATCAGGAAGTGGCTGGGACTACCAAGATGCCTCTCGGAGGTAGGCCTCTTTGGTAGGAACACACTACAACTACCACTGCGATGCATCAGCTTGGGATACAAGCAAGAGAAGGCTCGGCTGGTGCTGGAGCTGAGGGAATCCACTGACCAGCTGGTGTGAGCAGCGGGCACCCAGATAAGAACGGGAAAAAAGTGGAAAGCCCAAGAAGAGGTCGACATGGCAATCGGCAGGCTGAAGCACCGCGAGGTGGTCGGCAGAGTCCAGGAGGGTCGAGCAGGCCTTGGGAGGGGCGATACTCCCTTGTTCTGGTCAAAGGCTTCCAAAGAAGATGGGAAAGCCACGGTGGTGGCGGAAGTGGCAAGAACTGAGCAGGAACGCCTGAACATCAAAGCGGTGTTCCAGGGCCAGCAAGGACGTTGGACGTCACGGGAAGGTCTCACAGATAGGTCGACACACTATTGGAGGATATATGTTTCCTTCATTTCACAAGTATTAATCCTACATGTTCTGTACATGTGTACAGTATGTAGTGTTTTTTTTCCCAATCAAGCATATAGACCAGAGTTCGGATGAAGTAAATGATCAGGCAATATTTACTTGACAGTTGCGTTCAGAAGTGTTTTTGTGTTTCCAGATGGATCTCCAGCTACCTCCTCTTCTCCAGCATCAACAGCAGGCAGAGGGCATTGAGATATACCAGCTGGCAGAAAATGTACATCAGCCTCATGGATACATGATTCCTGTGGAGAGCCAGGAATGCTCTCAACTGTACTGGAAGGAAAACCACTGTACGAATGGCCGGGTATGTATTCAATTATGCTTTCAGTGCCTTTGTTATACACACTATTGGAGGATATAGGTTTCCTTCATTTCACAAGTAAAAATCATACATGTTCTGTACATGTGTACATTATGTAGTGTTCTTTTTTTTCCAATCAAGCATATAAACCAGAGATTGAATGAAGTAAATGATCAGGTAATGTTTACTTGACAGTTGCGTTCTGAAATGTTTTTGTTTTTCCAGATGGATGTCCATCGAACATCTCTGCTCCAGCATGAACAGCAGGCAGAGGGCATTGAGATATACCAGCTGGCAGAAAATGTACATTAGCCTCATGGATACATGATTCCTGTGGAGAGCCAGGAATGCTCTCAACTGTACTGGAAGGAAAACCACTGTACGAATGGCCGGGTATGTATTCAATTATGCTTTCAGTACTGTTGTTGTACACACTATTGGAGGATATAGGTTTCCTTCATTTCTCAAGTACTAATCATACATGTTCTGTACATGTGCACAATATGTAGTGTTATTTTATTTTTTTAACCAATCAAGCATTTAGACCAGAGTTTGGATGAAGTAAATGATCAGGCAATATTTACTTGACAGTTGCGTTCAGAAGTGTTTTCGTGTTTCCAGATGGATCTCCATCTACCTGTCGCAGCCTTTGAGATCATCCTCATAGGGGCTAGGAAGATGGTCGGGGGAGGCAAACTGCCGTCAGGACAACGGCTATCAACAGTGAGAGGCTACATGGACGATTTCACCACCATACTCCAGACAGCAGCATGTACAACAAGACTGCTGAAGAGGATCGAAGAGCTTGTGGGCTGGGCGAGTATGAAGATCAAACCCCCAAGTCACGCAGCCTGTCGATCAGGAAAGGAGTCAGAAACGACAACACCATCTTTGTCGCAGGCGGTGAGAATATAGCATTGCTGGCAGATCAACCTGTCCGTAGCCTGGGTCGCACCTACACAGCAAAGCTCTCTGACAGGCAGATGGGGGAGACGGTGAGGAAGCAGCTCGCAGATGGCCTGACCAAGATCAATGAAAGCCAACTCCCCGGAAAGTGCAAAGTTTGGTGTTACCAGTTCATACTGTACCAAAGGGTGGTGTGGCCACTGAAGATGAGCGAAATCCCTTCCTCAGTGGTAAGCGAGATGGACGGGCTGGCAAACTCGTTCATCAGGAAGTGGCTGGGACTACCAAGATGCCTCTCGGAGGTAGGCCTCTTTGGTAGGAACACACTACAACTACCACTGCGATGCATCAGCTTGGGATACAAGCAAGAGAAGGCTCGGCTGGTGCTGGAGCTGAGGGAATCCACTGACCAGCTGGTGTGAGCAGCGGGCACCCAGATAAGAACGGGAAAAAAGTGGAAAGCCCAAGAAGAGGTCGACATGGCAATCGGCAGGCTGAAGCACCGCGAGGTGGTCGGCAGAGTCCAGGAGGGTCGAGCAGGCCTTGGGAGGGGCGATACTCCCTTGTTCTGGTCAAAGGCTTCCAAAGAAGATGGGAAAGCCACGGTGGTGGCGGAAGTGGCAAGAACTGAGCAGGAACGCCTGAACATCAAAGCGGTGTTCCAGGGCCAGCAAGGACGTTGGACGTCACGGGAAGGTCTCACAGATAGGTCGACACACTATTGGAGGATATATGTTTCCTTCATTTCACAAGTATTAATCCTACATGTTCTGTACATGTGTACAATATGTAGTGTTTTTTTCCCCAATCAAGCATATAGACCAGAGTTCGGATGAAGTAAATGATCAGGCAATATTTACTTGACAGTTGCGTTCAGAAGTGTTTTTGTGTTTCCAGATGGATCTCCAGCTACCTCCTCTTCTCCAGCATCAACAGCAGGCAGAGGGCATTGAGATATACCAGCTGGCAGAAAATGTACATCAGCCTCATGGATACATGATTCCTGTGGAGAGCCAGGAATGCTCTCAACTGTACTGGAAGGAAAACCACTGTACGAATGGCCGGGTATGTATTCAATTATGCTTTCAGTACTTTTGTTATACACACTATTGGAGGATATAGGTTGCCTTCATTTCACAAGTAAAAATCATACATGTTCTGTACATGTGTACATTATGTAGTGTTCTTTTTTTTCCAATCAAGCATATAAACCAGAGATTGAATGAAGTAAATGATCAGGTAATGTTTACTTGACAGTTGCGTTCTGAAATGTTTTTGTTTTTCCAGATGGATGTCCATCGAACATCTCTGCTCCAGCATGAACAGCAGGCAGAGGGCATTGAGATATACCAGCTGGCAGAAAATGTACATTAGCCTCATGGATACATGATTCCTGTGGAGAGCCAGGAATGCTCTCAACTGTACTGGAAGGAAAACCACTGTACGAATGGCCGGGTATGTATTCAATTATGCTTTCAGTACTGTTGTTGTACACACTATTGGAGGATATAGGTTTCCTTCATTTCTCAAGTACTAATCATACATGTTCTGTACATGTGCACAATATGTAGTGTTATTTTATTTTTGTAACCAATCAAGCATTTAGACCAGAGTTTGGATGAAGTAAATGATCAGGCAATATTTACTTGACAGTTGCGTTCAGAAGTGTTTTCGTGTTTCCAGATGGATCTCCATCTACCTGTCGCAGCCTTTGAGATCATCCTCATAGGGGCTAGGAAGATGGTCGGGGGAGGGAAACTGCCGTCAGGACAACGGCTATCAGCAGTGAGAGGCTACATGGACGATTTCACCACCATACTCCAGACAGCAGCATGTACAACAAGACTGCTGAAGAGGATCGAAGAGCTTGTGGGCTGGGCGAGTATGAAGATCAAACCCCCAAGTCACGCAGCCTGTCGATCAGGAAAGGAGTCAGAAACGACAACACCATCTTTGTCGCAGGCGGTGAGAATATAGCATTGCTGGCAGATCAACCTGTCCGTAGCCTGGGCCGCACCTACACAGCAAAGCTCTCTGACAGGCAGATGGGGGAGACGGTGAGGAAGCAGCTCGCAGATGGCCTGACCAAGATCAATGAAAGCCAACTCCCCGGAAAGTGCAAAGTTTGGTGTTACCAGTTCATACTGTACCAAAGGGTGGTGTGGCCACTGAAGATGAGCGAAATCCCCTCCTCAGTGGTAAGCGAGATGGACGGGCTGGCAAACTCGTTCATCAGGAAGTGGCTGGGACTACCAAGATGCCTCTCGGAGGTAGGCCTCTTTGGTAGGAACACACTACAACTACCACTGCGATGCATCAGCTTGGGATACAAGCAAGAGAAGGCTCGGCTGGTGCTGGAGCTGAGGGAATCCACTGACCAGCTGGTGTGAGCAGCGGGCACCCAGATAAGAACGGGAAAAAAGTGGAAAGCCCAAGAAGAGGTCGACATGGCAATCGGCAGGCTGAAGCACCGCGAGGTGGTCGGCAGAGTCCAGGAGGGTCGAGCAGGCCTTGGGAGGGGCGATACTCCCTTGTTCTGGTCAAAGGCTTCCAAAGAAGATGGGAAAGCCACGGTGGTGGCGGAAGTGGCAAGAACTGAGCAGGAACGCCTGAACATCAAAGCGGTGTTCCAGGGCCAGCAAGGACGTTGGACGTCACGGGAAGGTCTCACAGATAGGTCGACACACTATTGGAGGATATATGTTTCCTTCATTTCACAAGTATTAATCCTACATGTTCTGTACATGTGTACAGTATGTAGTGTTTTTTTCCCCAATCAAGCATATAGACCAGAGTTCGGATGAAGTAAATGATCAGGCAATATTTACTTGACAGTTGCGTTCAGAAGTGTTTTTGTGTTTCCAGATGGATCTCCAGCTACCTCCTCTTCTCCAGCATCAACAGCAGGCAGAGGGCATTGAGATATACCAGCTGGCAGAAAATGTACATCAGCCTCATGGATACATGATTCCTGTGGAGAGCCAGGAATGCTCTCAACTGTACTGGAAGGAAAACCACTGTACGAATGGCCGAGTATGTATTCAATTATGCTTTCAGTACTTTTGTTATACACACTATTGGAGGATATAGGTTGCCTTCATTTCACAAGTAAAAATCATACATGTTCTGTACATGTGTACATTATGTAGTGTTCTTTTTTTTCCAATCAAGCATATAAACCAGAGATTGAATGAAGTAAATGATCAGGTAATGTTTACTTGACAGTTGCGTTCTGAAATGTTTTTGTTTTTCCAGATGGATGTCCATCGAACATCTCTGCTCCAGCATGAACAGCAGGCAGAGGGCATTGAGATATACCAGCTGGCAGAAAATGTACATTAGCCTCATGGATACATGATTCCTGTGGAGAGCCAGGAATGCTCTCAACTGTACTGGAAGGAAAACCACTGTACGAATGGCCGGGTATGTATTCAATTATGCTTTCAGTACTGTTGTTGTACACACTATTGGAGGATATAGGTTTCCTTCATTTCTCAAGTACTAATCATACATGTTCTGTACATGTGCACAATATGTAGTGTTATTTTATTTTTGTAACCAATCAAGCATTTAGACCAGAGTTTGGATGAAGTAAATGATCAGGCAATATTTACTTGACAGTTGCGTTCAGAAGTGTTTTCGTGTTTCCAGATGGATCTCCATCTACCTGTCGCAGCCTTTGAGATCATCCTCATAGGGGCTAGGAAGATGGTCGGGGGAGGGAAACTGCCGTCAGGACAACGGCTATCAGCAGTGAGAGGCTACATGGACGATTTCACCACCATACTCCAGACAGCAGCATGTACAACAAGACTGCTGAAGAGGATCGAAGAGCTTGTGGGCTGGGCGAGTATGAAGATCAAACCCCCAAGTCACGCAGCCTGTCGATCAGGAAAGGAGTCAGAAACGACAACACCATCTTTGTCGCAGGCGGTGAGAATATAGCATTGCTGGCAGATCAACCTGTCCGTAGCCTGGGCCGCACCTACACAGCAAAGCTCTCTGACAGGCAGATGGGGGAGACGGTGAGGAAGCAGCTCGCAGATGGCCTGACCAAGATCAATGAAAGCCAACTCCCCGGAAAGTGCAAAGTTTGGTGTTACCAGTTCATACTGTACCAAAGGGTGGTGTGGCCACTGAAGATGAGCGAAATCCCCTCCTCAGTGGTAAGCGAGATGGACGGGCTGGCAAACTCGTTCATCAGGAAGTGGCTGGGACTACCAAGATGCCTCTCGGAGGTAGGCCTCTTTGGTAGGAACACACTACAACTACCACTGCGATGCATCAGCTTGGGATACAAGCAAGAGAAGGCTCGGCTGGTGCTGGAGCTGAGGGAATCCACTGACCAGCTGGTGTGAGCAGCGGGCACCCAGATAAGAACGGGAAAAAAGTGGAAAGCCCAAGAAGAGGTCGACATGGCAATCGGCAGGCTGAAGCACCGCGAGGTGGTCGGCAGAGTCCAGGAGGGTCGAGCAGGCCTTGGGAGGGGCGATACTCCCTTGTTCTGGTCAAAGGCTTCCAAAGAAGATGGGAAAGCCACGGTGGTGGCGGAAGTGGCAAGAACTGAGCAGGAACGCCTGAACATCAAAGCGGTGTTCCAGGGCCAGCAAGGACGTTGGACGTCACGGGAAGGTCTCACAGATAGGTCGACACACTATTGGAGGATATATGTTTCCTTCATTTCACAAGTATTAATCCTACATGTTCTGTACATGTGTACAGTATGTAGTGTTTTTTTCCCCAATCAAGCATATAGACCAGAGTTCGGATGAAGTAAATGATCAGGCAATATTTACTTGACAGTTGCGTTCAGAAGTGTTTTTGTGTTTCCAGATGGATCTCCAGCTACCTCCTCTTCTCCAGCATCAACAGCAGGCAGAGGGCATTGAGATATACCAGCTGGCAGAAAATGTACATCAGCCTCATGGATACATGATTCCTGTGGAGAGCCAGGAATGCTCTCAACTGTACTGGAAGGAAAACCACTGTACGAATGGCCGAGTATGTATTCAATTATGCTTTCAGTACTTTTGTTATACACACTATTGGAGGATATAGGTTGCCTTCATTTCACAAGTAAAAATCATACATGTTCTGTACATGTGTACATTATGTAGTGTTCTTTTTTTTCCAATCAAGCATATAAACCAGAGATTGAATGAAGTAAATGATCAGGTAATGTTTACTTGACAGTTGCGTTCTGAAATGTTTTTGTTTTTCCAGATGGATGTCCATCGAACATCTCTGCTCCAGCATGAACAGCAGGCAGAGGGCATTGAGATATACCAGCTGGCAGAAAATGTACATTAGCCTCATGGATACATGATTCCTGTGGAGAGCCAGGAATGCTCTCAACTGTACTGGAAGGAAAACCACTGTACGAATGGCCGGGTATGTATTCAATTATGCTTTCAGTACTGTTGTTGTACACACTATTGGAGGATATAGGTTTCCTTCATTTCTCAAGTACTAATCATACATGTTCTGTACATGTGCACAATATGTAGTGTTATTTTATTTTTTTAACCAATCAAGCATTTAGACCAGAGTTTGGATGAAGTAAATGATCAGGCAATATTTACTTGACAGTTGCGTTCAGAAGTGTTTTTGTGTTTCCAGATGGATCTCCATCTACCTGTCGCAGCCTTTGAGATCATCCTCATAGGGGCTAGGAAGATGGTCGGGGGAGGCAAACTGCCGTCAGGACAACGGCTATCAGCAGTGAGAGGCTACATGGACGATTTCACCACCATACTCCAGACAGCAGCATGTACAACAAGACTGCTGAAGAGGATCGAAGAGCTTGTGGGCTGGGCGAGTATGAAGATCAAACCCCCAAGTCACGCAGCCTGTCGATCAGGAAAGGAGTCAGAAACGACAACACCATCTTTGTCGCAGGCGGTGAGAATATAGCATTGCTGGCAGATCAACCTGTCCGTAGCCTGGGTCGCACCTACACAGCAAAGCTCTCTGACAGGCAGATGGGGGAGACGGTGAGGAAGCAGCTCGCAGATGGCCTGACCAAGATCGATGAAAGCCAACTCCCCGGAAAGTGCAAAGTTTGGTGTTACCAGTTCATACTGTACCAAAGGGTGGTGTGGCCACTGAAGA
This sequence comes from Symphodus melops, assembly GCF_947650265.1. Lineage (NCBI taxonomy): Eukaryota > Metazoa > Chordata > Actinopteri > Labriformes > Labridae > Symphodus > Symphodus melops. Next base: position 12,243,890 of record NC_136705.1, read on the forward strand.
TGAGCGAAATCCCCTCCTCAGTGGTAAGCGAGATGGACGGGCTGGCAAACTCGTTCATCAGGAAGTGGCTGGGACTACCAAGATGCCTCTCGGAGGTAGGCCTCTTTGGTAGGAACACACTACAACTACCACTGCGATGCATCAGCTTGGGATACAAGCAAGAGAAGGCTCGGCTGGTGCTGGAGCTGAGGGAATCCACTGACCAGCTGGTGTGAGCAGCGGGCACCCAGATAAGAACGGGAAAAAAGTGGAAAGCCCAAGAAGAGGTCGACATGGCAATCGGCAGGCTGAAGCACCGCGAGGTGGTCGGCAGAGTCCAGGAGGGTCGAGCAGGCCTTGGGAGGGGCGATACTCCCTTGTTCTGGTCAAAGGCTTCCAAAGAAGATGTGAAAGCCACGGTGGTGGCGGAAGTGGCAAGAACTGAGCAGGAACGCCTGAACATCAAAGCGGTGTTCCAGGGCCAGCAAGGACGTTGGACGTCACGGGAAGGTCTCACAGATAGGTCGACACACTATTGGAGGATATATGTTTCCTTCATTTCACAAGTATTAATCCTACATGTTCTGTACATGTGTACAGTATGTAGTGTTTTTTTCCCCAATCAAGCATATAGACCAGAGTTCGGATGAAGTAAATGATCAGGCAATATTTACTTGACAGTTGCGTTCAGAAGTGTTTTTGTGTTTCCAGATGGATCTCCAGCTACCTCCTCTTCTCCAGCATCAACAGCAGGCAGAGGGCATTGAGATATACCAGCTGGCAGAAAATGTACATCAGCCTCATGGATACATGATTCCTGTGGAGAGCCAGGAATGCTCTCAACTGTACTGGAAGGAAAACCACTGTACGAATGGCCGGGTATGTATTCAATTATGCTTTCAGTGCCTTTGTTATACACACTATTGGAGGATATAGGTTTCCTTCATTTCACAAGTAAAAATCATACATGTTCTGTACATGTGTACATTATGTAGTGTTCTTTTTTTTCCAATCAAGCATATAAACCAGAGATTGAATGAAGTAAATGATCAGGTAATGTTTACTTGACAGTTGCGTTCTGAAATGTTTTTGTTTTTCCAGATGGATGTCCATCGAACATCTCTGCTCCAGCATGAACAGCAGGCAGAGGGCATTGAGATATACCAGCTGGCAGAAAATGTACATTAGCCTCATGGATACATGATTCCTGTGGAGAGCCAGGAATGCTCTCAACTGTACTGGAAGGAAAACCACTGTACGAATGGCCGGGTATGTATTCAATTATGCTTTCAGTACTGTTGTTGTACACACTATTGGAGGATATAGGTTTCCTTCATTTCTCAAGTACTAATCATACATGTTCTGTACATGTGCACAATATGTAGTGTTATTTTATTTTTTTAACCAATCAAGCATTTAGACCAGAGTTTGGATGAAGTAAATGATCAGGCAATATTTACTTGACAGTTGCGTTCAGAAGTGTTTTTGTGTTTCCAGATGGATCTCCATCTACCTGTCGCAGCCTTTGAGATCATCCTCATAGGGGCTAGGAAGATGGTCGGGGGAGGGAAACTGCCGTCAGGACAACGGCTATCAGCAGTGAGAGGCTACATGGACGATTTCACCACCATACTCCAGACAGCAGCATGTACAACAAGACTGCTGAAGAGGATCGAAGAGCTTGTGGGCTGGGCGAGTATGAAGATCAAACCCCCAAGTCACGCAGCCTGTCGATCAGGAAAGGAGTCAGAAACGACAACACCATCTTTGTCGCAGGCGGTGAGAATATAGCATTGCTGGCAGATCAACCTGTCCGTAGCCTGGGTCGCACCTACACAGCAAAGCTCTCTGACAGGCAGATGGGGGAGACGGTGAGGAAGCAGCTCGCAGATGGCCTGACCAAGATCAATGAAAGCCAACTCCCCGGAAAGTGCAAAGTTTGGTGTTACCAGTTCATACTGTACCAAAGGGTGGTGTGGCCACTGAAGATGAGCGAAATCCCCTCCTCAGTGGTAAGCGAGATGGACGGGCTGGCAAACTCGTTCATCAGGAAGTGGCTGGGACTACCAAGATGCCTCTCGGAGGTAGGCCTCTTTGGTAGGAACACACTACAACTACCACTGCGATGCATCAGCTTGGGATACAAGCAAGAGAAGGCTCGGCTGGTGCTGGAGCTGAGGGAATCCACTGACCAGCTGGTGTGAGCAGCGGGCACCCAGATAAGAACGGGAAAAAAGTGGAAAGCCCAAGAAGAGGTCGACATGGCAATCGGCAGGCTGAAGCACCGCGAGGTGGTCGGCAGAGTCCAGGAGGGTCGAGCAGGCCTTGGGAGGGGCGATACTCCCTTGTTCTGGTCAAAGGCTTCCAAAGAAGATGGGAAAGCCACGGTGGTGGCGGAAGTGGCAAGAACTGAGCAGGAACGCCTGAACATCAAAGCGGTGTTCCAGGGCCAGCAAGGACGTTGGACGTCACGGGAAGGTCTCACAGATAGGTCGACACACTATTGGAGGATATATGTTTCCTTCATTTCACAAGTATTAATCCTACATGTTCTGTACATGTGTACAGTATGTAGTGTTTTTTTTCCCAATCAAGCATATAGACCAGAGTTCGGATGAAGTAAATGATCAGGCAATATTTACTTGACAGTTGCGTTCAGAAGTGTTTTTGTGTTTCCAGATGGATCTCCAGCTACCTCCTCTTCTCCAGCATCAACAGCAGGCAGAGGGCATTGAGATATACCAGCTGGCAGAAAATGTACATCAGCCTCATGGATACATGATTCCTGTGGAGAGCCAGGAATGCTCTCAACTGTACTGGAAGGAAAACCACTGTACGAATGGCCGGGTATGTATTCAATTATGCTTTCAGTACTTTTGTTATACACACTATTGGAGGATATAGGTTGCCTTCATTTCACAAGTAAAAATCATACATGTTCTGTACATGTGTACATTATGTAGTGTTCTTTTTTTTCCAATCAAGCATATAAACCAGAGATTGAATGAAGTAAATGATCAGGTAATGTTTACTTGACAGTTGCGTTCTGAAATGTTTTTGTTTTTCCAGATGGATGTCCATCGAACATCTCTGCTCCAGCATGAACAGCAGGCAGAGGGCATTGAGATATACCAGCTGGCAGAAAATGTACATTAGCCTCATGGATACATGATTCCTGTGGAGAGCCAGGAATGCTCTCAACTGTACTGGAAGGAAAACCACTGTACGAATGGCCGGGTATGTATTCAATTATGCTTTCAGTACTGTTGTTGTACACACTATTGGAGGATATAGGTTTCCTTCATTTCTCAAGTACTAATCATACATGTTCTGTACATGTGCACAATATGTAGTGTTATTTTATTTTTTTAACCAATCAAGCATTTAGACCAGAGTTTGGATGAAGTAAATGATCAGGCAATATTTACTTGACAGTTGCGTTCAGAAGTGTTTTTGTGTTTCCAGATGGATCTCCATCTACCTGTCGCAGCCTTTGAGATCATCCTCATAGGGGCTAGGAAGATGGTCGGGGGAGGGAAACTGCCGTCAGGACAACGGCTATCAGCAGTGAGAGGCTACATGGACGATTTCACCACCATACTCCAGACAGCAGCATGTACAACAAGACTGCTGAAGAGGATCGAAGAGCTTGTGGGCTGGGCGAGTATGAAGATCAAACCCCCAAGTCACGCAGCCTGTCGATCAGGAAAGGAGTCAGAAACGACAACACCATCTTTGTCGCAGGCGGTGAGAATATAGCATTGCTGGCAGATCAACCTGTCCGTAGCCTGGGTCGCACCTACACAGCAAAGCTCTCTGACAGGCAGATGGGGGAGACGGTGAGGAAGCAGCTCGCAGATGGCCTGACCAAGATCAATGAAAGCCAACTCCCCGGAAAGTGCAAAGTTTGGTGTTACCAGTTCATACTGTACCAAAGGGTGGTGTGGCCACTGAAGATGAGCGAAATCCCCTCCTCAGTGGTAAGCGAGATGGACGGGCTGGCAAACTCGTTCATCAGGAAGTGGCTGGGACTACCAAGATGCCTCTCGGAGGTAGGCCTCTTTGGTAGGAACACACTACAACTACCACTGCGATGCATCAGCTTGGGATACAAGCAAGAGAAGGCTCGGCTGGTGCTGGAGCTGAGGGAATCCACTGACCAGCTGGTGTGAGCAGCGGGCACCCAGATAAGAACGGGAAAAAAGTGGAAAGCCCAAGAAGAGGTCGACATGGCAATCGGCAGGCTGAAGCACCGCGAGGTGGTCGGCAGAGTCCAGGAGGGTCGAGCAGGCCTTGGGAGGGGCGATACTCCCTTGTTCTGGTCAAAGGCTTCCAAAGAAGATGGGAAAGCCACGGTGGTGGCGGAAGTGGCAAGAACTGAGCAGGAACGCCTGAACATCAAAGCGGTGTTCCAGGGCCAGCAAGGACGTTGGACGTCACGGGAAGGTCTCACAGATAGGTCGACACACTATTGGAGGATATATGTTTCCTTCATTTCACAAGTATTAATCCTACATGTTCTGTACATGTGTACAGTATGTAGTGTTTTTTTCCCCAATCAAGCATATAGACCAGAGTTCGGATGAAGTAAATGATCAGGCAATATTTACTTGACAGTTGCGTTCAGAAGTGTTTTTGTGTTTCCAGATGGATCTCCAGCTACCTCCTCTTCTCCAGCATCAACAGCAGGCAGAGGGCATTGAGATATACCAGCTGGCAGAAAATGTACATCAGCCTCATGGATACATGATTCCTGTGGAGAGCCAGGAATGCTCTCAACTGTACTGGAAGGAAAACCACTGTACGAATGGCCGGGTATGTATTCAATTATGCTTTCAGTGCCTTTGTTATACACACTATTAGAGGATATAGGTTTCCTTCATTTCACAAGTAAAAATCATACATGTTCTGTACATGTGTACATTATGTAGTGTTCTTTTTTTTCCAATCAAGCATATAAACCAGAGATTGAATGAAGTAAATGATCAGGTAATGTTTACTTGACAGTTGCGTTCTGAAATGTTTTTGTTTTTCCAGATGGATGTCCATCGAACATCTCTGCTCCAGCATGAACAGCAGGCAGAGGGCATTGAGATATACCAGCTGGCAGAAAATGTACATTAGCCTCATGGATACATGATTCCTGTGGGAGCCAGGAATGCTCTCAACTGTACTGGAAGGAAAACCACTGTACGAATGGCCGGGTATGTATTCAATTATGCTTTCAGTACTGTTGTTGTACGCACTATTGGAGGATATAGGTTTCCTTCATTTCTCAAGTACTAATCATACATGTTCTGTACATGTGCACAATATGTAGTGTTATTTTATTTTTTTAACCAATCAAGCATTTAGACCAGAGTTTGGATGAAGTAAATGATCAGGCAATATTTACTTGACAGTTGTGTTCAGAAGTGTTTTCGTGTTTCCAGATGGATCTCCAGCTACCTGTCGCAGCCTTTGAGATCATCCTCATAGGGGCTAGGAAGATGGTCGGGGGAGGGAAACTGCCGTCAGGACAACGGCTATCAGCAGTGAGAGGCTACATGGACGATTTCACCACCATACTCCAGACAGCAGCATGTACAACAAGACTGCTGAAGAGGATCGAAGAGCTTGTGGGCTGGGCGAGTATGAAGATCAAACCCCCAAGTCACGCAGCCTGTCGATCAGGAAAGGAGTCAGAAACGACAACACCATCTTTGTCGCAGGCGGTGAGAATATAGCATTGCTGGCAGATCAACCTGTCCGTAGCCTGGGTCGCACCTACACAGCAAAGCTCTCTGACAGGCAGATGGGGGAGATGGTGAGGAAGCAGCTCGCAGATGGCCTGACCAAGATCAATGAAAGCCAACTCCCCGGAAAGTGCAAAGTTTGGTGTTACCAGTTCATACTGTACCAAAGGGTGGTGTGGCCACTGAAGATGAGCGAAATCCCCTCCTCAGTGGTAAGCGAGATGGACGGGCTGGCAAACTCGTTCATCAGGAAGTGGCTGGGACTACCAAGATGCCTCTCGGAGGTAGGCCTCTTTGGTAGGAACACACTACAACTACCACTGCGATGCATCAGCTTGGGATACAAGCAAGAGAAGGCTCGGCTGGTGCTGGAGCTGAGGGAATCCACTGACCAGCTGGTGTGAGCAGCGGGCACCCAGATAAGAACGGGAGAAAAGTGGAAAGCCCAAGAAGAGGTCGACATGGCAATCGGCAGGCTGAAGCACCGCGAGGTGGTCGGCAGAGTCCAGGAGGGTCGAGCAGGCCTTGGGAGGGGCGATACTCCCTTGTTCTGGTCAAAGGCTTCCAAAGAAGATGGGAAAGCCGCGGAAGTGGCAAGAACTGAGCAGGAACGCCTGAACATCAAAGCGGTGTTCCAGGGCCAGCAAGGACGTTGGACGTCACGGGAAGGTCTCACAGATAGGTCGACACACTATTGGAGGATATATGTTTCCTTCATTTCACAAGTATTAATCCTACATGTTCTGTACATGTGTACAGTATGTAGTGTTTTTTTTCCCAATCAAGCATATAGACCAGAGTTCGGATGAAGTAAATGATCAGGCAATATTTACTTGACAGTTGCGTTCAGAAGTGTTTTTGTGTTTCCAGATGGATCTCCAGCTACCTCCTCTTCTCCAGCATCAACAGCAGGCAGAGGGCATTGAGATATACCAGCTGGCAGAAAATGTACATTAGCCTCATGGATACATGATTCCTGTGGAGAGCCAGGAATGCTCTCAACTGTACTGGAAGGAAAACCACTGTACGAATGGCCGGGTATGTATTCAATTATGCTTTCAGTACTGTTGTTGTACACACTATTGGAGGATATAGGTTTCCTTCATTTCTCAAGTACTAATCATACATGTTCTGTACATGTGCACAATATGTAGTGTTATTTTATTTTTTTAACCAATCAAGCATTTAGACCAGAGTTTGGATGAAGTAAATGATCAGGCAATATTTACTTGACAGTTGCGTTCAGAAGTGTTTTTGTGTTTCCAGATGGATCTCCATCTACCTGTCGCAGCCTTTGAGATCATCCTCATAGGGGCTAGGAAGATGGTCGGGGGAGGGAAACTGCCGTCAGGACAACGGCTATCAGCAGTGAGAGGCTACATGGACGATTTCACCACCATACTCCAGACAGCAGCATGTACAACAAGACTGCTGAAGAGGATCGAAGAGCTTGTGGGCTGGGCGAGTATGAAGATCAAACCCCCAAGTCACGCAGCCTGTCGATCAGGAAAGGAGTCAGAAACGACAACACCATCTTTGTCGCAGGCGGTGAGAATATAGCATTGCTGGCAGATCAACCTGTCCGTAGCCTGGGTCGCACCTACACAGCAAAGCTCTCTGACAGGCAGATGGGGGAGACGGTGAGGAAGCAGCTCGCAGATGGCCTGACCAAGATCAATGAAAGCCAACTCCCCGGAAAGTGCAAAGTTTGGTGTTACCAGTTCATACTGTACCAAAGGGTGGTGTGGCCACTGAAGATGAGCGAAATCCCCTCCTCAGTGGTAAGCGAGATGGACGGGCTGGCAAACTCGTTCATCAGGAAGTGGCTGGGACTACCAAGATGCCTCTCGGAGGTAGGCCTCTTTGGTAGGAACACACTACAACTACCACTGCGATGCATCAGCTTGGGATACAAGCAAGAGAAGGCTCGGCTGGTGCTGGAGCTGAGGGAATCCACTGACCAGCTGGTGTGAGCAGCGGGCACCCAGATAAGAACGGGAAAAAAGTGGAAAGCCCAAGAAGAGGTCGACATGGCAATCGGCAGGCTGAAGCACCGCGAGGTGGTCGGCAGAGTCCAGGAGGGTCGAGCAGGCCTTGGGAGGGGCGATACTCCCTTGTTCTGGTCAAAGGCTTCCAAAGAAGATGGGAAAGCCACGGTGGTGGCGGAAGTGGCAAGAACTGAGCAGGAACGCCTGAACATCAAAGCGGTGTTCCAGGGCCAGCAAGGACGTTGGACGTCACGGGAAGGTCTCACAGATAGGTCGACACACTATTGGAGGATATATGTTTCCTTCATTTCACAAGTATTAATCCTACATGTTCTGTACATGTGTACAGTATGTAGTGTTTTTTTTCCCAATCAAGCATATAGACCAGAGTTCGGATGAAGTAAATGATCAGGCAATATTTACTTGACAGTTGCGTTCAGAAGTGTTTTTGTGTTTCCAGATGGATCTCCAGCTACCTCCTCTTCTCCAGCATCAACAGCAGGCAGAGGGCATTGAGATATACCAGCTGGCAGAAAATGTACATCAGCCTCATGGATACATGATTCCTGTGGAGAGCCAGGAATGCTCTCAACTGTACTGGAAGGAAAACCACTGTACGAATGGCCGGGTATGTATTCAATTATGCTTTAAGTACTTTTGTTATACACACTATTGGAGGATATAGGTTGCCTTCATTTCACAAGTAAAAATCATACATGTTCTGTACATGTGTACATTATGTAGTGTTCTTTTTTTTCCAATCAAGCATATAAACCAGAGATTGAATGAAGTAAATGATCAGGTAATGTTTACTTGACAGTTGCGTTCTGAAATGTTTTTGTTTTTCCAGATGGATGTCCATCGAACATCTCTGCTCCAGCATGAACAGCAGGCAGAGGGCATTGAGATATACCAGCTGGCAGAAAATGTACATTAGCCTCATGGATACATGATTCCTGTGGAGAGCCAGGAATGCTCTCAACTGTACTGGAAGGAAAACCACTGTACGAATGGCCGGGTATGTATTCAATTATGCTTTCAGTACTGTTGTTGTACACACTATTGGAGGATATAGGTTTCCTTCATTTCTCAAGTACTAATCATACATGTTCTGTACATGTGCACAATATGTAGTGTTATTTTATTTTTTTAACCAATCAAGCATTTAGACCAGAGTTTGGATGAAGTAAATGATCAGGCAATATTTACTTGACAGTTGCGTTCAGAAGTGTTTTTGTGTTTCCAGATGGATCTCCATCTACCTGTCGCAGCCTTTGAGATCATCCTCATAGGGGCTAGGAAGATGGTCGGGGGAGGGAAACTGCCGTCAGGACAACGGCTATCAGCAGTGAGAGGCTACATGGACGATTTCACCACCATACTCCAGACAGCAGCATGTACAACAAGACTGCTGAAGAGGATCGAAGAGCTTGTGGGCTGGGCGAGTATGAAGATCAAACCCCCAAGTCACGCAGCCTGTCGATCAGGAAAGGAGTCAGAAACGACAACACCATCTTTGTCGCAGGCGGTGAGAATATAGCATTGCTGGCAGATCAACCTGTCCGTAGCCTGGGTCGCACCTACACAGCAAAGCTCTCTGACAGGCAGATGGGGGAGACGGTGAGGAAGCAGCTCGCAGATGGCCTGACCAAGATCAATGAAAGCCAACTCCCCGGAAAGTGCAAAGTTTGGTGTTACCAGTTCATACTGTACCAAAGGGTGGTGTGGCCACTGAAGATGAGCGAAATCCCCTCCTCAGTGGTAAGCGAGATGGACGGGCTGGCAAACTCGTTCATCAGGAAGTGGCTGGGACTACCAAGATGCCTCTCGGAGGTAGGCCTCTTTGGTAGGAACACACTACAACTACCACTGCGATGCATCAGCTTGGGATACAAGCAAGAGAAGGCTCGGCTGGTGCTGGAGCTGAGGGAATCCACTGACCAGCTGGTGTGAGCAGCGGGCACCCAGATAAGAACGGGAAAAAAGTGGAAAGCCCAAGAAGAGGTCGACATGGCAATCGGCAGGCTGAAGCACCGCGAGGTGGTCGGCAGAGTCCAGGAGGGTCGAGCAGGCCTTGGGAGGGGCGATACTCCCTTGTTCTGGTCAAAGGCTTCCAAAGAAGATGGGAAAGCCACGGTGGTGGCGGAAGTGGCAAGAACTGAGCAGGAACGCCTGAACATCAAAGCGGTGTTCCAGGGCCAGCAAGGACGTTGGACGTCACGGGAAGGTCTCACAGATAGGTCGACACACTATTGGAGGATATATGTTTCCTTCATTTCACAAGTATTAATCCTACATGTTCTGTACATGTGTACAGTATGTAGTGTTTTTTTCCCCAATCAAGCATATAGACCAGAGTTCGGATGAAGTAAATGATCAGGCAATATTTACTTGACAGTTGCGTTCAGAAGTGTTTTTGTGTTTCCAGATGGATCTCCAGCTACCTCCTCTTCTCCAGCATCAACAGCAGGCAGAGGGCATTGAGATATACCAGCTGGCAGAAAATGTACATCAGCCTCATGGATACATGATTCCTGTGGAGAGCCAGGAATGCTCTCAACTGTACTGGAAGGAAAACCACTGTACGAATGGCCGGGTATGTATTCAATTATGCTTTCAGTGCCTTTGTTATACACACTATTAGAGGATATAGGTTTCCTTCATTTCACAAGTAAAAATCATACATGTTCTGTACATGTGTACATTATGTAGTGTTCTTTTTTTTCCAATCAAGCATATAAACCAGAGATTGAATGAAGTAAATGATCAGGTAATGTTTACTTGACAGTTGCGTTCTGAAATGTTTTTGTTTTTCCAGATGGATGTCCATCGAACATCTCTGCTCCAGCATGAACAGCAGGCAGAGGGCATTGAGATATACCAGCTGGCAGAAAATGTACATTAGCCTCATGGATACATGATTCCTGTGGGAGCCAGGAATGCTCTCAACTGTACTGGAAGGAAAACTACTGTACGAATGGCCGGGTATGTATTCAATTATGCTTTCAGTACTGTTGTTGTACGCACTATTGGAGGATATAGGTTTCCTTCATTTCTCAAGTACTAATCATACATGTTCTGTACATGTGCACAATATGTAGTGTTATTTTATTTTTTTAACCAATCAAGCATTTAGACCAGAGTTTGGATGAAGTAAATGATCAGGCAATATTTACTTGACAGTTGTGTTCAGAAGTGTTTTCGTGTTTCCAGATGGATCTCCATCTACCTGTCGCAGCCTTTGAGATCATCCTCATAGGGGCTAGGAAGATGGTCGGGGGAGGGAAACTGCCGTCAGGACAACGGCTATCAGCAGTGAGAGGCTACATGGACGATTTCACCACCATACTCCAGACAGCAGCATGTACAACAAGACTGCTGAAGAGGATCGAAGAGCTTGTGGGCTGGGCGAGTATGAAGATCAAACCCCCAAGTCACGCAGCCTGTCGATCAGGAAAGGAGTCAGAAACGACAACACCATCTTTGTCGCAGGCGGTGAGAATATAGCATTGCTGGCAGATCAACCTGTCCGTAGCCTGGGTCGCACCTACACAGCAAAGCTCTCTGACAGGCAGATGGGGGAGACGGTGAGGAAGCAGCTCGCAGATGGCCTGACCAAGATCAATGAAAGCCAACTCCCCGGAAAGTGCAAAGTTTGGTGTTACCAGTTCATACTGTACCAAAGGGTGGTGTGGCCACTGAAGATGAGCGAAATCCCCTCCTCAGTGGTAAGCGAGATGGACGGGCTGGCAAACTCGTTCATCAGGAAGTGGCTGGGACTACCAAGATGCCTCTCGGAGGTAGGCCTCTTTGGTAGGAACACACTACAACTACCACTGCGATGCATCAGCTTGGGATACAAGCAAGAGAAGGCTCGGCTGGTGCTGGAGCTGAGGGAATCCACTGACCAGCTGGTGTGAGCAGCGGGCACCCAGATAAGAACGGGAAAAAAGTGGAAAGCCCAAGAAGAGGTCGACATGGCAATCGGCAGGCTGAAGCACCGCGAGGTGGTCGGCAGAGTCCAGGAGGGTCGAGCAGGCCTTGGGAGGGGCGATACTCCCTTGTTCTGGTCAAAGGCTTCCAAAGAAGATGGGAAAGCCACGGTGGTGGCGGAAGTGGCAAGAACTGAGCAGGAACGCCTGAACATCAAAGCGGTGTTCCAGGGCCAGCAAGGACGTTGGACGTCACGGGAAGGTCTCACAGATAGGTCGACACACTATTGGAGGATATATGTTTCCTTCATTTCACAAGTATTAATCCTACATGTTCTGTACATGTGTACAGTATGTAGTGTTTTTTTCCCCAATCAAGCATATAGACCAGAGTTCGGATGAAGTAAATGATCAGGCAATATTTACTTGACAGTTGCGTTCAGAAGTGTTTTTGTGTTTCCAGATGGATCTCCAGCTACCTCCTCTTCTCCAGCATCAACAGCAGGCAGAGGGCATTGAGATATACCAGCTGGCAGAAAATGTACATCAGCCTCATGGATACATGATTCCTGTGGAGAGCCAGGAATGCTCTCAACTGTACTGGAAGGAAAACCACTGTACGAATGGCCGGGTATGTATTCAATTATGCTTTCAGTGCCTTTGTTATACACACTATTAGAGGATATAGGTTTCCTTCATTTCACAAGTAAAAATCATACATGTTCTGTACATGTGTACATTATGTAGTGTTCTTTTTTTTCCAATCAAGCATATAAACCAGAGATTGAATGAAGTAAATGATCAGGTAATGTTTACTTGACAGTTGCGTTCTGAAATGTTTTTGTTTTTCCAGATGGATGTCCATCGAACATCTCTGCTCCAGCATGAACAGCAGGCAGAGGGCATTGAGATATACCAGCTGGCAGAAAATGTACATTAGCCTCATGGATACATGATTCCTGTGGGAGCCAGGAATGCTCTCAACTGTACTGGAAGGAAAACCACTGTACGAATGGCCGGGTATGTATTCAATTATGCTTTCAGTACTGTTGTTGTACGCACTATTGGAGGATATAGGTTTCCTTCATTTCTCAAGTACTAATCATACATGTTCTGTACATGTGCACAATATGTAGTGTTATTTTATTTTTTTAACCAATCAAGCATTTAGACCAGAGTTTGGATGAAGTAAATGATCAGGCAATATTTACTTGACAGTTGTGTTCAGAAGTGTTTTCGTGTTTCCAGATGGATCTCCATCTACCTGTCGCAGCCTTTGAGATCATCCTCATAGGGGCTAGGAAGATGGTCGGGGGAGGGAAACTGCCGTCAGGACAACGGCTATCAGCAGTGAGAGGCTACATGGACGATTTCACCACCATACTCCAGACAGCAGCATGTACAACAAGACTGCTGAAGAGGATCGAAGAGCTTGTGGGCTGGGCGAGTATGAAGATCAAACCCCCAAGTCACGCAGCCTGTCGATCAGGAAAGGAGTCAGAAACGACAACACCATCTTTGTCGCAGGCGGTGAGAATATAGCATTGCTGGCAGATCAACCTGTCCGTAGCCTGGGTCGCACCTACACAGCAAAGCTCTCTGACAGGCAGATGGGGGAGACGGTGAGGAAGCAGCTCGCAGATGGCCTGACCAAGATCAATGAAAGCCAACTCCCCGGAAAGTGCAAAGTTTGGTGTTACCAGTTCATACTGTACCAAAGGGTGGTGTGGCCACTGAAGATGAGCGAAATCCCCTCCTCAGTGGTAAGCGAGATGGACGGGCTGGCAAACTCGTTCATCAGGAAGTGGCTGGGACTACCAAGATGCCTCTCGGAGGTAGGCCTCTTTGGTAGGAACACACTACAACTACCACTGCGATGCATCAGCTTGGGATACAAGCAAGAGAAGGCTCGGCTGGTGCTGGAGCTGAGGGAATCCACTGACCAGCTGGTGTGAGCAGCGGGCACCCAGATAAGAACGGGAAAAAAGTGGAAAGCCCAAGAAGAGGTCGACATGGCAATCGGCAGGCTGAAGCACCGCGAGGTGGTCGGCAGAGTCCAGGAGGGTCGAGCAGGCCTTGGGAGGGGCGATACTCCCTTGTTCTGGTCAAAGGCTTCCAAAGAAGATGGGAAAGCCACGGTGGTGGCGGAAGTGGCAAGAACTGAGCAGGAACGCCTGAACATCAAAGCGGTGTTCCAGGGCCAGCAAGGACGTTGGACGTCACGGGAAGGTCTCACAGATAGGTCGACACACTATTGGAGGATATATGTTTCCTTCATTTCACAAGTATTAATCCTACATGTTCTGTACATGTGTACAGTATGTAGTGTTTTTTTCCCCAATCAAGCATATAGACCAGAGTTCGGATGAAGTAAATGATCAGGCAATATTTACTTGACAGTTGCGTTCAGAAGTGTTTTTGTGTTTCCAGATGGATCTCCAGCTACCTCCTCTTCTCCAGCATCAACAGCAGGCAGAGGGCATTGAGATATACCAGCTGGCAGAAAATGTACATCAGCCTCATGGATACATGATTCCTGTGGAGAGCCAGGAATGCTCTCAACTGTACTGGAAGGAAAACCACTGTACGAATGGCCGGGTATGTATTCAATTATGCTTTCAGTGCCTTTGTTATACACACTATTAGAGGATATAGGTTTCCTTCATTTCACAAGTAAAAATCATACATGTTCTGTACATGTGTACATTATGTAGTGTTCTTTTTTTTCCAATCAAGCATATAAACCAGAGATTGAATGAAGTAAATGATCAGGTAATGTTTACTTGACAGTTGCGTTCTGAAATGTTTTTGTTTTTCCAGATGGATGTCCATCGAACATCTCTGCTCCAGCATGAACAGCAGGCAGAGGGCATTGAGATATACCAGCTGGCAGAAAATGTACATTAGCCTCATGGATACATGATTCCTGTGGGAGCCAGGAATGCTCTCAACTGTACTGGAAGGAAAACCACTGTACGAATGGCCGGGTATGTATTCAATTATGCTTTCAGTACTGTTGTTGTACGCACTATTGGAGGATATAGGTTTCCTTCATTTCTCAAGTACTAATCATACATGTTCTGTACATGTGCACAATATGTAGTGTTATTTTATTTTTTTAACCAATCAAGCATTTAGACCAGAGTTTGGATGAAGTAAATGATCAGGCAATATTTACTTGACAGTTGTGTTCAGAAGTGTTTTCGTGTTTCCAGATGGATCTCCATCTACCTGTCGCAGCCTTTGAGATCATCCTCATAGGGGCTAGGAAGATGGTCGGGGGAGGGAAACTGCCGTCAGGACAACGGCTATCAGCAGTGAGAGGCTACATGGACGATTTCACCACCATACTCCAGACAGCAGCATGTACAACAAGACTGCTGAAGAGGATCGAAGAGCTTGTGGGCTGGGCGAGTATGAAGATCAAACCCCCAAGTCACGCAGCCTGTCGATCAGGAAAGGAGTCAGAAACGACAACACCATCTTTGTCGCAGGCGGTGAGAATATAGCATTGCTGGCAGATCAACCTGTCCGTAGCCTGGGTCGCACCTACACAGCAAAGCTCTCTGACAGGCAGATGGGGGAGACGGTGAGGAAGCAGCTCGCAGATGGCCTGACCAAGATCAATGAAAGCCAACTCCCCGGAAAGTGCAAAGTTTGGTGTTACCAGTTCATACTGTACCAAAGGGTGGTGTGGCCACTGAAGATGAGCGAAATCCCCTCCTCAGTGGTAAGCGAGATGGACGGGCTGGCAAACTCGTTCATCAGGAAGTGGCTGGGACTACCAAGATGCCTCTCGGAGGTAGGCCTCTTTGGTAGGAACACACTACAACTACCACTGCGATGCATCAGCTTGGGATACAAGCAAGAGAAGGCTCGGCTGGTGCTGGAGCTGAGGGAATCCACTGACCAGCTGGTGTGAGCAGCGGGCACCCAGATAAGAACGGGAAAAAAGTGGAAAGCCCAAGAAGAGGTCGACATGGCAATCGGCAGGCTGAAGCACCGCGAGGTGGTCGGCAGAGTCCAGGAGGGTCGAGCAGGCCTTGGGAGGGGCGATACTCCCTTGTTCTGGTCAAAGGCTTCCAAAGAAGATGGGAAAGCCACGGTGGTGGCGGAAGTGGCAAGAACTGAGCAGGAACGCCTGAACATCAAAGCGGTGTTCCAGGGCCAGCAAGGACGTTGGACGTCACGGGAAGGTCTCACAGATAGGTCGACACACTATTGGAGGATATATGTTTCCTTCATTTCACAAGTATTAATCCTACATGTTCTGTACATGTGTACAGTATGTAGTGTTTTTTTCCCCAATCAAGCATATAGACCAGAGTTCGGATGAAGTAAATGATCAGGCAATATTTACTTGACAGTTGCGTTCAGAAGTGTTTTTGTGTTTCCAGATGGATCTCCAGCTACCTCCTCTTCTCCAGCATCAACAGCAGGCAGAGGGCATTGAGATATACCAGCTGGCAGAAAATGTACATCAGCCTCATGGATACATGATTCCTGTGGAGAGCCAGGAATGCTCTCAACTGTACTGGAAGGAAAACCACTGTACGAATGGCCGGGTATGTATTCAATTATGCTTTCAGTGCCTTTGTTATACACACTATTAGAGGATATAGGTTTCCTTCATTTCACAAGTAAAAATCATACATGTTCTGTACATGTGTACATTATGTAGTGTTCTTTTTTTTCCAATCAAGCATATAAACCAGAGATTGAATGAAGTAAATGATCAGGTAATGTTTACTTGACAGTTGCGTTCTGAAATGTTTTTGTTTTTCCAGATGGATGTCCATCGAACATCTCTGCTCCAGCATGAACAGCAGGCAGAGGGCATTGAGATATACCAGCTGGCAGAAAATGTACATTAGCCTCATGGATACATGATTCCTGTGGGAGCCAGGAATGCTCTCAACTGTACTGGAAGGAAAACCACTGTACGAATGGCCGGGTATGTATTCAATTATGCTTTCAGTACTGTTGTTGTACGCACTATTGGAGGATATAGGTTTCCTTCATTTCTCAAGTACTAATCATACATGTTCTGTACATGTGCACAATATGTAGTGTTATTTTATTTTTTTAACCAATCAAGCATTTAGACCAGAGTTTGGATGAAGTAAATGATCAGGCAATATTTACTTGACAGTTGTGTTCAGAAGTGTTTTCGTGTTTCCAGATGGATCTCCATCTACCTGTCGCAGCCTTTGAGATCATCCTCATAGGGGCTAGGAAGATGGTCGGGGGAGGGAAACTGCCGTCAGGACAACGGCTATCAGCAGTGAGAGGCTACATGGACGATTTCACCACCATACTCCAGACAGCAGCATGTACAACAAGACTGCTGAAGAGTATCGAAGAGCTTGTGGGCTGGGCGAGTATGAAGATCAAACCCCCAAGTCACGCAGCCTGTCGATCAGGAAAGGAGTCAGAAACGACAACACCATCTTTGTCGCAGGCGGTGAGAATATAGCATTGCTGGCAGATCAACCTGTCCGTAGCCTGGGTCGCACCTACACAGCAAAGCTCTCTGACAGGCAGATGGGGGAGACGGTGAGGAAGCAGCTCGCAGATGGCCTGACCAAGATCAATGAAAGCCAACTCCCCGGAAAGTGCAAAGTTTGGTGTTACCAGTTCATACTGTACCAAAGGGTGGTGTGGCCACTGAAGATGAGCGAAATCCCCTCCTCAGTGGTAAGCGAGATGGACGGGCTGGCAAACTCGTTCATCAGGAAGTGGCTGGGACTACCAAGATGCCTCTCGGAGGTAGGCCTCTTTGGTAGGAACACACTACAACTACCACTGCGATGCATCAGCTTGGGATACAAGCAAGAGAAGGCTCGGCTGGTGCTGGAGCTGAGGGAATCCACTGACCAGCTGGTGTGAGCAGCGGGCACCCAGATAAGAACGGGAAAAAAGTGGAAAGCCCAAGAAGAGGTCGACATGGCAATCGGCAGGCTGAAGCACCGCGAGGTGGTCGGCAGAGTCCAGGAGGGTCGAGCAGGCCTTGGGAGGGGCGATACTCCCTTGTTCTGGTCAAAGGCTTCCAAAGAAGATGGGAAAGCCACGGTGGTGGCGGAAGTGGCAAGAACTGAGCAGGAACGCCTGAACATCAAAGCGGTGTTCCAGGGCCAGCAAGGACGTTGGACGTCACGGGAAGGTCTCACAGATAGGTCGACACACTATTGGAGGATATATGTTTCCTTCATTTCACAAGTATTAATCCTACATGTTCTGTACATGTGTACAGTATGTAGTGTTTTTTCCCCAATCAAGCATATAGACCAGAGTTCGGATGAAGTAAATGATCAGGCAATATTTACTTGACAGTTGCGTTCAGAAGTGTTTTTGTGTTTCCAGATGGATCTCCAGCTACCTCCTCTTCTCCAGCATCAACAGCAGGCAGAGGGCATTGAGATATACCAGCTGGCAGAAAATGTACATCAGCCTCATGGATACATGATTCCTGTGGAGAGCCAGGAATGCTCTCAACTGTACTGGAAGGAAAACCACTGTACGAATGGCCGGGTATGTATTCAATTATGCTTTCAGTGCCTTTGTTATACACACTATTAGAGGATATAGGTTTCCTTCATTTCACAAGTAAAAATCATACATGTTCTGTACATGTGTACATTATGTAGTGTTCTTTTTTTTCCAATCAAGCATATAAACCAGAGATTGAATGAAGTAAATGATCAGGTAATGTTTACTTGACAGTTGCGTTCTGAAATGTTTTTGTTTTTCCAGATGGATGTCCATCGAACATCTCTGCTCCAGCATGAACAGCAGGCAGAGGGCATTGAGATATACCAGCTGGCAGAAAATGTACATTAGCCTCATGGATACATGATTCCTGTGGGAGCCAGGAATGCTCTCAACTGTACTGGAAGGAAAACCACTGTACGAATGGCCGGGTATGTATTCAATTATGCTTTCAGTACTGTTGTTGTACGCACTATTGGAGGATATAGGTTTCCTTCATTTCTCAAGTACTAATCATACATGTTCTGTACATGTGCACAATATGTAGTGTTATTTTATTTTTTTAACCAATCAAGCATTTAGACCAGAGTTTGGATGAAGTAAATGATCAGGCAATATTTACTTGACAGTTGTGTTCAGAAGTGTTTTCGTGTTTCCAGATGGATCTCCATCTACCTGTCGCAGCCTTTGAGATCATCCTCATAGGGGCTAGGAAGATGGTCGGGGGAGGGAAACTGCCGTCAGGACAACGGCTATCAGCAGTGAGAGGCTACATGGACGATTTCACCACCATACTCCAGACAGCAGCATGTACAACAAGACTGCTGAAGAGGATCGAAGAGCTTGTGGGCTGGGCGAGTATGAAGATCAAACCCCCAAGTCACGCAGCCTGTCGATCAGGAAAGGAGTCAGAAACGACAACACCATCTTTGTCGCAGGCGGTGAGAATATAGCATTGCTGGCAGATCAACCTGTCCGTAGCCTGGGTCGCACCTACACAGCAAAGCTCTCTGACAGGCAGATGGGGGAGACGGTGAGGAAGCAGCTCGCAGATGGCCTGACCAAGATCAATGAAAGCCAACTCCCCGGAAAGTGCAAAGTTTGGTGTTACCAGTTCATACTGTACCAAAGGGTGGTGTGGCCACTGAAGATGAGCGAAATCCCCTCCTCAGTGGTAAGCGAGATGGACGGGCTGGCAAACTCGTTCATCAGGAAGTGGCTGGGACTACCAAGATGCCTCTCGGAGGTAGGCCTCTTTGGTAGGAACACACTACAACTACCACTGCGATGCATCAGCTTGGGATACAAGCAAGAGAAGGCTCGGCTGGTGCTGGAGCTGAGGGAATCCACTGACCAGCTGGTGTGAGCAGCGGGCACCCAGATAAGAACGGGAAAAAAGTGGAAAGCCCAAGAAGAGGTCGACATGGCAATCGGCAGGCTGAAGCACCGCGAGGTGGTCGGCAGAGTCCAGGAGGGTCGAGCAGGCCTTGGGAGGGGCGATACTCCCTTGTTCTGGTCAAAGGCTTCCAAAGAAGATGGGAAAGCCACGGTGGTGGCGGAAGTGGCAAGAACTGAGCAGGAACGCCTGAACATCAAAGCGGTGTTCCAGGGCCAGCAAGGACGTTGGACGTCACGGGAAGGTCTCACAGATAGGTCGACACACTATTGGAGGATATATGTTTCCTTCATTTCACAAGTATTAATCCTACATGTTCTGTACATGTGTACAGTATGTAGTGTTTTTTTTCCCAATCAAGCATATAGACCAGAGTTCGGATGAAGTAAATGATCAGGCAATATTTACTTGACAGTTGCGTTCAGAAGTGTTTTTGTGTTTCCAGATGGATCTCCAGCTACCTCCTCTTCTCCAGCATCAACAGCAGGCAGAGGGCATTGAGATATACCAGCTGGCAGAAAATGTACATCAGCCTCATGGATACATGATTCCTGTGGAGAGCCAGGAATGCTCTCAACTGTACTGGAAGGAAAACCACTGTACGAATGGCCGGGTATGTATTCAATTATGCTTTCAGTGCCTTTGTTATACACACTATTGGAGGATATAGGTTTCCTTCATTTCACAAGTAAAAATCATACATGTTCTGTACATGTGTACATTATGTAGTGTTCTTTTTTTTCCAATCAAGCATATAAACCAGAGATTGAATGAAGTAAATGATCAGGTAATGTTTACTTGACAGTTGCGTTCTGAAATGTTTTTGTTTTTCCAGATGGATGTCCATCGAACATCTCTGCTCCAGCATGAACAGCAGGCAGAGGGCATTGAGATATACCAGCTGGCAGAAAATGTACATTAGCCTCATGGATACATGATTCCTGTGGGAGCCAGGAATGCTCTCAACTGTACTGGAAGGAAAACCACCGTACGAATGGCCGGGTATGTATTCAATTATGCTTTCAGTACTGTTGTTGTACGCACTATTGGAGGATATAGGTTTCCTTCATTTCTCAAGTACTAATCATACATGTTCTGTACATGTGCACAATATGTAGTGTTATTTTATTTTTTTAACCAATCAAGCATTTAGACCAGAGTTTGGATGAAGTAAATGATCAGGCAATATTTACTTGACAGTTGCGTTCAGAAGTGTTTTCGTGTTTCCAGATGGATCTCCATCTACCTGTCGCAGCCTTTGAGATCATCCTCATAGGGGCTAGGAAGATGGTCGGGGGAGGCAAACTGCCGTCAGGACAACGGCTATCAGCAGTGAGAGGCTACATGGACGATTTCACCACCATACTCCAGACAGCAGCATGTACAACAAGACTGCTGAAGAGGATCGAAGAGCTTGTGGGCTGGGCGAGTATGAAGATCAAACCCCCAAGTCACGCAGCCTGTCGATCAGGAAAGGAGTCAGAAACGACAACACCATCTTTGTCGCAGGCGGTGAGAATATAGCATTGCTGGCAGATCAACCTGTCCGTAGCCTGGGTCGCACCTACACAGCAAAGCTCTCTGACAGGCAGATGGGGGAGACGGTGAGGAAGCAGCTCGCAGATGGCCTGACCAAGATCAATGAAAGCCAACTCCCCGGAAAGTGCAAAGTTTGGTGTTACCAGTTCATACTGTACCAAAGGGTGGTGTGGCCACTGAAGATGAGCGAAATCCCCTCCTCAGTGGTTAGCGAGATGGACGGGCTGGCAAACTCGTTCATCAGGAAGTGGCTGGGACTACCAAGATGCCTCTCGGAGGTAGGCCTCTTTGGTAGGAACACACTACAACTACCACTGCGATGCATCAGCTTGGGATACAAGCAAGAGAAGGCTCGGCTGGTGCTGGAGCTGAGGGAATCCACTGACCAGCTGGTGTGAGCAGCGGGCACCCAGATAAGAACGGGAAAAAAGTGGAAAGCCCAAGAAGAGGTCGACATGGCAATCGGCAGGCTGAAGCACCGCGAGGTGGTCGGCAGAGTCCAGGAGGGTCGAGCAGGCCTTGGGAGGGGCGATACTCCCTTGTTCTGGTCAAAGGCTTCCAAAGAAGATGGGAAAGCCACGGTGGTGGCGGAAGTGGCAAGAACTGAGCAGGAACGCCTGAACATCAAAGCGGTGTTCCAGGGCCAGCAAGGACGTTGGACGTCACGGGAAGGTCTCACAGATAGGTCGACACACTATTGGAGGATATATGTTTCCTTCATTTCACAAGTATTAATCCTACATGTTCTGTACATGTGTACAGTATGTAGTGTTTTTTTTCCCAATCAAGCATATAGACCAGAGTTCGGATGAAGTAAATGATCAGGCAATATTTACTTGACAGTTGCGTTCAGAAGTGTTTTTGTGTTTCCAGATGGATCTCCAGCTACCTCCTCTTCTCCAGCATCAACAGCAGGCAGAGGGCATTGAGATATACCAGCTGGCAGAAAATGTACATCAGCCTCATGGATACATGATTCCTGTGGAGAGCCAGGAATGCTCTCAACTGTACTGGAAGGAAAACCACTGTACGAATGGCCGGGTATGTATTCAATTATGCTTTCAGTACTTTTGTTATACACACTATTGGAGGATATAGGTTTCCTTCATTTCACAAGTAAAAATCATACATGTTCTGTACATGTGTACATTATGTAGTGTTCTTTTTTTTCCAATCAAGCATATAAACCAGAGATTGAATGAAGTAAATGATCAGGTAATGTTTACTTGACAGTTGCGTTCTGAAATGTTTTTGTTTTTCCAGATGGATGTCCATCGAACATCTCTGCTTCAGCATCAACAGCAGGCAGAGGGCATTGAGATATACCAGCTGGCAGAAAATGTACATCAGCCTCATGGATACATGATTTCTGTGGAGAGCCAGGAATACTCTTTATTGTACTGGAAGGAAAACCACTGTAAGAATGGCCGGGTATGTGTTCAATTAAAGGGATACTTCACCCAGTTGCATTAAGCTTTATATCATTAGAAACATGCTAGTAGTGTGTAATGGTTGTGAATCCAGCCCTCATTTTTCCCTGAGACGAGAGAAATATGATTTTCTTGCCAGAACGTAGTCTTTTTCGTGATGAAAAAAGCGTCATAGTCACCTAGTTCTCATGTTTTCATTCACAGAGGCTACAGACCAATCACAGATCCGTGGGCGGGACCTCACAGCCAGAATCGAAACTCAACGTCAACCATATTGGTAGGAATCAACTATATGCTAACTTGTGTTGTGTATAAAGCAACAGTGAAAAAGGATGTTTCAACTTCAAATTTATGATGAAGGGGATTTTGAAGGTGTTGTACTCCAATCAAATGTTCATTACTCTCTCTACAAGCCGCGATGACAAGCCATTGAGGCTGAAGGGGCAATGAGAGGCAGCTGCTGCGACTGCTGCACCTCAGAGACAGAGCCTGCATGTCGGCCATTGTGAGGGGGAGAGGCGGCGGCTGCAGTTTTGATGGAGGGCCTCTATTGTCGGCAGCTGTGGGGACACCTCGAAACATACTTTAAAATCCCTGAATTGAACTGGAAACGTCAGCCAAAGCCTGCAGGATTTAATGGACGTCTGTCTGTGAAGTGTGTTTTTATTTTCTTTCTGTTACTATTACTTGTACTAATATCTAGACACTTACTCTCTGCTGTTCCATCTATCTAACTTTGTAATTTTGTATTCTAACTTTGTACTAACACTCTTGATACTTATTCTTCTTTGACACTTTATTCTTTGTTGACTCTTATCTTGGTTAAATGTTTTAGCATCGTTGCACTGTACTGCTCTGTGTGCCCTTGATTTGCCCCCCGGGGACTAATAGTTTTTTGAATTTGAATGTTTTGTAGACAAGTTGCCTGACAGCCTTCAGTCACTATCTGGAATGAATCCTGCAAGGAGAGAGACTTAGCAAAGACCATTGCGTTGTTCTTCCCACCCGTTTCCTGCAGGCCATCAGAAGACAATATCCAGCTCAAGGTGGCCAGTACAGCGGATACCAAGAGACTTTGGATGCTCAGGAGGAACTATCATTTGCTTTATTTATATAAATATATTTTGTATATTTATCTTTGATTAAAAGTTTAAATTCATGTTGGTTGTAGTTCATTTTGTGGTTGATACAAATATATACTGTATTAGATAAATATTTGAGTTACTAAATTACTCTTGCCTGATACGATAAAATACAGTGCACTAATGGTCCTACCTGCATCATATATTTGGCATATTTTTGCAAAATATGCCAATTTAGTTACCTGTGAAGATCAAGTCATTTTGGCTATTATACTATTTTAAGAGCAAATGGTAACACATCTTTCAGTGCTGTGACTTGCTTCCTTTTCACAGTTTTGTCATGCTCTAGGATGGCAAGGTGACACCTCTCATGACCCCACGCCTGGCGCCTGTCCTCCGGGGCCCTGTGTGATATTTAAAAGAGAAAGGGAGAACAGATAGCGTTAACTGAAACACGTTCATTAGGATTTGGAAAAATATTCAAGTGTACAAAGGCATCCATTCTCACCACTATGTTTGAACAGGGCCATCTTTTCAGTCAAGTGTGATAACTATTTAGATGTTATCACAATTGTCAACATAGCAATATATTCATTTATATTTGGCAGTAAGTTGCAGGATTCTAAATTTGAAACTCCGCTAATTACTGTCGTAGAGTTGTTTTTAAATCCCTTTACGCTGTACAACCTGTGCTTGGACATAGGCAGGTATTTTACCTGTTTTCAATTGAGCAGGTCTAACTGGTGGAATTTTGTACTTTGTAATCTGGTCACCATCCTCAAACCAATGGGCAAACTGAGAGGACAAATCTGGACCTTGAAGTGGCTCTCAGACATGTTTGTGCTCGGATTTGAAACCACAGCACATAGGTTTGAATCATATTTGGAAAAATCTGATCTCATGTGGCTTTTTGTGTTCAGACTGACAAACCACATGCAATCTGAATGTACTAAAAATCAGATTTGGAGGTGCAGTGTGACCTGTCGCTGTGAAATAACTCTCGAACCAAACAGTCACTGTGAATGCACATGTATAATTTAAATGATCTATTCCCACTATATTGTAAATACTGCAAAAGACGTGA
Organism: Symphodus melops; assembly: GCF_947650265.1. Classification (NCBI taxonomy): domain Eukaryota; kingdom Metazoa; phylum Chordata; class Actinopteri; order Labriformes; family Labridae; genus Symphodus; species Symphodus melops. The sequence continues at coordinate 12,268,544 of NC_136705.1, forward strand.
TCATGTTTACTTCATCATCCTATTGCACTACTAACCACTGCAGTATTATCTGATTTAGTCTTGTAGATATTCATCTTTAATTACCTTTATATTTTTAGTTAATTGTCATTATTTAATGTTTACATTGTACAGAGAGAGCACAACATATCGAGGTTTAATTCCTTGTGTGTTAAAATACCTGGCCAATAAATCTGATTCTGATACTGATTTAATGACTTTAGTCAGTAGAGGGCAGCAATGCTGCGGCTGTTCTACCAATCCAAAAAAAAAAAGATCCACTGGTAGATTTTTTCGACAAATTTCTTGGCGGTTGGATGAATAAAAGACTAACTTGGAAAACTCATGTCGAAAAAATTGTAAATGTGAGAAAGTAATTAATATCCTCAGATATCCCCCCCCCCCCCAACTAGAAACATCTCTAAACAGTGCAGATATACATAAAACAACAGGAAACACCCCAAAACAGTTCCTGAAAGCCCTAAACCTGTAACTGTCAAGATCCAAACAGACTTAAAATGACTGATGATGCGATAGGACAGTGCAGCCTCACTTCCATCCCATCTGACTTCGGATTATAGGCCGTGGTGCGCATCTTCTTGATCCCCAACATCTGACAGAGACCCTTAATCACGTCCGCCTCAAACTGACGGCCTTGGTCCGTGTGCAGCACCTCGGGAACCCCATGCACCAAAACATAGTCCTCAAAAAGACAGTGAGCAACCGCGTGGGCAGTCTGGTTGCGAAGGGCGTACACATTAACAAACTTAGTAAAGTAATCCTCCACGAGTAAAACATATCTATTCCCCCGAGATGTCATCAGCAGTTCCAGAATATCTGCGGCCACCTGTTGCAATGGGCAATCAACTGTGTGGAGGCAAAAGAACGGTTCATAATGATAAATACAGTTAAAAATGTTAAAATTGTTAAAAGCATAGTAGAATTCATGTTTTTGAGTGATTTGGTACATGTTGATAAAAAGGTGTACTTTCCCTTTAAGATCGCGTATGTGTGCGAGATATTCTGTTGTTTGAACATTGGAAGCAAATGGTTTTCTTACCTGTTTTTTATTGATGAGTACTTAGTTACAACAAGTGTATTAGTCAGGCACGTTCATATCATTGGAATTATAACTTTGAAACCGAGTAATAAAACGGACATCTTTTCCTTCTTTACAACGTTTCTGAAGTGAACTTTTGTTGAACTGTGGAGCTTGAGCTGGCTGACACTACCTGTGGAACATAACTTTTTGCTGACAACAGACATCAGAGAGAGTAAGCCATTGCAAGTTCACATGCCTGTTCAAACCCCCCCCCCATTGGAGCTTTCTGCTTGGGGACAGGGGAGCTGCGAGTGTGACAGATACACCATGCAAACGTGACATGACAAACCTCTGAGGATCAGTTCCATCATGCGCTGGAAGGTGGTCGGTGAATTTGTCAGGCCCATCGACATGGCCCTGCACTGAGATTGAGATGAGATGAGATAGAAGGTGGTAGAAGCTGAAGCTGGTAGAAGCCACGTCCAGTTGTGAAAGCGTTTTTTTCACGATCCTCATCAGCCACCTCCGCCTGCCAGTAGCCGTTAGAGAAGTCCAGAGTACTAAATCAGGAAGAGCCAGAAAGGGCGTCCAAGCTGTCATCAACCCGTGGGAGGGGATGAGAGTCTCTGATTGTTACTGAGTTGAGGTGATGATAGTCAATGCAGAATCTCCACTGACCCCCTTTCTTTTTAACAAGCACTACAGGAGAGGCCCAAGGACTGCAACTCTCCTCCACCACACCATCAGCCAGAAGCGCCGCTACCTGACGGTCGATCTCAGCTCTTTTCTCAGGTGATGCCCGATAGGCGTGCTGTTTCACAGGTGGATGGTTACCAGTCCTTATATGATGCTTGACAAGTGTGCATCTGCCCTTATTCCTGTCTGACAGACTGAACACACCACTAAACCTCTGCAACAGTGCAGACAGCTCTGCCCTCTACTTCTCGGTGACAGGAGACCCATCCAGTGTGACAGGAAGAGCTGAAGCTGATGGCTGGTCGGTCTCAGTGACAGAGGGAGGGGCAAGCGGTGTCACGTCATTCTCGTGAACAGGGTAGAACTTACCCAAATGAAGATCTTGTTTAAGCTCAACGGCTCTACCAGTGGGATTGAGGACACGAGCCACAGTCATGCCATCTTTCACCCTGGTTACTGTGTGAGCTACCACCAGTCCAGTCGTCTCAGGAATGTTGGGCTCCAAATAGCCATCGAAGCCTGCAGCCTGAAAACTGGAACCTGTGGGGGAACGGACATTGGCTGGCACTAATGCTTCACTTAAGTGAGGAATGGTCACAACATCAGCTAAAGACACATTACAGCAGCCAGGTAACAATTCTTCACCCTGGAGCAGAGGTACCGTAATATCCCACAACTGTAACACTCTCCGCCCCAGATCCAGTAGTGCACAGTTCTTCCCCAGGAAGTCCAGGCCAAGTAAAACATCCTGTCTAGATTCTCTCAACACAAAGAAGGTGTGCTTCCAACAGGAGGGGCCTGGCTAAAATGTCAATGACAGAACCAAGCGTATCCAGCATCTGTCCATTCACTGCACGAGAGTCTATGTAATTATTCTTTATGGTTCTGGTCCGCAGAGCAGGGACAGACATGCAAAAACTCTCACTGATCAAAGACACAGTGGCCCCTGAGTCCACCAGCACAGCCACCTCAGTCCCTTCAACTACCCCCCTTACATAAGATGTGGGACAGTCTAACATGTCAGTAACAGGGAAATCATGAGAAATGTCACATTGCACAGGGCCCTCAGGAGGAAGAAGAGCTGATGTCAGGGCCTCAACACCAGTTACTGTCTGTTTCCCTGTGGTCCCCTATCAGCATTCTTCTGCTAAGGCAAGAAGCGCATGCCAGACCTCCTTGTTTTCTTATCAGGTCTGGCGCGCGCCACCCAGGGCTAGGGCTCCGGGCCCCAAGATGTCTAGGGCCCGGATACATCCCTGAATCCTGAGGGCAAGCGGAACAATCACTCATGTCTATCACTTGTCCCAGCTCTCAGTCTTTGGTTTTCCTCACAAATCTCTTTCATTTCCATTCTCATGGAGCACATCTCCTCCGTTAATTTATTCACAGCCCTCTGCAGATTATCGGTCACTGAAACAGACTGCACAGTTAAAGAACCTCCAGGTAGCTGTAACTGGATATGTACCCACACATTCCCTCTGCAGAGCTTCTCTGGCATTTTCACAATGCTCTGCAATGGTCAAAGCCTCCTCCAAATCAGTAGCACCCTGCTTAAGACACTTGGCTTTCAGCACTGGATCCAGTCCAGCGAGGAAATTATGAAACTTCTGTTCTCTCTGTGCAATGGTGCCATAATCCAGGAAAACCTCAGTGACGAGCCGGCTCACATCAGCTGCATACACCTCCAAGCTCTCTCCGGGAGCTTATGCCCAGGCCGACAGGTTAGCTCTGAAGCGGTCCATATATTGTCTCTGTCCAAAAGCCAAGCCCAGTCTCTCTTTAACAGCAGCATAGTCTGACTTAACGTCTGTTACATACGTCCCCCCCCCCCCGCCCCGTCTGTTACAATTTTATGGGCCGTATGGTGGGTTAGGGACACCTAGCCTTCAGTCTTTAATTTGTTCTGACTCAGCAGCTGCCCTGGTGGCATTAAGAGAGGGGTCATCAACATCTCGTCCTGATTTAGTTCAGGAGATCCTGTGCTGTTTACTTGAAGTTGAGAATTGGGTTTTTATAGGTACCGGGTCATTCAGGGATTGAGGGCAATGAAATCTCTGACAAACTTGCAAAGGAGTCTCGGATTAAACTGAGTATTGACATGAATGTTCCTCTTGGGAAGAGTGAATGTTATAGTATGTGTAAAGAAAAGTTAGAGTGTCAATGGCAGAGAGAATGGGATGAAGAGCGAAAGGGCAGGCATTGTTTCTCTCTGTAACCATCGGTTAAAAAGAAAGGGCTTCTGCTGAAATTTAGCAGAAAGGACAATGTGGTTTTAACTAGGCTGAGGTTAGGATACTACCTATTACTTAAAGTCAATAGGTGAACATCCTGATGGCCCGTGTCAATGTGGACATGAAGAAATGGATTGTCACACTCTGAGTGTGACAGTCACGCAATTTGACCCATTCTCACACCACACGCCACACTTGACATTTCGCACGCTTATATTTCCCCATGCAATACACTCGGGTCAAGTGAGCCGTCATTTGCAAAACGTCGGTCAAGCCAGCCGCCCGATCGAAATGCGATGCGCGTCTATTCAGGGACTTACGGTATGGGTGCTTGGAGAACCCAAAAAGCAGGAGAACGGCCGTGTATTTTCAAAATATGACATGACAATAAAATAAAAACGTGAATTACAAGGAGAGATATGATATTTTGGTCATATTGAAATGTTTTTATATAAAATCTGTGAAAGGTGACACAGATCTTTCAATGGATCATTGTACCTGATGGACCTGATTATTCTCTCTATTCTCTCTAGTTTTCAGCAGATTTTACTGTATAATTTTTAAAGAAAATTAAAGGTGAATTCTGCTAAATTTTCAATAAGACGTGAAATTTTGGTCACATTCAGTGTTTTATTTTGAAAAATCTGAAATAGGTGACAAAGATCTTTCAATGGATGCTGGTACCCAAGGGCCCTGACGATTACCCCTGTGATCTTCAGCAGATTTTACTGTATAGTTTTTGGGAAAATTAAAGGTGAATTCTGCCAATTTTTCATTGAGAGATGAGACATATTGGTCACATTCAGTGTTTTATTTTTGAAAAATCTAAAAGAGGTGACAAAGATCTTTCAATGGACCCTGGTACCCAAGCACCCTAACTATTACCCCTGTGATTTTTTTTTTTTTTTACAATTTTCATTTCTAATTTCTGGTTAATTAAGAGGCCACAGTGCAGGGAGAGCTGCTGGCATGGAGGTGAGGACATAAGTCTTAAGGTATAAATCGATGTTAAAAAAGGCAATTTTTTTTCCGAACGTATCGTGACAATAAAGTCTCACTCTTGTCATTTTCTGAAACTTGGCAGCCCTGTTATAAGACTGAAAGAAGTCAGTTATTCAGGGAGTTATCTGACTTGGACTCTCATCCTTCTCATTTAAGACCATATTTTCTGTGGAAATAAATTGCCAATGTGTTGCAGGCGCAATTCTTCGTTTCTTGCATGCTACTGGCCTGTATCCAAGGATATGAAAATGAAATAATTATACACTCCTAGACTGTGGAGGGCAGCACTACCCTCTACATTGTATAGCCTGCCGGAAAATAACAGAAGAAGAAGAAGATTTTCGCGACACTAGTTTCCGGTTTGGTGCACGTCCGTTGCTCCCTCGCGCTTCTCTTCGTGTTGAATTAAGTTGGAGTGTATATTTTGACCGCTGGTTATCTTTATAACTGGTGGAGAATTCAATTATAATAATTCATAGAAGAGGAGAGAACAGCAAGCAGTCAAGATGCCGAGAATTATGATAAAAGGAGGTGTTTGGCGCAACACGGAGGTACGTGTTTACATGGCTAGCTGCGTTAGCATTAAGCTAATCACAGACAGTAGTGGATGGGTCTGCTCGAGAAATAAGCTAGCCGCTAACTTACGGAGTTTAACCCGCTTTACAAGTGCATGTATTAATTAGCTTTACTTCTTGTGTTATTTTTTGCATTACATGCAAAGCATTTACATAGTAAAGGTCGCTACCTCGCAATTTAAAATATCATTGTAATATTTTATTACTAGTATTAAAACAACTAGACATGTCTCCTGGATATGTTAAAAAGCACGTTTGTATTTACTCCAGTAAAGCCTTATCAACAGATGTACTTTATATTAGCAAAGACGTGGCATGACACTAAATAAGAAAACAAAATCTTGTCTTGACTGTTTATTCTAAAAACACTTGTGCAGGATGAGATCCTGAAGGCAGCTGTGATGAAATATGGTAAAAACCAGTGGTCTAGAATCGCCTCCCTGCTTCATCGCAAGTCAGCCAAACAATGCAAAGCCAGATGGTGAGTCCTCATACAACTGTACTTTATCTCCTTGAATGGCCTCTGAAGGCAGACTGTGAAGCTCCCTTTTTGAAAGAGCTGAACCTTTTTATTTGTTTCCACGTCTGTAGTGTTTATGTGATGTGTGGGCTTGTGTATGTATATGTGTGTTTGTGTCTTCTTCAATCTTTACTGGTTATAAAACACTTTTTACAAGCAGCCTTTGTGTGTGTGCTCAGGTACGAGTGGCTGGACCCCAGTATCAAGAAGACAGAGTGGTCCAGAGAAGAGGAGGAGAAGCTGCTTCACTTGGCCAAGCTCATGCCCACTCAGTGGAGGACCATTGCCCCGATCATTGGACGCACAGCTGCCCAGTGTCTGGAGCACTACGAATACCTGCTGTGAGAGTCCTCCTCCTTTAATTTGACAAACGATTAAACCCTGGAAGAATTGTTGGTTAATTTGAAACACAATCCAAAATCCAACTTTAACGAATCGATTCAAGATTATAACTATTTGTGTTTATTCACCGTATTAATTGTTGTTCATGTGTGTTTAGAGACAAGGCAGCACAAAGAGATAATGAGGAAGAAGTAGGAGACGACCCCAGGAAGTTGAAACCAGGAGAGATTGACCCGAATCCTGAAACTAAACCTGCCAGACCTGACCCTGTTGACATGGACGAAGGTCGGTGAATACACGTCAGAGCATGATGAAGAGATAAAACTGTTGCAGTGACTAGGGCTGTTAAGGTCAAGGAATTCCCCCGGCTGTGATTTAGGGTGGCTCGATTACGCAGTTTTTGGAATGATAGCGCCATCCCTCATTTACCCATGTCCTTCCAGAATCATCTCCTCTTCAGCCTTTTGTCTCCAAAAAAATCACAACATAGTGTATGTGTATATTTTTTAAACCTGCACAGTACAGTTTGGCTGCAGAATGCAGAGAGCCAATTCACTGCAGGAACATTGACAATGTCCAGACAATTAAACGAGCAAGCCGATTTTGTAAACTGTTTGCACGGATTTCCAATGCAAATCAGTGCAGTGTGTACTGACTTGCAAACGTCAAAGCACTTTTTTCTGTAAGTAAAGGGGAAGTCATTCTGGTGGTAACTGTTGCTGTCGTGACCGTGCTTTGTTTCAGCACCAGGCGCTGTTTACAGATATCCCCGTCTAAATGAGCTGGTTCCCCTTTATTCAAATGTAGCCAAAGTAGTGACATTGCTTTCAGGTTAGGTACCAGTGCAGTTGGGGGGAGGTGGCTTCACCTGCTGCCTAACCTGCTATTCGATCAGCATTGGAAGAAATACATTTTTGCAGGGACACCTTGAATGGGGCCTACTCAACAACTAATCCAAGGTTCATAATTTAACCTGGTGCTTTGAATATGTACTTTTTTTCGAGAAGGGATTTCGAATAGTTTGCTTCTTTCTCTTCAGATAATTTCAGTGTGCAGTCATCACGTCGGAGGTCGTCATCGTGCACATGAAAAAGAAGCAGCCGTTTCCTGTTTGTGCCTGTTGGACCTCTTTCATACGCGCCCTCACAAAAAAGGTTAATTTTATCTGTCTTTGTTATGCTCTGTAGATGAGTTGGAGATGCTGTCAGAGGCCAGGGCTCGACTGGCCAACACCCAGGGCAAGAAGGCCAAGAGGAAGGCGAGAGAGAAACAGCTGGAGGAAGCCAGGTTCGATATATGCACACACACAAACAATGCATTGTTGCACTTATTTATTTATATTTTTCCTTTTAATTAAACTTAAGTGACGGTGTAGGCCTCAAGAATGCTGCTGAGATAATTCCGTTTCCCTTCCTCTCTGTTTCAGACGGTTGGCTGCTCTTCAGAAACGCAGAGAGCTGAGAGCAGCAGGAATCGATGTCCAGAAGAAGAGGAAGAAGAAGAGAGGAGTGGACTACAATGCTGAAATCCCCTTTCAAAAGAAACCGGCACAGGTAAACACCATCGATTATTTTCATCTAGTTTATAAGAACCCACAACTCTATCAAAGCATTTGGACTCCTTTTTAAACGCGCTTCTGTTTGCTTGAAGGGTTTCTACGACACCAGCATGGAGCAGTACGTCCCTCTGGAGCCGAACTTTAAAAGACTCAGGCAGCAGCACCTGGATGGAGAACTACGCAAGTCAGTGACATTATAGCTCGTTTTTAATTTTTTATTACACACACGTGTGTAGTCGTCGTGAACACACGAACAAACACAGAATGGACGAATTGTCTTTAATCTTTAACTGTTTTTGTGTATAATTAGTGAGCAAGAGGAGAAGGAGAGGAAGAAAGATAAAAGTAAGATCAAGAAGAAGAAAGAGAGCGATCTTCCATCTGCCATCCTGCAGACAAGTGGAGTCGCAGAGTTCACCAAGAAGCGTTCCAAGCTGGTGTTACCTACCCCACAGGTAACTGCTGCACACCAACACATTCCCATGGATTCTTCCGGACAACACGTTTGGTTGTTGGAATTTAAAATTGAAGTAAAGTGCACACAGTGTACTGCCTCTTCAAGATATTTTTAATTCCTCTGTGTTTTCTGGTGGAGATAAATTAGTAACCCTGATTGAAATATTTCATATTAAATGAATGTTCTTCACAGATCAGCGATGCTGAACTGGAGGAGGTTGTCAAATTGGGTGTTGCCAGTGAGGTCGCCCGTCAAGCTGCCGAGGAAAGCGAAAGCGGGAACTCGGCTTCCTCTGCCCTCCTGTCAGAGTACAGCGTGACCAACGCCATGTCCACGGGGCTACGTACTCCACGCACTCCTGCCGTGCAGGACAGGATACTGCAGGTAACGGCGTGACAACACTTCAAACACCTCCAGTGAAGATATCAACAGTTATTTAAAGACACAAAATGCTACACATAAGACAAGATTGCAAACAAGTTTTCCCTGTAATACATAACTCTACCGTTACCATTCGAAATGCAGAAGAAACCCAAACCGGCATGTTATATAGCTTCTTTTTTTTCTAAGCACTTTCTCCAACATCGCCAAAATCTATGCTCAAAACGTCTACATGACATGTTTGGAGCTGCTGCTTTTCTCAGTTATCAAAATCTTGCAATAAACTGAAGAACAGCGGTGGTAATAGGACACGAGCAAATCTCAGCAGCATTTTTTGGAGACCTTGGTGCTAATTATAGAAAGCAGGGAACTCAACAGAACCAAATACCCGAGTATTCTGGACAGGAATATTTCTGCTGTATATTTGTTTTACAATTACTACATGATGTAAATGACTTCAAACAAAGTTACTGCTGAGAAATGTATTTTGCCCAAACAGTACATGGTAGTACTTGTATTCACAATATGTGTTGGCTTTCATACAAATAAACAGTTTGAAGCATATACTCCTGAAGGTGTTTAAACCAAAATTAATTAATGAGTATTTCTCACTTTGTTTTTGTGTTGTATGGACAATCTTTTTGTTGTTGATATTCGTGTCTTTCTTTTACACAGCTGCTGTAACATGAGATGTTTGTAAGCTAACAGAACTTTCTGGATTACATATTTAAACATGATTATTATTTCTGTGTTCGCAGGAAGCCCAGAACCTGATGGCTCTGACCAACATTGACACGCCTCTGAAGGGCGGCCTCAACACCCCGCTGCACGAGAGCGACTTCAGCGGCGTGACTCCTCAGCGGCAACAGATACAAACGCCAAACACGGTTCTCAGCACACCGTTCAGGTGACCGCTCCTTCATCTCTTCTTCTTCTTATAAAACAGACCGGCCGTCACTATACACGTTAACATTCATGGTTCTCTCTAACAGAACTCCAGGACAGGGTCAGGGGCAAGAAGGCATGACACCTCAGGCTGGAGGAGAGATGACCCCACGCGGGGCGGTGACGCCGGGTTTGACCCCTGCTCGCACGCCTCTCAGAGACAAACTAAACATTAACAGCGAGGAACAACTGGCTGACCCGGCGTTCTCTAAACATATGGTAAATGCACACTTCAGAGCACAGCTGACTTGTGAGGATTCGGGGTCATTTGATTGAACTGTCATCTCCCGCCTCTCTCACAGCAACGAGAAAGCCTTCAGCAGCTGAGGCAGGGACTGATGTCACTTCCTGTGCCCAAGAACGACTTTGAGATCGTTCTGCCTGAAAACGCAGAGAAAGAACTGGAAGAGACAGAGACAGAGATAGGCTTCATAGAGGACTCTTCAGAAGTAGAAGCACGCAAGCTGGTAAGCACACAAGCATGAAATCACACATGATGTCATCTCAATAAAACATGTATATGTAGTTTTGTGAACCGGTAGTCCAAATAAACAGTTACTTTTTGGTGTCAGGCTGTAAGGGCAGCAGAGAAGGAGAAGGAGCTGAAGCTGCGACACACGTCTGTTCAGAGGAATTTACCCCGACCCACCGAGGTAAGGCCGTCCAAGATGAAGACAATCTAACACTGAATAATAACTAAACCAATGTTGCTTTTATCTTAAGCAAGCTCATCACAAATGTTTCACAAAACCCCCAAAAAATGTTTTAAAGACCTCATTCCGAGCTTCTGGTTTGTTGTGTAGATCTTGTTAATGTTTGCACAATCTAAGAGATGATTCATATGAAGGATTTTTTTATTATGGCCGATAGCAGCTCATTCCCGTTCGCCTCTGCAGGTAAACGAGTCCGTCCTCCGTCCCGTCTCCATGGACCCCATGTTGGACCCCCAGCTGGCGGAGGAGCTGATCAAACAGGAAATGATCACCATGCTGCACTTCGACTGTTTGCACCACCCGTCGTCCATGATGGCCAGTCAGCTACAGCGCACCAAAGGCAGAGGCCCCGCCTCCACATCGAACAATGCATCACATATTGCGTATCTGGAAAGTCACCCTTACAAGACAATCAGCACCGAGGACATGGAGCAGGTAACGAACGCACATCAGCACTCAAGTCGAGTTACACTTCCAGCGCCGTTAGTACGTGTGACTGGACTACTGTCCTCATCTCGGTATAAAAGCTCCAAAAAGAAACTATTTTTTAGCAGAAGTGCGTCTGACTTCATTCTGCCAGGTGCTGACGACTGAAGAACCTTTGAAATGATTTTCCCTGCATTCAAAAATTGGAGACATCACTGCCTCATTTAGAACGTCGTCAAATTCTGATGTGTGCTGTCTCTGCTTGTATGACGAATGATGTTTTGTGTCTTTGCGACATGCTCGTAAACAGGCAAAAGAGATTCTGGCAGCAGAAATGGAGGTGGTGAAGGGCGGTATGGGTCACGGTGATCTCAGTATGGAGGCTTACACCCAGGTGTGGGAGGAGTGCTACGGACAGGTGAGCACTCTGCTGTTGGAAAAAGTCAAAAGTTTCCATCCTGGTGAATCTCCAGTATTTTATCTAACTGTTAATTGGTCTGCCTCTCCTTCTCTCTGCAGGTCTTGTATCTCCCCACTCAGAACAGGTACACCAGAGCTAACCTGGCGTCAAAGAAAGACCGTATTGAAAGCCTGGAGAAAAAATTAGATGTGAGAGAGCACACGTAAACATTGTTAAGAGTTCATTCTACAATTTAGTGAACTTTAATAAAAGCAATAAAAAAAAAAAAAAATGATATACTGAGATTGCTGTGCACGTGTGTCCCTCAGGTGAACCGTGGTCACATGACAGCCGAGGCTCGGAAAGCAGCCAAACTGGAGAAGAAACTGAAAATCCTGCTGGGAGGGTTCCAGTCAAGAGCGCTGGGGCTCCTGAAGCAGCACAATGAGCTGTGGGAACAGGTACTGAACCTCACCCTGCACACTGTAAATTAAACATCCAGTTCTTCTTAAAACAATTAATGATTGTCGTATTATTATTTATGATGTTATTCCTCATGGTGTCCACCAGGTGGAGCAGTCAGCTACAGAGCTCGAGACCTTCAAGCAGCTGAAGAAACAAGAGGACACAGCCATTCCCAGGAGACAAGCAGTAAATACATTTATGACACAAACATGATCAATTTTAAAACACCCGTAAATCAGATGGCCGTATCAAACAATCGATAGTTAACAACGAAAAAATGGAAATATCAAAAGACTGTATTGTCTTTCAGACTGTATTACTCGATCAGTAAATGCAACATCCAATGACCACATAGGAAAGACTATTAACTTTTTTTTTATCGTGAGCTAGATCCTATAAAATTACGATTTATCGTCTGGTCTTTGTTCAGGCCTCATTTAGCTACGAGCTCCATAAACTGTCTTACCTTGTCAGAGCAACACATTAATGTGAAGCAAGAGTATGGGGTTCGGGGCCCTTTGCCAAGGGCGGCCCGGCCCCTGTACGACCGGTCCAGGAGTCTGATTCGCATTGCCGGCAGTAAGTCAGACCTGTTCCCGGTGCACGTTGGCCTTGTTGGCCTGGTCTTGTTGTGCTCCACCTTAAGCACACACTGGGGCGGTTCGCTACCTAGTGTGAGGCGGCTGGGATGAGGATCAGCACCTCTAAATCTGAGGCCATGGTTCTCGACCGGAAAAAGGTGGGGGCGGTGGAGAGTCTTTGCCCCAGGTGGAGGAGTTTAAGTATCTCTGGGTCTTGTTCACGAGTGGGGGGAAGATGGAGCGTGAGACCGACAGACGGATCGGTGCGGCGTCTGCAGTCATGCGGTCGCTGTATCGGTTTGTCGTGGTGAAGAATGAGCTAAGCCGAAAGGCGAAGCTCTCGATTTACCGGTCAATCTTCGTTCCTACCCTCACATATGGTCATGAGCTCTGGGTCATAACCAAAAGAACGAGATCCCGGATACAAGCGGCCGAAATGGGCTTCCTCCGTAGGGTGGCTGGGCGCACCCTTAGAGACAGGATGAGGAGCTCGGTCACCAGGGAGGAGCTCGGAGTAGAGCCGCTACTCCTTCACATCGAGAGGAGTCAGTTGAGATGCCCCCTGGACGCCTCCCTAGGGAGGTGTTCCGGGCATGTCCGTCCAGGAGGAGGCCTTGGGGTCGACCCAGTTATGCTACTGCCACACAGCTGCAGGCCGGTTTACCAGAAGTCAGTGGTACGAGGGTTTGCAGACAAACCATTCACAACTGACTCCACTGCTTTGGCTTGATGCCAGATGACCGTTGTAGGGAACTGTCATTAAAATTAGGACCAAATAGGAAAAGAACAATATCTTTAACTTACTGTGAGTAGTGCATGTGGAAGGTTGTGTAACGAAAGTATCATAAAACCCTTCAGTAAAGTCGTGTGTGTGTGTACTCTACTCAGTAGCCTTTGACAGTAAACTGATCTATTCTGTTTGTGTGTTCAGGCTCTGCGGGAGGACGTGGAGAGGCAGATGGAGAGAGAGAGAGAACTTCAGCAGAGATATGGCGAGCTGCTGATGGAGAGGGAGGCACTGATCAACAGTGCTCAGAAATTTTGAACCACCCTCCTCTATACACACGCTACACAAACTCATCGAGAAACTAAATCTAAGCCAGAAAGAAGCTCTGACAAAACAAGAGTTTCCCCTCTTCAGCAGTCCAAGTCATCAGTCATGTATCCATATTTGCAGCAATCCCCTCAGATAATCCCCGCCTACATGTTCTAATGTTGCTATGATCTCACGGAGTTGAGCATGCTCATACGTCCCGTGTTTCTGTATTAGTGACCAATAAAGTTTTTTTTTTCAATAATGACTTTTTACAGTAAGTGTTTGTCTACTGCCAACTGTTAAACATCTGCTCAAAGATTTGAGGCTAACCAATGTAAGATAAATCGACCTTTAATAAAAGCATGGTAAGGTCAGCCTACAGCACGGCCTCTGATCCTGACCGGAGATACAAGGTCCTGCGTCTTAATGAGGTAAGACCTCATTGTTTTTTTTTTTCCTCATAAAGATCAATCCCGGAGCAGGTTGAAGGCCTCTGAATTTTTTTGTCACTGTGATACAATGCACATTTCGGATCATTGTTAATGTAGTTCTATCATTCAATCTTTTATATAAATGGAAATCTCAAAATGTGTGAAAAATTAATTTGTCAAATGTAAGTACACCAAAAAAATCTTTATTACAAAAGGGAACAAAATAAGACGATGGGTATGACAGTCTTCAGCAGGCAAGGAAAATCATCCCACTTTTCCTATAGGTGCCCTGTGAAAGAGAGAGGATGTGATTTGAAATGTGTAGCTTCACTGAAAAATATACAAATCTGAATTGCGAGGTAGCCAAATAAGTCTCTTTTTTTTTTTTTTTTTTTTTTTTTTATAACTCAAATCAGTGAGAAAGCTCTGAGACAAAAACTTGAGTATGTAAACTGAAACATATTTTAGCATTAAGTCAACTGGTTTCAGTCCACAGGAGCAATAACTTAAAGTGAAACTACACCAGTAAGAAACATGGATTGTGAATGAAACGTGATTTTATTCAGTGTGCGTATACATACTGTGTGTCTGTAGCTGTATCTTCTGATAGCCTCTCTTATGTGACAGGGCTGGATGGCTCCACTCGGAGGCTCCACTGTAGCAGGACAGCTCTAAGAGAAAAGGTACAACCCCGTCTTATAATTTGCAAATTGATCATTTGACTTGATTTTTATTGGGGGGGAAAAAACAAATACTTGTAAGTAGAAGCTTCATCGTTTTAAGCGTTAATGGTTTTCTCCATTTGTTTTAAATTATTTGTTGCAGTTTTGGACAAACGGAACTAACTATTGGCCGTTTATGCTTTCTCAAACGCAAGGATTGTGACTTATAATGAACTGAGCCCTTTATACAAAATGTTACATTAAATATCAACAGGAAGAAAAGACTAATAAAATACAGAGCGGTGTAAACAGACACCTGTACGGAATACCTTTTTGCGTTTCCTCTGTCTCACCCGACTGTCCACACTGCCGTTACCCTGTAGGAGGGGCTTTGTTGAATGGGAGGAGCCTGGAGTGGAAGGGGGAGTGGCTTCAGGTGAATCTGGATCCTTTTTGACCTGGTGGACAGAAACAGAATACAGACCTTCAGTAATGTGAACATGACCCTGGGCCTGGGATTAGCTGTGTGTATTTACCTCTGTGTGAGTGTTGTAGTGGATGTAGCTGGCAGAGATCACATGACTGATAGGATTTGTATTCGCTGTCATTTCCTGCTTTACTAACAGAGACAAATCCACAATCTGAAAAAAAGGAGGGGGGGGGGGGTGATTCACAATAACACTGGAAGATTTTTTTTTATTAACCATATGTACAAAGTTTAAGTGTGACATCACGTTTCAAGACGTTACCTGGGCAACAGTCTCATATGCCAGGTATGACAGGATCTCCATCGCGACGCTGTTTGGTTTAAGCTCTAAAGTGCTGCAGTCCAGCCAGTCCCGAAACTTAGACGCTTTCTTAGCTGCAAATATTCATACAGAAGAAAACACAAGAAAGAAACGTGAATGATCTGTGTAATTCTGGTGTTTGTTTGTTTTCAATGCTAAGAACATCCATCCCAATCACTTTAAAAGTGATTTCATACAGCAAGATGTTAAACAATTTAAATGCTGTAGTAATATTGCTGTAATATTTTAAACCACATTTGGATTTAAAGAAATTAGAATACAAAATGAGTTGAAATATTTGAAGGTGTCCACCTACATTGACTTGTCAACATTATAAGCATACATAACAATAAACTGAAGTACAGTAGACCAAAACAAGGCCCAGAATGATAATGATAAAATATGTTTATGTATAAGATGTTTTTCACAATTTTTATTGAGCTAAAATATAAATATCAACAGATTACACCATAATGAAAATGCTCCTCTTTAAATGTTTGATGGGTCAGTATTTTTCATTTTAAATACAGATCGTCTCGTCTGTCTACGTGTTGTGACAGACAGGACGGCCTCCTTTACTGATCTTAAAAGAGGCAAGCTCATCATCTTGTATAAATAATAAATTCATTACTTTTGGCGATCTGAATTGAAAAAGCAGTTAGAACAGGGCTTTCATATTTACAGAACTTTGATTTAATTGCCATGAACTAACAACATGAATGTATTAAAAACATTCAAGAGGAATACTGATGATGAAACTAAACAAGTCACGGACACTCCTGTAGTGTGGGAAAGGACGGTTTAGATATTCAGATTGCACCTTTGTAGAATTGGAGTCTTACCAAAGCTGAGCTGTCGACTCTCACAGAACTCTGTGTATTGAGTCTGGTCCATCATTCGAGTCTGACGCTCTAATCGCTGAAGAAACAGGGGGACAAAAACGTCGATACAAACTATAATAATCATCATCAATCTTAATAAGACTGTCATGCATTCCACTGGTCAACACAGGGATGACTTCTGACCTCCATCCGCTCCTGTTTGACCGGGTCTACTTCCTGTCGCTCAGCCAGTGACAAGAGGTCACCGGTTTGATCCATCCACACCAGGAAATCCTGGGCCAATCGCTTTCTCCGCTGGTTACCACCGGCAACACCACCAGCACCAGCAGCTGCAGGTACAAAAACACAAGAAAAGAGAATAAGTCTGATATTTTCTCATGTTTGGTCTGGTATACGTTGAAATCGTCTGTGCGAGTGTTTGCATATACTTGTTTCTTGCGGTGGATCTTCATCCTCTAGGCCTTTAAGTAGTTTAGATTTATAATCTCTGAACTGGAGATATTTCAGTAATCTCCCAACCTTTTTCTGTTCGAGAAGCATCAAAGAAAAAACAGCATCAGAGAGAGAGAGCAAAGATCAGGAAAAAAAAAAGGGTGACGAGAATCAATACTAAAAGTATCTTAATTATTAAAGCTGTGAACAAACGGTGAGTCGAAGCTAACATTACAAGATTTTATAATAAACAACTTTAATTTATTTTAAAGTTTTACATTTTAATCATGTTTTGTTTTTTTTGGTTTTGTTTACCTTATCCCTCCTCATTAGAAACAGAATGTCCTCAGCCGAGATGACTCTTGAGCCTCGAAGAGCTGCGCCCTCACAGGCCTGATGAAGCTGATAAACCAATCACACCCAATCAATCCACTGAGTGGAATATAATAAGAGCTCTAAGAAATGGTGGCTGTTTATAGTCAAATAATCAGTCATTTAAATCACAACAATAACAATAGGACAGGAGGCAGAGTTATCAGTCCTGAATACTCGACTATACATTTTTTGATTCATGCTGTAGAAAATTAGTCCAGAAGTATAAGTACAAATCCATGACTCTGTAATGAATGCATCTTAAAGGCATAATTATAAAAAAAATAACTAGGTAAGTGAACTACATTAAAAAAAGTTACACTTCTGCTGATTCAGGCGTTTCAAACTTGAAATTAACGTAAAAACGGATCCTTTTCTTCTGTTGTCTTTGAGCAATCATTCAGCATGCAGAGTGATGGCAAAGACGTATTCCCATTTAATTAAAAGTAAGGATTTGTTTTCTTGTTCTATATGTTGTAATTAAATCCGAGTCTGAAGGAACAAAGGTTGTTCAAATTCATCGTCTTCCTCACTTTTAATGAGAGATTGGATTTGGGGAATTTGAAGTGGTGACCACCCAGGACTCCTGGACGAGGTGGGTGTTATGATTGAAGATGTGTTTAAGATATGTGTTGTGCTATTTTTGAACAAGTTACCATAGTAATGAGCTGTGTGTGCACAATGTCCTCCACTAGAGCTGCTGTCTCATGCAGAGGCCTGCGAGCGTCTCCCAGAGCAAACCTAACGCACACAAAAAAACTCACATTAGTATGCCACAGATGTTTCAGAGCCATAATGACCCGAGCAGAGTTATGAGTAGATCATTTCAGTGTAATTAAATTTGTATCTCATCTTTAGTAAGGGAGCAACAACTAAATCTCGAGACCTTGACACTCTCTTTGGCGAGTTTGAGTTTCTGCCCTCAGGCAGTAAAAACCCATTACCAAAGGTTGAGTCCAGCAGGAAGAAAACATCATTAAAGGGTTCACCCATTTGCATGAAACTTTTTATCATTAGAAACATGGTAGTAGTGTTGAATGGTCGTGAATCCAGCCCTCATTTTGCCCTGAGACGAGAAAGATCTTTGCCTGAAAAGTTTTCTTTACATGATACAATGTGACGATTTTTGCGTCACATAAACAAAACTTTCAGTTTTTTTCTCGTCTCAGGGCGAAATGAGGGCTGGATTCACGACCATTCAACACTACTACCATGTTTTTAATCATATAAAGTTTAATGAAGTCTCCCTTTAACTCAGGCCATCAAACTACTGCACTCTAATGATGACCAAGTCGATAAGCCTTTTTTAAATTCACTTCTGATGACTGACACTGGTTTTCACTTTGTTTGACGCTTGCTTTTGTGTTTAATGGTTTTATGGTAGGCCTACTTGTAGAACCTCGAGATTTTCTTTTAAATGTAACATCTTACTCTGCCAAATAAAATGTATTATTATTATTGTCTAAGTCAAGGCGCCTGTGTTTTCATGTTTATATTTTCCAAGTTCCTGTCAGGGGCGATAAATGTAAAGTTAAAGTCAGCCATACAGTTACAGTGTTAATGAACATTATAACTGTTTTAGAGTAATTGTTGCTAGACAACATTATTGTGTAAATCTGGAGGGACCTTCTTTTTTCCTGCTCTTGCTTGGGATAATTTTTCAGCACCCATTAAAAGACCTCATACAAGTTCTTGAGTTTGTCAACTTTCTTTGTCACTTGCTTGATGAGGATTTCTATCATCTTTATTTTCATTTATTAACTTTTTCTGATTTTATTTCACGCACGCTTACGTCGACAAAAACGGCTTGTACACAACTGCAATCAAATGTTAAATAAAAATCTAATTAACTAACTTGCACACGGTTACATTTGTACAAGTCATCTTTCTTTTCTGTCTCTCTCCGCCCCCCCCCCCCCCCCCCCCCCCCACACACACACACACACACACACACACACACACACACACACACACACACACACACACACACACACGTTGAGGTCAACAGGCCACACACACACTTTTGGTCAAACCTCAATTTGCATCCAGAGAAGCCACTTCCACGATGGCAGGCTAAACCACATCCCGAAGCTCGTTCCTTTTCTCATTTTTTCTTTTTTTTTAACCTCCATCTCTCCATCTATTCTTTCTCTAGACAAACTCCCACCCCATCCCCACTTCTCCCTATGAACTGTGATTGGCTGGTTGCAGACATCCATCACACAGGTGAGCTTGGCTTAGGTTGGGAGGCTTGTGGGCAGGTTGGCTTCAGACAGAATGTTGGTTTTAGGTTTTGGGGTTTAGTTGGGTTTCATCCTCTCTGACCACCAACGCTCTCTGCAACGCTCACACAACACAAGGTGAGTACCCCAAAACATACACACACACACACACACACACACACACACCACTCAAACTATTAAAAGGCCAGCAAATGCATGGCTTCTTCAACAACAATTAACAGTAAATAAATTATTCTAAATATTGAAGTGAAGCTGCTCAACTTCAACCGTAACTATCTACATAATCAGTCCTCCCTGTATCATCATCATTACACTTGCTAATGCTCATATTAGACAGATCAGACTATTATCACACTTAGCTGTTGCTGCTAATACTTACTACATACTTTTACTATTATTACTCACAATGTAGCTACAAATCTATCTGGTTCATTGTTGTTGTTGCTCAGTTGGTCTCTAGCCTTCTCCTTCTTCCAGCATCTCCCTCTATACTACTTTCCAATAACAACACAGTTTCCTCAGATGTTTGTTTAACACCAGTCTGGTTTTGTTCGAGGTTTCTACCTCTCAAAGGACGTTTTTTTCATTGTCACTTTTACTTTGCCAAATGTTATAGAAGGAAACTGGCACTTCAGCCACTCCACAAATGGAAGTCGAGGCTCTGAGAGAAGAACTGATAGATGTACAAAAGATGAAATTCAGTGGATGCATTTTTTCAGTCAGGATCCAAAGAAAGGATTGGAGCTCACGTTCTCCCTCAGACAAGTTTAATAAAGATGCCAAGGACTAATGTTTTGATGCACTGCGTCAAACCAAAGTTATCCACTGAAATATATCTTTTGTATGTTTGCTAAATGTTGCTTAGTGCTCGTGATGGATTCATGTTGGTACTTTGTAGAAAATATAGCAATGAGTAAATTCTTTTACCTGCTCTTCTGTAAAGTGACTTATGATAAAAAAAAATATTCTGAATCAATATGAAGAATAATCTTAGTGTAGCTCAGTATGAATGTAACACAAATACCTATATCAAGATCTGTCATTTTCAGTATTTTAATTGAAAAAGCACACACGTGTTTGTTCCTTTTTACCTTTTGTCATTATATAAACTTAAACTTGTATAAACAATATTTAATTCAAGTTCCAGCAAATGTACATTATAATTTAAAACAAAGTCAGCTTTTCTACAAACCATGACAGCAACTAAGAACTAGGATTAAATAATACATTGTCAACCTGGCAGTTTGGTTCTTGCAAAAAAAAAAAAAAAAAAAAAACCTTAACCAAAATATTTCCAAGTATAATTATTAATTTGTTTAACAGGTAGTTATGGCTTCAAACAGTCTGTTCAGCAGCACCAGCCCGATGCTGTACTGGGGTGAGTCACCTTTTTTCGAGTGAGTGTGAGTGTGAGTGTGAGTGTGAGTGTGTGTGTGTGTGTGTGTGTGTGTGTGTGTGTGTGTGTGTGTGTGTGTGTGTGTGTGTGTGTGTGTGTGTGTGTGTCTCTCACATCATGCTCTGTAGCTCTGGAATGAAACTGGTCCTGGAAAGTGGACGGTCTTTAGAACTGGAGGCGGTGGAGCCAGCCATGGGACTGCTCAAATAACAACACACACCTGAGCAAACAAAGAAGTAATTCACAATTTAACTAATAAAACAACAAACTCAAAAGTTTATTGGTTATATTTAGAATTAGATTCTAAATAACAGATCATGTAAAATGTCTCAATGGACATGCCTTTTGTTAATATGTTGTTGCTGTACAAGGTGCGAGTATCCAGCACTAAGCCTTTACATCCTAATGCATCTTAAATCAAACGTTGTGGCCTACCTTTCACTGCACTATGGTTTAATAATTATTTAAGTGTTTGTGCAGACTGTTTGTTGTCAGAAGTGTATTTAAATGATACGTCTAGAGACAGGGCAACGTTACAACCTTTACTGCAAAGACTGCATCAGTTTATCTAAGTAACAACAAACACGATCATTCAATGTTCTTCACTGTTCTTCACACATGTAATCTCTGGCATTTAAGATCATTTAACCAAAACAAGTCAGCTACTCAGTTCAGAACAGAAGTTGAGCCAAGAACCTAAAAAAACAACGTAGCAGAACAGATTTAAGGCAAATCGCGACCAACAAAGGGGACAGGTGGTGTGACCGCAGTAACTTCCCCTCCGGCAGTCCAATCTGAATAATAATAAAGATCCCTCCTATTCAAACTCTGAGGTTAGTTTAATACAATGCTGGAGAGAGGAGGAGGAGGAACAGGGACAAGTAAAAGGCTCCTAAAATCATTAAAGAAACACTACGCACCAAAACCATTAAGATGAGCTGCTGCAGCTGTGCTTGACGAGTCTTTCGTTTTCTTTAATAGTCGACGCGGTTTGATGACGCATTTTTTACTGAGGAAGTGTTGGGTTTGTCCTGGTATCTGTAGTTTTCTACGCTTTTTAATCATTTGACTACAATCGTGTTTTTTTTTTACATTACGTGGTAAAGGGAGGACTTCAGAAATCAACTCAGGATTACGACATTAATAAAGAAAAATAAATGGATATAGCAGCTTTTGTTAGTGATGAAGAAAGGCTAACCAGTCTTAAAGATTATTTTATCTACATCCAACCATATAACCCAGAACAATTATGAGCTGAATTTACACGCATTTCGATGACAGGTATAAACGACTCACTAACTTTGAATGTTTTTTTAAGCAAACATTAACAGTTCAAAGAAAGATGAACTCCTTTGACTAATGTTTCCATCTGTGTAGTATAGACAACAGAACCTGAGCAAAGTTAACATTAAAAATAAGTGTAACCAGTCTTTTACACAGGATTTGAAATTACTGATTGTAACAGGTAGTTTAACTTCTTTGATTTTTCCAAAATTTGGTAAAGTGATGGTGCAACGATTGCTCTCAGGCCTACTCTATTTATTGCTCATTAATCCCATTACATAAGTATCGTAGAAAAAAAACAAATTAAAATTTGTTCAACAAAAAAAGACCCAATTTCTCACACCGTATTTACTGTGCTCCTGAAAATCAGGGCTGTTACCGCTCCTAGTTTCTTTTTATGATTTCTTGGCATATCACTTTAAAGTGAATACTGATCTCAAGGCACATATTTATTTTTACCTTTTTATTTGTAACTCTTCACATATTTAATAAAATATGAAAGTCTTGTATGGCTGAGAGTTTTAGAGATAACAAAACACATGTACAACTTTCTCTCTGTTGCACCCTCTCAGAACCTGTGGTGAAGAGGAGGTCTATGCCATCACCAACCAACCGCCAACTAGAAGAGCAGGAAGTGAGATCTGTTCAACAGCGCAGCACAGCACCACACAGAGGTCTGGTACAGACTGACAGCCCAAACTTTCTCTGCAGCAGCCTGCCACAGCACTGGAGGTGTAACAAAACCCTGCCCAGAGCCTTCACTGTGAGAAACTAACTGTCTGTCTGTCAAGTCAAATCAAGGCTGTTTTTTCAGTCATGTCATCAAAATTCCCAAGATTTTATTTGGATATTTCCCCCAGAGTTTTGTCTTCCAGGTTGAATATAAACACAGTACACTTTGACTAGGTTAAAGGACCAGTACTCACCGTTTTCCATTCTGCAGGTGGTTGCCCTTGGTAATGACATACCAGATGGTGTGGTTGTCACAGTGATGGCTGGCAATGAAGATAACAGCAGCGCTGAGCTTCGCAATGCCACAGCAACGATGAAACAAGGTTACGCCCACTTCAATGACCTTCGCTTCATAGGTCGCAGTGGCAGAGGTAAATATACAAAATCTTAACTGATACGCTATGAGATCCTATTTTAGCAGTCACTTAAATGTGATTTAATTATTTATCTGTGAATATAAATACTTTTACCTTAAACCTCAACACTGTATGTGTTATTTGTCTTCCAGGCAAGAGTTTCACGATTTCCATCAATGTGCTGACCTCACCTCCTCAGATAGCCACCTTACACAGAGCAATCAAAGTTACTGTGGATGGACAGCGGCTGCCAAGAAGTAAGTAGACCACCGAGAGTATAGTGTGAAGGGTTTTGATCAAGGCTTTCAGTCAGAGTTGCTCACTTCTCCTTCTCTCTCTGTCTGTCTGTCTGTCTGTCTGTCTGTCTGTCTGTCTGTCTGTCTGTCTGTCTGTCTGTCTGTCTGTCTGTCTGTCTGTCTGTCTGTCTGTCTGTCTGTCTGTCTGTCTGTCTCTCTCTCTCTCTCTCTCTCTCTCTCTCTCTCTCTCTCTCTCTCTCTCTCTCTCTCTCTCTCTCTCTCTCTCTCTCTCTCTGTCTCTGTCTCTGTCTCTGTCTCTGTCTCTCTCTCTCTGTCTCAGGACAGAGACAGAAGGAGCTTAAGTCAAGTGTGTACAGATCGTCCAACAGCAGCAACACTTCATCAGCAGGTATGAGAGCAGGGATATGTTTAATTTGTCTTATTTAATTATATTGTTGTGCTCGTAAAAACAATTATTTGAGAGGGGCACACTTTTGACTCAAGATTTAAACCAACCAAAACGTGAAAAAAAGTAAACAAATCAGTCTTCAAATGCTTTTGTGAACAAGATGATGTATTTACTCTTCAGACTGTAGATCCTTTCCCTCCTCTCTGTGGACCAGTGAACCATCCTTCATGGGTCAGGTGACCTCTCTGACGTCCACCTTTTCTCCAAGTCCCAGAATGCATCACCTGCCGGTCCTCTCCTACCAGAACCAGCCCACACAATACAGTTCCTACTTGTCTTCTCCTCATGCTCCTCCCCCACCTCCACTGAGCCACAGTGGTCCGTTTCCACAGAGCACTTTCTACTATGGACCGACCCACACTCACCAAACCACAGGGGAGGACCGAAGCGTTGTCACAGCATTGTCCAATTACATAGATGGGGCTTGTCTCTCCATGAGAGGGGAGGAGCCTGTATGGAGGCCATATTAATGATTGAAGGTGTTGTATTGAGTTTGCTTTGTTGCAAATCTAAATAATGTAGCTTTAACCTCGACCTCGTTGTTTGTCAGGAACTTTAGTTCTTGGTAATTCAGTGAGTTTGTTTTTATTTATTACTCTTATTACTTACTCTAATTTTATACTTTTATTTATAAGTAAGTAAGTAATGTTTATTTATAGAGCACCTTTCACAGATAAAAGATCACAAAGTGCTTTACAACAATAAAAGAGTTTATAAGAGCACCAGTTTTAGATAGTTAGAAAAAGCAACTTTTATTTTACAACAGGGGTACAAAAAACTAACATCTCTTTGACAATGAAACAATGAAGCAGTGTATAAACATCCTGAGTATTCAAACAGACTCTGAAAACTTGAAAAGAAAATCAATTAATGACAGGTATCTGTTTGAATCTTTTTTGGTTCAAGACAAAGTTCCTTTAAAAAAATATCAAAAAAGTGATCTGCCAAGACTGAAGCAATCTTTGGATTATGTAAGAAAATATCTGCTGCACTCGCTGATCCTGAGATAAATTAAATTGACAGTTTTGTTACTTAATAAATTAAATGGGACTATACCAATCTGAAGCTCTTATGAGGAATGGAGCCTGTACAGCTGCTGTTTGCCCCAAGGTAAAACTCCATTGTTGTGTAGAACCTCTTTTTGTAGATGTCTTGTCCCAGTTTGTGTCTTTTTGTGCAAAGCTGTCACTGTCAGTAAGTAATTACAATTAAAGAGAATAACTCATAATGTATTATTGTCCCAATAAATCTTTTCAGAGTCCACCATCCACCTGTAAAGCGTTGAGCTCAGCCACTCTCCTGCTCCACTCTTCCTCTGTAATTTCTTCTTCTTCAGCTCCCTCCTTTACATCTTCCTCTACCTGAAGCTCTCCTGAAATAAGAACGATCACATTTTACAAAGATGGAAAAACAATGGATGTAAAGCCTATACATTTTTACAGAAAATAAAGACATCATCATGTTGGATAACGTTTCTTTAGTGTTTCCTCACCCGTGCAGGTCAGAGCAGTGCAGACCCAATTTCCACACGCACACACACACTTGTTGCACTCCATCCGAGTTTCAGCTCCATCCTCGAACACTTCATCCTCCAGAGCGCACTCTAAATGCACGCAGAAGAAAAACACAGGCAAATGCTCTTCTTAAAAGCCTGACCAATTGTCATCTTAAGGGACACTCATAATACTCTTGTTTTTAGTGTGACATTACTTCTCTCGTAGGGATGGTAGGTGGGTGTCAGACAGTTGACGAACTCCATTAAACTCAGTTTCCAGTCGGCATTTTCATCTGACAGCTCGATCAAAGCATCAACACACAGAGACCTACAAATAAGGAGTACACCAAAGTCTTTAGTACGTTGCGTCTTCTCAACATTTATGAAACTTTTTTTCTGTTGCTTTTCTCACAATAAAACATTACATTATTTGTTTTGTGGGACGCCTAATACATCAAATATAAAATTAAAGTCTTGCCTTTGATAAAAAATAAGACCCTTTGATGAAAAGTTGAGAAGAACATTTCCTCAAGTTCTGATACAGACCTTTTGAATAAACATAAATCCATCAATCCTCACATAGTTTAATAAATTCTCTCTGATTCTGAAACATAACTGACTGATTACGATTATTTGCATCAGAGTATTGATGCTGAGATTTCTACATGTAAACTGAGAACTTCTCTCACCATTAAATATCAATAATTGTTGTAAAAAGCTCACAGATCAAGAACTTTATTTAAAATATTTTTTTTATTTTTAAAACCTGTACCTTTATAATGTAAAACCTCAGATTAGGTGATTTGACTGCTATATGGGGCTCACATACAGGTACAGTGTTTGTTATAAGCGTACCTTAGCAGCATGTTCGTCTCCACAGTGTTGGAGTAGGTGAGGTTGAGAGCCGTCTCATTGTGTTTCAGGAAGCTCAGGAACTCTTTGGAATCGAGCTCTGAATCCCCATCATCATACATCTGTACCAAAAACACAATTAAGCAAAGCTTAAATATAAAAGCACAGGACACATTGTTAATTTTTCAACTTGTTTCGTAGTATTTTTAATGATTTAAAAAAAAGATAGTTAATAAAAAAGATCGATAGATATGGTGGTTGTGATGATGAATGGAGAGGGAAAAAAAATGTTTTTAACCTTGAAGTACGTTTGCAGGAGCCCAATGGCTGTGGACACATTAGAGGCGGGGCTGTCAGATTGCACTTCTTCATGAATCCACTGGATCGCTCTCTCTCTGAGCCAATCACGATCAGACAGGAAACACACAACTAAACAAATAAACAAACACCATCAAATGTTATTGTTAAAAAAAAGACCTAATAGGACACTTTATGACTAGTCCTTAAAGTTCTTAAAGTCAGAAAATGAATGTCGGAGCTAATTTTGTTGTGTGTCATTGTTACACATTTCTGTAAAGGCTTGGTTTACATGTTTACTTAATTGGACACTAGATGTTAGTAATAGGTTTTTGCGGATAATTGGTCAGTCGGGTATTTATAAGTCAAAGAGGAACTGGAAGATAGTGGCATAAGTTGTTGGAACACACGGCGCTAAGTGTTCGTTTTCGTACTTGTAATCATACTTGTAAACAAAGAGTTATATATTTCTGAGCAATATCACTGAACTATGTGAATTCATCAACATTTTATTTCATCACCAGGGTTTATCTGCTTCATTATTTGCAATAAACAGGAACATCTTTAAGAGTTATTTTATTTTGGACAATTTGTTTCATTTGGATACACGTCAAGACCTTTCCATACTAACTATGCTTGTGACTAGAGTTGGATCTGAACATTGGGGCATTAGATAGTCACTACATCAAATGTTGAAACACATAGTCATAAACTGATCATTTAATTGTATTTAATGTTTTTAGTTTACAATTCTGTAATTAGCTGCAAACTTACTGGGGCTCACATCCGTCTTAGGTGGTCTCTCTGGAAGAAAAGAAAACAACAGGGACACAAGTCACACATTGTACAAGTTATCTTTCAGTGGTTTGTTTAGTGTTGCTGTTCTTGCATATGTGTATGTATACCGACCCACACAGTGTCCTCTGTGCTCCACGTGTATCTTGGTGTGCGTGACGCAGGCATCTCTGTGCAGCTCACAGTGATTTCTGTAAGATCTGCCATTACTTCCACACACCCAGTGCTCTGTGCCACTACAGCTCTAAAGAGGAAGACATCATATTTTATATTCTGTTTATATTCTTCTAAAAAATGTTACGTTTGTGTTTACATGTAGAAGTGGTCTTATTGTTAAAAATAGTAGAATATTTTCAGTGTAGGATAAAAATGCACATCATCCATTGTGTACAGATAATAATAACATTAAAAAAAAGTTTATAATAACACCAGTTAGCATCCTGTGGGTATTAAGAAAGTAGTATTCTGCTGTTTAGTATCATGTTCGACACCTGCTGGAAACTACAGTTGAACCATTTCTATGCATATCATAGTTTTCGAATATGGAGTGCATTTTAGTCGAGGAGCCTCAAGATAAACATTACATCACATTACTCCACAGGGAACAAGGCTACATTTATTGTCAGGAGATGTTAATTTAATAAAGTTTAATGAGTAAACTAAAGAGGATAAAGGTGAGAGGACGTTTAGCCTATGAGTGTGAATGCAGTATTGTGTTGAGGATAAAGATAATGCACAATCAAATAGACAGTGATTGAGTTTGGAATTGCGATATTATAATTCTAATTTAATACAAATCAATAGATTTTGTTATGCGCTGAGACGAGCAGCTGCTTTCTCCTACTTCACTTCTCTCTCTCCTTTGCACTGCAGCAGTATTACTTCTTTTCTTATTAAAACCTTTTCATATTACAGAAGATGTAGGCTATATTTCGAGAGGGTTAAAGTACAACAAGCTATTTTTTGTCCCCAGTTGCCATGGTGAATTGTAGTATCGGGGCTCCATTAATGTTGGCTTTTTATTCTTACCTGAGCTGAACTCAGAGCTCAAAGTTAGACAGAGTTTGTTTAACCATCTTTCAGAAACGGGCTCCTGGTCGCACTTAGTTCATTCAACTTAACACCTTCAAATCCCAGAAATTTCCAGTTACTACTGGTGTCCCTTCCTCAGGGTTCTGTCCTGGGGCCCCTTCTGTTCATTATCTATCTCCTTCCTCTTGGCCATATCTTCCAAAAATACAACATCCAGTAACCTTTTGCTATGCAGATGACATGCAGCTCTACTTGTACACCAAACCCACCTCTTCCCTCCCGCCTACTTAACTGAATGATTGCCTACAAGAAATGAAATCCTTGTTTTTTCTGCAACTTCCTCAAATTAAACTGTGACAAAATTGAGCTTCTCCTCATCTGCTGACACAGCTTGCATCATCTCCAGGACCCGCTTTGTTAATCACATCACTCCTGTCCTTCAAGCAGCTCATTGGCTACCAGTTAAATTTCGCAATAACTTCAAAATTTGGCTCCTCACCTTTAAGGTCATCCATAACCTCACCCTGCTGTACCTCTCTGAACTCCTGCACATCATCACACCCACTCTCAGGTCTTCCTCTTTCCTCCAACTCACCGTACCACCTTCACGCCTGTCCACCCTCCCGCCAAACATCTGTAATATTGACTCTCTCTCCATTTTCAAAGTCTAATTTCAAAACACATCTTTTTAAACTGGCATGTTAAGTCTGATCATGTTCCATCCCATCTCATGAATGCTATACATCCTGTAAATTTGTCTTTTAATGTCTGTTAAGTGTTTTGAAAGACGCCTTTAACGTACAAGATTCTACATAAATAGCAATGTCAGTCTGTGTTATGGTGCAAAAAGCGAGAAACTAAACTTTGTTAATTAACCAAAACAAGAACATCAACTTTACCTGTGCACATTGACACACTGGTTCTCCTCGATCTGTGGACACACACTCTCGACCAGCACCACAGGACGTCCTGGCACACACCGACTCATCCTAACATCCCCCACACATAAACACAAACACACACAAACACACACAAACACACAGGCAAACAGGAAGAAAAAAGAGATGTATCACATTTTCTTGGTATTTTTGTTCAGTGGGGTATAGATTGAGAAGTGTGTGTAAATGTGTATGTGTGTGCTCAGACTCCAGATGGTGACCTTTGACATCGCACTGGGAGAGACACATGTCATTTGAATGACAATGAGTATCTCAACACACACACACCCACGTGCGCACACCTACACACACACACACACACACACACACACACACACACACACACACACACACACACACACACACACACACACACACACACACACACACACACACACACACACACACACACACACACACACACACACACACACACACACACACACACACACAATAGAGGCAGCTGGGCAACGATAGGCCCATAAAGCTGTCTTCCTTTAAGATCTCACTGTTGTTATATATGTTTTTAAAATTAAATTACATGTTTAAAATATACAAAATGCAAAGATAACAACTGTATAAGTATATTAGGATGAAAGCTGTGTGCACTCTGATCTCTCTCAAGCTTCAACAACAAATATTTAGTTTGATCTGGCCCAATGGCTTTCTTGACTTACAAAACCACAGATTTGTTTGTTGTTTTAAATGACCTCAATGAAATGACAAAGTTAAACGTTATCAAGTATGCACACTGCCAAAAACTGTGAAAATAAAGCCACTAAAAAAAAGATTGTAGTATGATAAAGAAGTGTTAGTGTCTTTGGGTGACTGTTAAAGATAACAATTAACACAACTTTCAGCTTTCCAGTTTTTAGAAACTACAAAATGTGACATTAATTTATTCATTTTTCTCTATTTGCCTAATTTCCATGTTGTTTATTAAGTTCTATATTCAAAAATTGTGAATGATGCCTGGTACCTGGTCTAAAATTGAGACTTCAATATCTGAAATACACAAGAGAACTCTGAGGTACACTCCCACAGCGTTTTTATTTGATCATCGACCTAAACCTTAGCCTTCTATGCTTTCCACATACGTTGTTTTCCTGCTAAGAATCAAAAGCCTGTTCAATCTGATTCATGTAGACGTAAACAAAAAAAACAAAACAAGTCCAACAAAAAAGTACCATCCCTTACCCAAAGTTTCATATACACTCATAAACACAGATCCTTGTCAGGTGATACGGTCACACAAAACAAAAAACATTCTTAACAATGTTAAATAAACTGATAAAAAAAAACCAACATTAAACCCAATGTTCTTTGTTTTTCAGGTATATGTTGTAAAACTGAGGACTATGTGTACAACACACACTTTAAAACACTCAAGATTAAAAAAAACATACATTCTCAGAAACCAATCTTTAAATTTAAATTCCACAAATTCCTTTGTTCTTACAGGTCAGCAAAACACACGCACACAATAGATACATCTGTCGCCTCCAGCTGACATCTGCTGCTCTTCAAACTGGCTGTTGGCATTCAGCTGACTCACATGCACACACTGCAGTGGTGTGTTGATGTAATTACAAGTTCCTGTCTCGCCCAGTTTTGGCTGTAGAAACACTTTGTCCTTACTCTCTATCCCTTCTATTAATATATTTGTGTTGTGTTCTTATCTCTGTTATTTTAATCTCACTAAACTCACAAAAAAAAATAAAAAAGTTAAACATTCAATCGTTTACTTCTAACACACATGGTCTTCAAAATATGTCACCTGTACCCCTGAGTACAGGTACTATAAATTCACCACAAGTAATTTTTTGGACCAAAGTGTTGAACTGTTTATTTTCAATTTGGTTATTCGTCCCAACTTTTTCTGCCACGCTTTTGAAGTTTAAACAAGCTGAATTCTAAGAAAAATATTTACCTTTTTTTCCTCCGATTGTAGTTTTGGCTTTAGGCCTATATGGTTGTAAAACAGCTGCAGAAGAACCAAAGGCAGAGTGTTCAAAGACAGCTGGAGGGTCTGAGATTAGAGATGAGCTGCTGACAACCATAATCACACACATACCGGAATGCTCACTGTCTGTGCCTGTGTGCGTGCGTGTGTGTGTTTGTAAGCGCGTGCATGTGTGTGTATGGGAAAAACTTCAGATAAAACCATGTCTGAAATTTCCCCTGCACGTGCCAGTACCAAAACGTGTAGCCCTTAACACTCTTGGGGATTTTCCATAATTAACTTTTTCTCTGCTGTCAGAGGTCAACATTCGTCTTCTCAGAGTGACAACAGGTGAAGGATTTACAGCAACAGCAGTCTGTTGATGAATAAAAGTTCAAAGGAAAAGGACAACTTGAAATATCATCCTGTACACTATGTTCTAAGCCTGAGGTAAAAACCATAACTCTGCCAGGTGAAGATAGAAACATGCTTGTTTTGTTGTTTTCAAGCCTGAATAATCATTTTTTCCCCATGAAAAATAGAAATTTGATCAAAAACACCTACACACTCACCATGTTTATCATCCCTCAGATATCTCAAGTATTTGTGATTTTAATACAGCAGTTTGGAGTTTTGTATACAAAAATATAAGCACATACTTGATTATCAACAATTTACCTTGTTCAGAGGAGAGGAGGAGATGAGAGAGGGGTAAAGGAACATCGGTAGCAAAAGCACAGCGATGGTCCACATCTGGGAGAAGAGATGAGGAGAAAGGATAAGAAGAGAGGGAAAGGATTAGAGGAAGTAAGAGCAGAGAGAAGAAGATAAAAGAATAATGAGGATAGGGTTAGAAAAGGGAGAGGAAAGTTAAGGCTCACAGAGAAGAGAGTATAAGTGGAGTGGAGGATAGAGTAGAGGGGAGAAGAAGAAAGTGATGAGAAAAGGAGAACAAAAGAGTGACAAATAAAGTGATGGAGACAGGGGGAGAGGGGAAGAGGAAAAAAATAGAAGAAAATATGAAGGAAGAAAGAGAAGAGGGGGGAAGAAAAAGAAGGAAAATAATCATTTGATTATCATAATATCATTTATCATACAAATGAAATTTGTATTTCATTTTGACAGTACACCTGTGCTATTGAGTCAATTAATTCCACTACTTATGACAGTAATATTAAAGAAGTCATACCGTGCCAGTCTGTCCGGAAAATGTAGCTCTGTTATCTTCCAGACAGCCTTAAAACAGCCTGTATAATCAGTCACTCCTCAGTGCTTTATCAGCGTCCGGTCAGAAAAGACAGTGTAAAAAATGTAGTCAAGCAGGACTTAAATTCATATCCATATATCTAGAAATCTCAATATGTGTCCATTTATAGGAGTAGTTGATATTAATCTGGGCTTCTCTGCTCCGCTGTGAAACAACGTCTGAAAAAGTAGAGAGGGCAACAGAGAGGGAGGGGACAAGGAGCAGGGATGCTGGGAGAGAAAGGAGACCAGCTGTCCAAAGTAACGCACCCCTTTTCACCAACCCCCGACACGCCTCTAAAAAACACAGCACCATTAAAAAAAAAAAGAATGAGCTGTCTTCATGAAGAATGAGTAGATGAAGGCACATTACCGGCTTGCAGGTTCAGACAGAGTTACACAGCATTTTGAACAACTGCAGCACCAAACCTCACAACATTGTTCTGGCTACAGTATTTAAAATGTACTGCTAGATCTGAATGAGAAATAAGTAATTGCAAGATTTGTTTTCAATCAACACAAGGTAAGACATGCCTATCGGGGCCAAGATTTTTTCATGAACATTTTCGACAGTTCCACTGTCAACATTTGTTAATGGAAATTTTTAACAGGTCCATGGTAAAAAATTTTTTATGACAATTTAGAAAAGGTCCACGGACAGCATCTTTACATGAAAATTTTCGACATGTAGGCCTAAAAAGAAAAAGAAAAAAGTTAGATGTGTTTCTAAGTAACATTAGTTATGATGAGTCTATATCTATGGTATAAAACTCTATCTAATCTTTATCTACACATAAACAAAGTTATTTTCTGAACTATCAAAAACAGTGGTTTATTCTGAAAATAAACAGGATGTTGTTTTGTTGTTTTCAAGCCTGAATAGTTTTTTTTCCCATGAAAAATAGAAATTAGATCAAAAGCACTTACACACTCACCATATTTATCGTCCCCCAGATTTATCAAGTGTTTGTGATTTTAATACGGCAGTGGATTTTGTATACAAAAATATAAACACATACTTGATTATCTACGATTTACCTTGTTCAGAAAAAAAACAAGCGAGACTTCCCTTCCCGTTTATTGTTTTCACTGCTATTTTAATACGTCATGATCTGGCATTCAGCAAAAATAGAAATGTGATGTGGTAGTTTGCAGACTGCAAAATTCATCTGGCGTACCACACAAGTACGGCAGCAATGAACGAATATTTGAAGGGAAAACATCAAGGAGCTCTGTGTCAGGATGGCAGCAAAACCTATTGTGTGAATAATTACGTTGATCACGTAATGTGAAATAATTGATAACTGAAAAATTAATCATTAGATTAATTGAAAGATTCATTATCAGATTAATTGTTTAAAAAATAAGTGTTTGGGACAGCTCTAGTTTGACTAAATGAGACTATTACCTCTGACTGCTGAGCTTTGGGTTTTTGGGGCTGGCTTTGCTTCTTTTAAAGGGGACTCTCGTGGATTATAATGGCATGCCCCTTTCTCTCTCTCTGTTTTTTACAAGTGTTTTTGTCCCTCTATGACAGAAACTGGGTGGTGTCAGTACCAGGGCCAATTTTTTGCATTGCTCCTCTCCATTATTATCTGGTGCATGCCAATGAAGGATGCATGGATGCAATGAACCCAGAAACCCACCCTGTCTATCACATACAACGGGCATGCAGCTGGAGCTTTTCTTCTGCTTCTTTAAAGAGGACATATTATATACCTTTTCCACAACAATCACTGTGGTCTACAGAAATGTCAGCATAAGGGACATGAGATGTCCTTTCCTCTGAAGCAGCCCGTAAAGCAATGTTCATTTGTGTTGACAACATCAGATGATCAATGCTAAGCTGTCAGTTCGCTTTAACAGCTATTTGTGTTTCACGCAAAATGTTTGTCTGTATGTTCATATTTCAGAAAAACAGACAACTTTATAATATGTCTTAAATCAACACAACTAGTACAATTATTTATTAGGATTTTATCGAGATCTACTTTACTGAGATGTTTAAAAAATGATTCACCTGAACAACTCAAATACCCTGTTACAAGCAAAAGCCCTGTGTTCACAATTACATTTGTTTCAAACTATACAAAATGAAAGATCATTATATTCTTAGAGTGTCAGAAGGCAAAGTATTCATTATGCAGAACAACTCATTTTACAGAAATGCTTATTAAATTATCAAATTAGAAGAGTGCATGCATTCACTTGTAAGCATTTTTTTAATTGTTATTGGTGGTGAAGATGGTGTAATTTTCAAATACTTTTTCCCAGTAGCTCAGAAATCTTTACCAGAGGACATAAAGTTACCTCTTGAATCTATTTAGCATCTATAATTAGTTCAATTAAATGTCAATTATTTACAAATTAAGTTATCAAATAAGTCAAGAGGATCAAACATAAAATTATTATACTCAATTACAGTACAGATTAAAATTGTGCGTAGCATAAAGTTAACTTTCTCATTTATTTTTCTTCCCTGTAGAACTTTTTTTTATTATGGTTTGACCATCTTCAGGGCAAAGCCCAGTGCTGATAGGCCTCAGACCAGCAAGTGACCTTTTGTTCAATACTTCAGAAATCTCTCTGAATACTGGATCTGAATTTGAAGGACTATAAAACTGTTACATTATTTTGAGACCCTGTCTTAGGGCTCTCAAGAAAAATAAATGTTTTAAGGACTTTATTATGTCACTGTAAAGAGTTACTACTTTTACAAAAACGTATCTGTGCTTATATGTAACTCACAATAGACTTTTTACGAAAATATAGATAACAAGGAGGAGATAAGAGTGATAAACATGCGTCTCAAAATAACCTTTGGAAACACTGCAGTGACAAACTGCAGTGTGAGCACGCAATTTGTAATGACAAGCTCTTCTCCAGCAGGGGGCAGCATGAGAACAGAAAGTAATTCGGCTGTTGCTGATGAGACTTTTAGAGGCATGATGATAATTGGCAAAAACACCCTTTCAAAATAATTTCCACCGATTGAAAAAAGAAAAACATTTTTTTTTGTTAACTTAATGAGTTTGTTATGAATTGCTATGCAGTTGTGGACATCACTCATTTGTCCTGTAAGGGTAAATGTTTACCACAGGAGGGATGTCTGCTGATTTCACTTCTTTTTCATTGTACTGCTGACCAGTTCATAGCCCTGCTGGCTACACTGCTGGTTGCATCATTACATTTCTTGGTGCCATGATGGAATAAAATGCAAAAGAAGGAAGAAAAAGTAGATGACTTTCACTGAAAACAATTATTTCACTTCTTCTGACATGTATTTAATGTGGTGAAATAAAAGAAATAAAAAAAACCTAACAGCACAAATACTGCGCCATCGAGCACGAACAACATTGTTTTCTAATAAATGGAAAATCCGTGTGTGGTAAGGACATGATTTGTACAAATTGGGTTCCAATTAATTCTAAGAAACATTTTTAATTTTAGCCATAGATTCTGAGAGGAATATGATAATGTCAGGCAGATTTTAGTGTCGCCTATAGGAGAGTTTACATGTGTTGTACGTTTATACTGTATGTATCAGATTCAACAAGACTGGAAGCTACATATCTTTATAGATCAGAGTAAATAATCCAAAATCTGGATTTTATGTGAGACTGAGTGAGCATGAGAGTGTGAATGTAACTGCCAATGGTGTAACTGTCTTTTTGCTTTTTTTTTTAATCCAATGCAAGAAGTCATTTGGTCTGCTGTGAACTAGAACATCTCTGATCTCATTCACATAGATAGGATCAATATGACGTCTCAGGTGTTTGTGATGTAGAGGCCCAAGGGAGGCAGAGACGAAGCTTTTTGGACCCTTTTTATGTGTGGGTGTATTTGAGATACTTGTACAAGATAGATAGAGAAAAAAAAACATAAACATATTACATAGCAAAATCTACCTAGAAAAAGTGATTTCATCGAGGTTTGCTCTGCTGATTTCACAAAATATGACATAACACAATCCAGTTGAGGCTTAGTGCAGTAACAACACTTCAGGAAACCCTGCCCTTCTCTGCCTCACACCACTGATGGCATGAAGAAAAAAAAAATATTTCAATCTGTTCCCATCATTGAATAAAGCCAAGGTTTCTGAATGCTTGCTAAATGTCATTCAATCATCTATAACAAGACAAATGTGTCAGTAACATCATTTAAAAGTAGTTACCTCATGATGTGGTCAATCAAATAAGAACATCCTGTCATATTGTCGTCTGTACTTTAAGTTTATAACAACCCATACTTTGTAAATTTCTCTGTCTGTGAGATTAATAAAGGATTATCTTATCTTATTTTTATTTGTTCTAAGGTGGCAACAACTTGTCTTGCTTGTGTTACACGTGTTGTCTTGGCCCTGGGAGTCTTAGGCAACCAATTAATGCTGCAGTTAATTAATCAGCATGCATTAAATTAAAAAAAAGAAGCTGAGCTGAGTTAAAATGAGACAGTTTAATCAAAAACAAGGCAGCCTCCACTTTTTTTTCTTACCAAGCAGAGAAATGTGTGTCTTAAGCACATCTTAAAAATAAAACAAGCGTAATTGGCCCAAACATTAGAAAATTCAGCTATTTGAAAAAGCCTCCTGATACTTTAGGTATTTTATATTATAAGTTTGCCAAGAACGATCACCATCGACCATTATGGAATTATAACATGATTAGAAGTTTGTATTATATCATGTATATTTGTCATTTGTATGTTTGTAAGTAGCCATCTAAACCTATAAGCAAAAGTTTCCTCTGACTTTTTCCTGATTTGATCATGATGTTGATTATACTTGTACGTTTTTGTGAGTGTGTGGTTGTGTGTGAAGTTGGTCTTAGTGTGTTTTTCTTTTGAGGCAATGTAGATTTGAGTGGAATAAAGAGATTAGCTGTGTGACGATAATCCTCTCCTCTTCTCACGGGCCGTCCGCTAAATACTGACATGCATGCACTCACGTACACACACATGAAAACAAAACATTTTTCTACTTCCTTCCTGCACGATTTAATGTATTTTCGAAAAAGACTGTGTTCCTTCACAGTTTACGCTGATAAAGCAGCCTTTAAGTCAGAATTTGCATTTTGAAAAAATTCAAGTCTGATTCGTCTCAGGAAAGGTTGTTTTTGACTCTAAAAGGCTTAAAGATTGAAAGGTTTCAGAGTCTCATCTTTTCTTACTTTGTTTAGAACACAGTTTTTGCATACAGATCCCGTGGTGCTTTATTGTTGTCCTGGTGTAGAATGAATACAAAATCCTCCCTCACAATTTGTAATGAAATCGAAAACCCCCAAGCACCTCAATGCTCTTCCGTCAGGTAAAGAAAGGCTCCATACTGATTGACGAGATAGAGTAACGTATTTAGATATTCATTTCAAAATAATCAGATGGTAAACCAATCCAGGCTGCATGTGCCAGCTCTCAATTAACCATGTATAAATGTCCGTCTACAAATTTTGGCATTAAAAAATACAAAGATGTTGGCTTTCAGCCCAGAGTCTGTGTTGGAGATCTTCCACCAAAGCTTATGGGGCTTCAAAATCCTTTAAATCCAATTTGTAAGTGAGCTATCTGATGATTGTGTGCCAGTGTTTGAAAAACTATAGCGTTGCTGTTTTGTGAGTCAGTCAGTAATGCCAGTGATGATTTATGATGAGGTTTGTGGTCGAGACAGCAGTTATTTTCCTTGTTTAAAGAAAAATCTCAGAGTAATTTATAGACAGAATGGCCAATTTACATCTGTCTGTGTGTAGTTCACAGTAATCTGTGAGTGCTGCAGGGTCAGTATGGAACCTGAGATGGAAGAGGCGTATTTAGACAAATTCTGGCAATACTATATGTTTACAAGTACTGGGTATACAGATCAACTGTGGAAGAGATTATGCTGTCTGAGGTTTTTTGATCATCTTTCCACCATGAAAGAATATGGAATCAATTATTACCACTCTCAACTAAAACTGAGTGCTCTACCCACATCTCGCAGCACTACAGAGGTTTAGTGTTTCAAAGTAAAATACATTTTTAGGTGATCAGATTCAGATGTTTCTTTTTATTATAAACAGAGCAAATGCCTCTCCCATTGATTTATATGAAGTAATGATTGAATTACTCAAAGTGGAGCCATGCTGACACTGGAGAAAAACTATGAATAGACATCTGCATACATGATCAGTTTAACAAACGTGGTCTTAGCCAACTTGTTTTGAAGGTTGGTCCTCATACAATTGTTGGATTCAGTGACATATCTGAACAAGTTATTTCTTAGTTAATGTTTCAGAAGACTGAAAAAGCTCATTGTGTGTTCAGCTATAATTTGTCTCTAAACAGAATGAGTGTCACGACTGCAGGCAGAAAACAGGGAGGAGGACCCATGTGCAGAAAAAAGAAGTGATTTATTTACACTAAAATACCAGGACAACAAACAAAAACTTACTCAAACAATAATCTAAAATACATGATGAGAAAAAAAAAAGTAAATCCAAAGGAACTAAACAGCAAAGGCACAAGCGACAAACAGCAAACTATAGGAGACAAAAGACAGACAGACTACCAGAAACAACTACCATAGACAATGAACTGACAAGAGACTGAGGGACTAAATAGACATGGGGTAATCAAACGCAGGTGAGACTAATCAGACAGGTGAGGAAAATCAGGGCAATCAAGACAGGAGGGAAACGGAACAAAGAACACAAGACCAGAACACTGATGACAACTACAAAATAAAACCTGACACTGAAAACACAACCTAAAGCAGATAATACAAAATAAAAAAAAGAAACACTAAAGACTAGACTAAGAAACATTAAACCCCAAACTAAGAACCTTAAAACACAAGTAACACAGGAAACAAGCTTACAGACGACATAGATTTCGACACAACAACACAAGGATACAGGGAAACACACTAAAGACTAAAGTAAACCCCACTAGGAATCCTACATACACAGAACACGAGGGAAAGAATGAAAACTAAAACAAGATGAAATACAGAAACAAAACAAAAAAAACATGACAATGAGTACCGAATCAATTTGTAACTGCTATCTGGATGATTCAGAACATTATCTGGTTCTGTGTTGCTCCTCGTGCAGTTGACCGGCCGGCTCACTGAGCAGCATTTAAAGTTTTCTTTTTTTAGCATGTATTACATTTATCTACAGTTTTTAAATTTATATATTTTGTTGTTTTTAGTTCTCTCTCTTTGTGTTACACGTGTCAAGTGTGTTTTTAACTTCTAAACTATCGCTACAGAAAAAGCAGACTTTGTTTTCACTCGCTCATCCTCTAGTAGCGCTCTCTGTTTACTTTTACTGTTAGCCCTGTGACTACAGCACTACGATACCTGTCTCTTTTTCTCTTTTTTCTTTCCCTTTTGGCATTTTTAACCATCGACATAGATAGATAGATAGATAGATACTTTATTGATCCCGAGGGAAATTCAAGGCATCCAGTAGCAGTATACAGACAGGCAGGACACAAGACATTAGTTACAATACACACCCGCTGTCCCCACTCCCCTCTCTATACAATAATCCCCCAAACAGATTTAGCAGCCCCTATGTGACTAAGAATAAATATAATTATATGTTAAACCTGTGCAGTTAGCATTAGCAGTTAGACTTAAAACTAATATAGCATAATGTACATAACCTGTGAGGAGAGAAAAACATGTGTTGGTTAAAAGAGACCTGTAAACAGTTAAAGAGCCTTAGAAACAAAGTGCTGACCTTTAGAAACTAGTTACATGTGCATGTACAGAGGTGTTGGAGGTAGTGCCAGAGGTGTGAGTACAGTCGTTAAACAGTCGTTAAACAGTCAATGCAGGAATGTAAATTGGCTCACCCACTTAAAGGAGCAGTGATTTGCATTAAGTGTCCTAGACAATATGGTGAAACCAGGAGTGGTTAGGGTAATTATCGTTAAGTACCCAACTATTGGGGGGCAGATTAGCATTCAGTGTTGGAGACAATAGAGTGAAACTTGACCTAATTAGGGTGATCATGTCAACCCTTACAGATGTAGCATAACACAACAGTAGGATGAAACCAGACATGATTAGGGTGATTATCGTTAAAGTGACCAGTGCTCAGTAAGGTGACTATCAATATGCATTACAGTGTCCAACTGGAGGCTGACTCTGAGGTCAGCAGTGCAGATGAGGAGTGAGAAAAAAGTGAAAAAAGATTCCAGGGATCACCGTGCGCTTCTTCCCTGCCGTGACAGTGAAGTGTTATACAGTCTTATTGCCAGGGGGACGAAAGAGTTCTTGAGTCTGTCCGTGGAGCACGACTGTGACAGCAGTCTTTCGCTGAACATGCTCCTCTGCCCGGTGAAGGTGCTGTGCAGAGGGTGGTGTGTGTTGTCCATGATGGAGAGCATTTTGTCCAGAGACCTCCTCTCTACCACTGACACCAGAGAGTCCAGCTTTGTACCCACCACAGAGCCGGCCCTCCTCACCAGTCTGTCCAGGCGTGCTGCGTCCCTCTTCTTGCAGCTTCCTCCCCAGCACACCACTGCGTAGAAGAGGACGCTGGACACCACAGACTGGTAGAACATCTGCAGCAGCTTTTTGCAGATGTTGAAGGACCCCAGCCTTCTCAGGAAGTACAGACGGCTCTGTCCCTTCCTGCAGGTAGTGTCCATGTTAGGCGACCAGTCCAGCTTGTCATCCAGCTGCAGCCCCAGGTACCCGTAGGTCCTGACCACCTCCACGTCGACCCCGCCGATGGAAACAGGTTCAAGATGTGGTTTCTTCCTTCGGAAGTCCACCACCATCTCCTTGGTCTTGGAGGTGTTTAGCTGCAGATGGTTGGCACTGCACCACGTCACAAAGTCCTCGATCAGGCTCCTGTACTCCTCCTCCTGTCCATCCCTGACACAAGCAACTATCGCAGTGTCGTCCGAGTATTTCTGCATGTGGCAGAGCTCAGAGTTATACTGGAAGTCCGAGGTGTACAGGGTGAACATGGATATCCAGATACTTTTTTGGCTATTTGTGCAAGTTTGGCTTCTCTGGAAGTTTGTGATTGCAAGCAGAAACAACGACCCCGGCAGCCCATGCACTATTGCTATATACTAGAGAGACTCTGCTGCAGCTCGGACTCCAAACACATCACGCCATCTCGACAGATACGCTTCCCGAGGATATACTACAGTATAACTCAACCAACCAAGACAAATCTGCTCACAAGAAAAACAAGGTAACCAGGAGGGGGAAAAGAATCAGATCCAGTCTCAAACGGGAGACAAGAAAACAATGGCCGCTTCCATCTACACTCAACAAAAATATAAACGCAACACTTTTGTTTTTGCTCCCATTTGTCATGAGATGGACTCAAAGATCTAAAATTCATTCCAGATACACAATATTACCATTTCTCTCAAACATTGTTCATAAATCTGTCTAAATGTGTGATAGTGAGCACTTTTGCTTTGCTGAGACAATCCATCCCACCTCACAGGTGTGCCACATCAAGATGCTCATCAGACACCATGATTAGTGCACAGGTGTACCTTATACTGCCCACAATAAAAGGCCACTCTGAAATGTGCAGTTTTGTCTCACAGCAAAATGCCACAGATGGCGCAAGCATTGAGGGAGCGTGCAATTGGCATGCTGACAGCAGGAATGTCAACCAGATCTGTTGCTCGGGCATTGAATGTTCATTTCTCCACCATAAGCCGTCTCCAAAGGCGTTTCAGAGAATATGGCAGTACATCCAACCGGCCTCACAACCGCAGACCACGTGTAACCACACCAGCCCAGGACCTCCACATCCAGCAGGTTCACCTCCAAGATCGTCTGAGACCAGCTACTCAGACAGCTGCTGAAACAATTGGTTTGCATAACCAAAGAATTTCTGCGCAAACTGTCAGAAACCGTCTCAGGGAAGCTCAACTGCATGCTCGTCGTCCTCATCGGGGTCTTAACCTGACTCCAGATCGTCGCCGTAACAGACTTGAGTGGGCAAATGCTCACATTCGATGGCGTCTGGCACGTTGGAGAGGTGTTCTCTTCACGGATGAATCTCGGTTTACATTGTTCAGGGCAGATGGCAGACAGCGTGTGTGGCGTCGTGTGGGTGAGCGCTTTGCTGATGTCAATGTTGTGGATCGAGTGGCCCATGGTGGTGGTGGGGTTATGGTATGGGCAGGCATCTGTTATGGACGAAGAACACAGGTGCATTTTATTGATGGCATTTTGAATGCACAGAGATACCGTGATGAGATCCTGAGGCCCATTGTTGTGCCATACATCCATGAACATCACCTCATGTTTCAGCAAGATAATGCACGGCCCCATGTTGCAAGGATCTGTACACAATTCTTGGAAGCTGAAAATGTCCCAGTTCTTGCATGGCCAGCATACTCACCGGACATGTCACCCATTGAGCATGTTTGGGATGTGCTTGACCGGCGTATACGACAGCGCGTACCAGTTCCCACTAATATCCAGCAACTTCGCACAGCCATTGAAGAGGAGTGGACCAACATTCCACAGGCCACAATTGACAATCTGATAAACTCTATGCGAAGAAGATGTGTTGCACTGCATGAGGCAAATGGTGGTCACACCAGATACTGACTGGTTCTGAGTCCCCAGACCCTCAATAAAGCAAAAACTGCACATTTCAGGGTGGCCTTTTATTGTGGACAGTCTAAGGTACACCTATGCACTAATCATGGTGTCTGATGAGCATCTTGATGTGGCACACCTGTGAGGTGGGATGGATTGTCTCAGCAAAGCAAAAGTGCTCACTATCACACATTTAGACAGATTTATGAACAATGTTTGAGAGAAATGGTAATATTGTGTATCTGGAATGAATTTTAGATCTTTGAGTCCATCTCATGACAAATGGGAGCAAAAACAAAAGTGTTGCGTTTATATTTTTGTTGAGTATATCATCCTATCTAATGTTTGCTCCCTCTGTAATAAAACGGACAAGCTACAAGCATTAACCACATGCATAAGTACAGGACTGCCTCGAGCTGTCTCCCATCGCCCTTTCTATCTCCCCAGAGAGTTTCCTTAGCTCTTTCTCATCCTGGTTTACATCCAGCCCAGAGCTAATGAAGCCGTAGCCACTAAGCATATCACAGACTCATTCAATAAACTGGATCACATATCACCAGAGTCTTTCAAATTCATCTTGGGCTATTTCAACCACTGCTCTCCGGATAAATCA
This sequence comes from Symphodus melops, assembly GCF_947650265.1. Lineage (NCBI taxonomy): Eukaryota > Metazoa > Chordata > Actinopteri > Labriformes > Labridae > Symphodus > Symphodus melops. The sequence continues at coordinate 12,311,930 of NC_136705.1, forward strand.
TTTAAAAGTCTATCATCAGTACATCACATGCAGCACACGCCTGGAGAAGATAAATGCTATGGGTCAGTTCCCAATGCATACAGATCTGTCGTCTACCCCCTTGTCTCTGCTGATCACCATGCCATCCTGCTTACTCCAACATACACTCCTGTTGTAAGGAGGTCAAAAAAAGTTGTCAAGAACCTCAACAAAAGCGTCCTTACACTTCAAGGATGCTTTGAATCCACTGTCTGGGATAACCTCCTGGCCCCCTCTGATGACATAAATGAACATGTGTTTCATCGTACTGTGTGGGCAACATCTTTTCCTCCAGTCACAATCTTCCCCACAACAAAATATGGATCGCCATAGAGCTCAAGGACATCCTCAAGAAGAAGAAAAGGGTCATCCTTGTGAAGTCAAACATGCCATAAAGACTGCCAAGCTAAAGTACAAGAACAAAGTGGAGGAGAAATTCACGAAGGGCAACCTCCGCTCAGCTTGGCCTTAAAAACATGGCTGCTGTGAACACTGCTGCCAGCAACAACAAAATCATCCAGGTTGCAGTTCCTCATCTCTTCCTAACAACCTCAACTTATTGAACACAAGACTCGAGAAGGACAACACCAAGCAGTGTCCATGCTCAAGCCCAGTGACTCTGTAGCTCTCAGCACAGAGGATGTGGTGAGAGTCCTCAGGAGGACAAGGGAGAACAGCTCACCTGGTCTCGACAACATCAGTGACCGCATCCTGAGGCACTGTGCGAGCGACGATGATCCAAAAAACATTTATAATAGACAATGTCCACAAACACCTGGAGCAGCCCAACACCTCAGCCAGACTCCTGTTTACAGACCTCTCTGCATTCAACAACCCTGCAGCCAAACATCCTGGCTGACAAACTCTCAGTCCTCTTTCATCTGGACGACCAGTTAATCCTGTGGATACTGGACTTTCTGACCAACAGATCACAGAGAGTTCTGGTCCAAAAGTACTTTCTCCGACCTCCAACACACCTCAACTGGCTCCCCTCAGGGCTGTGTGCTCTCACCTCTGCTCTTCATCCCCTACACCGATCAGAAACAGAACAGAAACCGCCTGCAGAGCACGGTCACAGTCTGCTCTAAGATCATTGGACTTCCTGTAAGGACTCTGTCTACCATCTACGAGCAGCAGACAATCAGGTTAGAAGGTCGGATCATGCAGGACCCCTCACACGCTCTCTTCCCAGCGTTTGAGTGGCTCCCCTTAGGACGCCAGCTTCGTTTTCCCTGCTGCAGGACACAGAGGTGAAGGGCCCCCCTTACCCCTGCAAACAATCAAAAACAACCACCCCAGACTTTCAAAGCTGTGAACTGTCTCATCTACCTCCTTTTAGTTGCATCTTTGCTCCCTAATGCTATTTATTCTGTTCATTATGCTTATATTGGTCTTCATGCACTACTCCACTTTATTCTGTTTGATATCAGTTATCATATCTTATCCATCCAAGCACTGTTCTCACATTATTCTTTCAGTGTTTGTCTTTTTTAAATGAGATGTGTTAACCACTCAAAAAAAATCAGAACTGTAGACACGGATAAATTGGCTGATGATAAAGGGGACATATACAGTATGTCCCCTGAAATATAGATATGTCAGGGGACAAATCTAAAAATGTGAATCAAGCACCAGACGAGATGTGTGACTCTGATAAACCAGCTCTCTCAGAGGTGGAGTACATGGGTGGAGATACCAGGGGAGGGAAGAGCAATTTCTTACCAGAATTCAAGATGTGATGTCACAAACTGAGAACATTTGAAACAGACTACTTTTCTGTGTATGGTAAGACTTATGCAGACCACAAACAAAGCACTGGATGGATTTATTTTACATTTTGTGGATCAATGGACACTCAGGTTACCCAAATAAATGTTCAAAAACAATGTAAAAGTGGATTTTCAAAATATGTCCTCTTTAACACATAGGCCTTTATGACTTCAAACCAGTCCACTTGCCTTTGGATCAAGCTTTAAAAATTCACAGACAACACACCATCACAATTGTTCAAAAGACAGCAAAATCATTTTTAAGGGGTTTAATGTTTGTCTGTCAGGAGATAACCTAGAAACTAAAAATCCATTTTCAATAGTCCACACAGTAAAAAGGCCATTAACAGTGATTTCTCATACAGGCTGTTGGCTGTGCAGCTGCTTTTTTTAGCATGGAAACTCCTTTTATCTCTCACTGCAAGGCCCTGCATGTAACAGTGAAGTTTGTGAGGCAACGCAAGACTTTTAAAGATGATTTCCTGGTGGAGAACTGCTCTTGTGATGTTGTGTGAGTGACAGTGAGCGAAGAGTTACTAGATGCATGTGTGTTTACTGTGATGGTTTACTTTACTCTGAAACTCCATTTTAATATTAAACAGCAGCAGATGGCTTCTTATGAAGTGAAGGAAGAAATAAGCCTTGATATTTACTTCTGTGCAGTGAGTGTGTGCAGCGCAGACACCCACAGGAAAAAAAAAAGCAGAGACGAAATACAAGATTGAGAAGCAAAAACAGAGAGAATACAGAGAAAGTCCTGGGTGTTCTTCGAGTGACTTTTTCACACTTTCTTGTGTGTTTGTGTTTAAAGTGAGCGACAGGGGACGGAAAGGTTTCAATCACGAAACACACTGCTGTGATTGGGCGAGTGGTGTGACAGCAGCTGTTTTAAATGTTAGTTCATGTTGTTTAAACGTAATCTGAGGTGTGTTTCATTTCCTGTAGCTGTCACTCTCCCTCCAATGACCTCACTCAGTGTGTGCGTTTGTGTGTGGAGGCCCTCTATGACCAAAGGGCTTAAGTGGCTTCAGAGACCCCAGCACCATGTAATCACACACATACACATATGTGCGCTGAAATTGAATGATCATGCGAAACACCCAGAATGTCTGTGTGTCATACGACATGCATGTATGTGCAGACTAAACACTGACCCACATTGCTATTTCTACTGATTAGAGGTTGATCATAATGAGAGCTATTAACATCAGACCTTAAACTCCCAAGCCTGTAGACACTCGTCAAACACACACACACACACAGTTATATGTCAGATCTTGCCTGCACAAGCAATAGAAAACACTCTTATGTTTTTGCATCCTTTTTTCAGCAAAAAAAAGTATATTCAAGTATTTCAAGGCAAAGAACTCTGAGACTAATGGTCTGCCCTATTTTTCCAAAGAGGTTTTTTGTGTGAAGATTTGGATTTCCGTTATGTGTTTGTCTTTGTTTGTTTGTTTTTTTCACTCAAAGGTTCATTTTACACTCGGATAACATCACAGACTTTATCTGCTCTTGTCTGAATTCTGCTCTCTGGTTTTTGGATAACACAGAAATATAAAAATGTTAATCATCCACAACTGTATTATGTGGTACTTCAGAGGACATGGATTCTGTGCCTTCTGTGTGCTTTGCTGGTATGTGTGTGTTTATTTCCTTATGCTATTGTATGACTTGCTGTGTCTGCACAGCTGGAACAACAGTGTGTATGTGTGTGTGTAACTGCTTTCTTCTCTGTTTCACATCTCTCATCCCTTCTTCTATCTCACCATGTACAATGCAATGGAAAGGGATGTCATTTTTTGTTTATTTGCTATTATTACCATAAATGACCAGTACATAATTGATAATGACGTAATGTGTTTGAAATGATTTCAGTGCAGCTCCACTTGAGTTCAAAGTTTTCTTTATTCATACATCTAAAAGAAGAGTAACAAATGTCAGATTAAAGCCGCTGAATATCAAAGAGAAGAGTGCCTTTTCTAGAGCTGATGTTTTTAACTGATGTGATTCTGATGAAAGAAGTGCAGTAGAGAAGAGTCAAATTGACGGAGGCTTACAGAGGGACAAAGATGGCACCATGACATCAAGCATGGTAAGGCTTACATTTTGTTGTCAAGCATCATGTTTTTTTTTAATTTTGTATGCATGTTGTAATGGGGTCTGTAAACTTTATTTTATTTTTCTCTCTCTCTTTCTGAACAAAGAGTCTTTTGTTGTCCAATAAAAAAACAAACAAGAATGCATGTATTTTATGTTCATAGGCTAAGTGAGAAATCTGTTGAGATGTTAGAAGTTTTTGAAAAGTCTCAAGGCTGGTTTGTAAGGATCTTAAGTCAAGAAAGTCACCTATAAAGATATGTGTATTTGGTATTAATTCTCAGACATTCATAAATCTCTCAAAGCCAGACATTCAACCTGTCATTCTTTGGAGGTCTGGATTAACTCGTGCAAATGTTTGTTTAAAAAGCATTTTAAACCCACTTGGCTGTGCATCAGGACCATATTCACAAACAGAGAAGATTCTCAAAGAGCGTTTTACCTCGCTTTTACAAAGTCCTACAGACTCTACATATGCAGTAAACTCCTTAAAAACTCTAAATTTCAATTGAGAAGCTGTCTTTTTGAACGCAAACAGCAGAATTCTTTGTTTAGACTTCTGTAGTGAGTCCAAGTGAGCTGATGTGAGCGCACAGCAGGATATTATCCGGAGAATCCACCTGAAAGCAAAGGGAGGGGGAGTGATGTGTATATGCTATGACTGCTGTACAGTGCAGGCATGTGACGCCTACGCTCTCTGTGCATGGAATTAAATAGCTGTATTGTGTGTTATGTTTGTGATGTTGTTTTCTGCTCTCTTCTTTCTGCACATTGTGATTCTGTTATAAAGTAAATAGTAACAAATCAGTTACTTTCCACATTCAATAACTACAGTGGCCGGTAGGGGTCAAACGCCCTGCAACTGCTGATACACTTACAAATACACACAGCATATTCAGAAATGCTGCACATTCAAAAGCAAATGCAAACTCCCCCAACAAAAGCAAAGACACGAACAAAGCCTGTTTTGTGCACGAATAAGTAAATGCTCATGTGTATATGTAGGCCGTTATCTGATAGCAGAAAACCGTCAGAAACCAGAGACCAGAAAGATAATCAGAAACCATCCACTTCAACATGTACATCAGCTTAATGTACTTATGTACTTAACAGCCTACATCCACAGAGACTTTTCACTCTTTAGTATCAGTCAATGGTGAAGCTAGATTTGACCTTGCTTTTGACCATTCAATCAAGACCCAATGTGCTCTGGGTTTGCCAGAGTGTCCCCTCACTAGATACCTTTACCTTGCTGAAGAAGGAGGGGTGATATTCGACTGGAGGAAAATCAAGCCTCGATGTTGTAAACAAAGGCATACAGTAGCTAACGTCTACCACCAGTTGGAGCAGCGAGGACACAGTGGAACTAACACTGTAACTCTAATAACATATGAGTTAGCGAACTGGCAATCATTTTTATATATACATTCAGGAAGTTCTTTCCTCTTTCTAACCAATACGTGATTCAAACACTCAACCCAGGCACTCTTCACTTTTTAATCGACTTGAACTACTTAAGTATTTTTCTATACTGTGCAAGTGCTTTGTGGCTAATCTGAGAAACTTCTCTCTCATGGATTAACACACACAAACATGCACAAACACAAAGTGGGCAGTGGTCTGTAATGCTAACTAACCAGATCCTCTTAATGATGTTAATGTCATTATTTCTATGGAAGATTAATGGCAACTATTTTTAGCTCATTAATCCATATTGAGTAGGACTGGAGATTAATTTGTTAAACACGCATCAAATAGGACTGCTGCCCCCGGCCACTGACTAAACTCTTATCCCTCAGGCGGTATATGTGTGTGTATGTATTACTGCGAGCACTTGGGTGCACCAGAAATCTACACCTTCTGCTCTGTAGTCTCAGTTGTGAGCTGCTTTGCCAGGTAAATTTGTGATTGCCTTTGTGCCGTGATGGTTTTTCAACACTCCAGTAACGTAGATGTATTTGTCGCTAACCTTTCAATTATGTGACCGACCAGCACCCTTTTGTCCACTTACAATGGCAAAAAACCTCCTCAATAGTATTGTTTTTTATCAGTATTAAAATGTCAAGCATTGTTTTGTATCTAAAAGAGTTAACTTGGTCTAAAACAGAAAACAAAAAGTTTTGCTTAAGCATATAAAAAATCCAGCACTGCACAGTCTGCCTATAGGGGATTGAGTGGGATCTGTTATATAATAGTCAAAGTCTTTTTTTTTTTTGGTTTGTTTTAATATGTTTACTTGTCCTTTCAGGCAGAGTTGATAACACTAGACAGGCAGACAGGAATCAAAATGGGAGACCGACTTGTGACTTTAAACATGTCCAGGGACACGGTGCAATCATGTCTTATCGAGAAAGATACTCTTTCATAGTATAAGAAATCAATGTTTGTTATGAAGTGTTTAAAGTAGGACCTTGTTGGAGTGTAAGGATTCTTCCTTGAATCTGACACATTGGGCATGGCCTCCAGAGAGAGCTCCCACATGGTACTTTACAGACCTGTCGGTATCATCTCCTCTCCCTCTGTTTCACTGTTTGTCTACTAAATCAAATAAACAAAGGAAAAGTCATCCAATTATATCTCACCTTCAACACATATGGAGGAAGGTCTCAGAGCTGAAAGAGTTTGATCCTTTCTTCGATAAAGGCCTCCAGTATTTGGCTCAATCCCAAGCTAAATATTGATAAGAAGGCATTTATTTTGAAGGAATGGGTAGAAAAAGGTCATCCTCATATTAGAAAATATATATACACTTAAATGATTTGATGAGCTAAAACAAGAATATGATTTACCGCAAACCCAATTCTGGAGATAACTTTGAAAAATACCCCATTTGTTGCAAAAGGTCAAGTATGAAATCTCCAAAGTCAGCCGATAAGTTAAATAAAATCATACAAGTATTGGGGGAAGTACATGAAGCCGCTAAATATTATAGGATACTCATGGAATGTGGAGGAGGTGGTGTTGTCACAGCTCTTAGAGTTTCTAGGGAAATAGATTTAGGGGTTTCATATAATGAGCAATAGTGGGTTTGATTGTTGGCAACTTCTGGACAATGTCAAGGGTGTCGCTTATTCAATTTAAAATCCTGCATAGATTTCATTGGGCTTTCAGACTTGGCTTAAGGGATTCAATGACCTGCTGGAAGTGTGGCGTAGATGACACAGATGGTACACTACCTGTACTCTGATCATGCCCCATAAATATTGGATGAAGATCCATGGTTGCATTGTCAATGTTGTAAAAACGCAATTTTTTCGATGTCCTAAGTTCTACATTTCAGGAGACCGTTCAGTGTTATCTGTCTTTTGAAAACCACTGATCCAAGAGATACAGACTGCCATTATGGCTGGACGACAGTTCATCCTCAGGAGTTCGAAAACATCAGGAGAACCTCCTTTTCTGAACTGGTTGGCTGAATTGGGCACCGTAGCTGCATACAAAAGAATGTCATATAGACAGGATGGAGGACAGAACAATATCTTCTGAAGTGGGTTGTGTATTTGAGGTTGATAAATGGGTGGTTTTAATAAGAGCTATCATATTTTTGCTTTTATGTCAATCTGATCCTTTTTTGTGAGTGTGTGTATATATTTATGCAAAGTCAACCTACGAAAGAGCCTGCTGATGTCACACTGAACCATGAGAAGGAACCCAAATGCACAACTCTTTTAACACTCGGGAGCAGGAGGTAAGTCCATTTATTTAAATAAAACCAGGTTCGGTACACGGAATCCAAAAACAGGCAAAGGTATCTAAAAAGTGTCAGGCTAAAGGCAGGTCGAAAAAACAGAAACTGGTCGGGATATATAACAAGAAGAACTCAGAGCTGGAACGAAGGTCACAAGACGATACAAACTGGCGCAGAATTAGGGAAACACAGAGACTATATACTGAAAGGGGGGGTGGAGTTAACGAGACACAGGTGAGACACGTCAGGTAATCAGCAGAGCGTGAAACACTGGGGAAGGGCATGTAGCCAACAGACCTGACACAGGGTAAGTAACAAAGTAAAACACAAACACAAGACATGAAACATGAGGATAACCAGAAATAAAGAGAACACTTAACCCAGGGATGTGACAGCTGACTCTTCTTGGTAACGGTTTTGTGTGTGTGTTGGGGGGAGGGGGGTGATCTGTAAAGGTTTCTATTATGTGTCTCTTGTGATATGGTTGAATTGTTTTTTGTAAAATAAATGAAATGAATTGAAAGTCATAAAAAAATCCCTTTACTCTTATATAAATCCGCCGTCTATAGATGATTAAAAACATAACACAGGTCTTACGGCATTGGTAAGCACTATAAAATAATTTCTTTGGAAGGGGAGTGTTGTTTTGGTTTGGACATTAGAATTGGCAGAAAATAATAAATTTTCTGTTGCTTTCTGGGAAACACTTCTCATGATCCAGTAGTAGGAGGGCTGTAGGGAGATAGACGGGGGTTGGCGGGTGGAAAACAGACTCTCAAATCCAGAGGGAGATATAGAGAGAGCATCACTGAGACAGAGAGGGATTTCCCATCCCATTCTACAGAATCTGGCTGGAGTTCCTAATAACAAGCTTAAAGCGCCCTCCTCCTTCTCCTCTTCATTTCCCTGTTGGTTGAATATGAGGGCAGAACATCCCACTGTGCTTTAAACACACATTCTACACAGATTAAAACACACACTCACTCACATGCTGTAGTTGGCCCGGGGTAAAGCCAATATCAGACCCCCCGCCATCTCTGTTGTTGACTGGACATAATTGTCTTATACCTGCAGGCCTTTACTGACCTCTTCATGATGGGGGACGGTGCCACTCTGCAAAAGGACAATGCTGGGACATAGATTACACAAAGCAAGATTTATGGCACGGTTTTGCAAAGCATAACACCCATCAGAGAAACTTCAGAAAATACAGTATGTGAGGTTTGAAAGTTTGAAAACTATACAAAACCAAACAGTAAAAGTCAACAGCTATGCTAGCAGCTCTATATATGAACATAATACAGTCAGTTACAGTATATATAAGAATTCTTACATTAAGAATGCCAACATGGTGATGGTTGGCAAGTATAATATTCAGAACAGCCTTGGTCTGTGTCACGTTTACTTAACATAATTATCAGATAAAGACGAGCAAAAGTTTGCAACAGTTATGTCAGGGACCAATGAAGCCATACATAAATTAAGTTTTGAAGATAACCAATATAATTATTGGTTCATTACAGTTGCTTAAAGTGTTTTTTGTTTTGTTTTGTTTATTTTACTGTGCTTGTAATCTCAACTGTATTGGAAATGAAGGAAACCTCAGTGTCCTTTTGAGAATAATTAAAGGTCTTTGCTAGGTTTCGCTGTCTCAATCAATCAATCAATCAATCAATCAATCAATCTTTATTTATATAGCGTCAATTCATAACAGGCGTTATCTCAAGACACTTTACAAAAGCAGGTAAAGGACCTTACTGTTTGTCTGTTAGCATTAACAAAAGAGCAGGTAACAAGACCATGCTCATTGTTATGTTTACAAAAAGCAGGTAAAGGACCTTACTGATGGCTATATTACAAGAGCCCAGCTTAATCCGTCATAGCGTGGCAAGAAAAAACTTCCTTTTAACAGGCAGAAATCTTCAGCAGACCCGGGCTCATGACGGAACAGCCATCTGCTAAACTGTCTCAGTGAAAGCTTTTCAAACTGTTACCTAACATAAGATATATAAAATAAAGCACGAGAGGAAAGGTAAGAGTAATGAGCAAAGACTTAAAATCTTAAATCCTCTGTGTGCGATTTACCAAATTTCCAATTTCCAATCCAGAGTATCAATTGAGATGTTTTACTCTTCACTCTGATAAATGTACAAGTAGTTTTTCTGTTAAGGTTTTTTTTCTTTAGATTACATTATTTTTACAACAAACTCTTTACACAACACATTTGCCTAATCAAATACATGGGGCATAATACCAACCAACATTTAACATGGCTGTTAAATGTTGTAGTTTACAAGCAGAGATTGTCAAAGAGGAACAGAAAATGTTTGACCTAAATAAGCAAAGTTTATGTTGAAAACATCAATTAAAAGGGACACCAGGCAAGAAAAATAAATGACCAAGAGTAAGCCTACATATTTGATTCTTTGCCAACCCTCTGATGTTTATTTTCTTTGTGAATGTGAACCACTATAGCAGGTCGGGTGATTCAGAAGTGACCTTCAACCTATGCCAGTTACTTGCTAAATACCTTTTGGAACCAACTTAAGCCCCCAAACATACAACGAGACAAAAAATGTGGGAGAAAATATTGGAAAAAAACCCCCCAAAAAAACAGAGTCAGTAAATTGTTGGATTTATGAAGATAGAATGTTCTCTCTGTGAGGATGAGGATGACTTGATATCCCCAACTCAACAAGTAATAATGCTGACTTTTTTTTGTCAATACTGTTGTTTATAGAAATATTAAAATTACATTACTTCCTTTATATTTTTGTAGTAGACCATTTCATGACAAACATGACCAAAGTTTGGATGAGTTAAGAGGAAAAAGGTTCAAATCAGAAAATGTGTTTCAAAAAGGCATGCAGGTTTTGCAAGATCCTTTTTCATTTTTAACATCTGGACTCAGGACAACCTTTCCCCTCTCACACCTTCTCTGAATGCATCCAGATGGAGGTGGTGCCTGCTCCAGCAGCACATGTGCGTAGTTGTACCTCTGCTGTTGGGAATGGAACTCTCGTGTGGTTGTGCTGCTTTGTTTTTACACACACGTTATAAGGAGGTGGAAGGGTTACTCACTGGAGCTGTGTTGAGTTCTTTTGAACTTTGTACAAACAAGGTTTTTTTTTAATGATATTTTTCTTTTTCTAATGAAGCGGTCCTTTTTGTGTGATAGATTTGAGTATTTTAAGATCCTTAGACTGTCCTATTTTTTGGTACCACTTTACATAACAGCAAACAAAACTGAAAAACATACTGAACTGACCCTAACCACAGGAAGAACTCAGACAGCTTTACACTCTCTAGTTTTTTAATTGTTTGTTTTATATTAACATTGTTATGTACCTCAGTTGCATAAAAACAAATTTATAAATTTGAAAGTATTAACTGTTGAGAAAGAGATAAAAGGTGATGAAGACAATGATTTGTTTAAATGGGGAGAAGGGAGGGGGGGGGGGGGGGGATTTGTAGCATACTAAATGTTTGGCTTCAAAGCTGTACCACTCCTCTAAGCCTATAGAGAATCTATTTTGAAAGATAAATATCACAAGAGGAAAGAAAGCAGAGGAGTTTTAGAAACACACCCAGATATCTGGATGTGTGGGCTGTGTCCACAATTTCTTAATTAGTTTTAGTAAATCATAAAGTTATGCCAAAAACATTGATCCGCTGATACCGCTGCAACTTTCTGAGCTAAGCGGATAGTTAGCGTGAGGGAGAGCTGAAAGGAAAATGATGAACATAAAAAAGTATTTACAGCACAAAAGGAAGCAGGGTGTGTATGCAAAAGAGGAAAGAAAATATCAGTCAAATAAAATGGCATTGTGCCCTTCTGCTTGTAATCACAGCTAATGGTGTTATTTATAAGAATAATGGACCTGTCGGACAGAGCCTCTCTGTCTAGAGTTTGCATGTTTGGGTTCTCTCTGGGTACTCCGGCTTCCCTCCATAGTCCAAATAAATATGTGTTAGGTTGATTTGTGACTCTACATTGCCTGTATGTGTGAATGTGAGTGTTGCTGCTTGTCTGTGTATCTATATCAGCCTTGTTATTGACTGGTGAACAGTCCTGGGTGTACTCTCGCCCAATGACAGCTGGGATCAGCTCCAGCCCCTCGCTGCCTGAACGGGAAAAGCGATTTAGAAAATGGACGGGTGGAAGACTTACCTTTTGAGTATACTGTACTGGAATAGAAGTTCACAGCTAACTCGCAGCTCTGCGAAGTTGTATTTAGCAGTGCTTTAAGTTATACTAGCGAGGTGTAAAAAATAGCATGCTTATATGTGTTTACTGGCAATACCAACATGTTTTGTCTCAGAGTAACAAACAATTTAAAGCTTGCAAAGTAACACTTCCCAAAAGTAAAACTGAGTTGTGAAAAAGTACAGATAATTTTATTAGTTTAAAGATTTCCCCAATACCATTTTTGACAAATTGAGATGACAAATCGATATCAATTCATCCAAAAGGCTGTTTTACTACTAAAACTAAAATATAACATAATGGTGATTCCACCATTATGTTATATTTTAGTTTTAGTAGTAGTTGCACTGTTCTCTGTGGACACAGAATTGTAACAGAAAATGTCTGAACTGTTTGTTTGTCTGAATCTGTGGCCATGCAGCTAAGCCACCAATAGGCTATAAATAAACATTCGATGCCGAAAAAAAAAGGGATTAAAAGAGAAATATGTATCTTACACCAGACAGATTAGAGGTGTTCTCCAGAGATTTATTGCAGTGTGAAACTGAAAGGAGCTTCTGTCTGTGTAATCCTGTTGGTCTACCTGTCAGCTGTGCATGACTGGATCCAGTCTCTGTTCCTCCTCCTTTCACACAATACACTGAATGACATTATGGGATAACCAAATGATATTGAAAAAGATTTTATTAGAGGAAACGTCATCCTCCTAACGGGTTTTGGTCTTATCAATTAAAGAGTAGTCCACGTATTGTATTCTGTTATATTCCGTGACATCCAAGTCTATTTTATTCTGTTTTGTTTTTAATGATTTTTGTGGGAATACAGTTGACTCAGAATTTCTGGTAAAATTCATCAAGTTCATAGAATCAATGAGAGAAACTGCAAGCGATGGGAAACCGGCAAGCAGGAGAAAGAGATTAACAAAAGGGCTTCTGTATGTCACAAGGGTGAAATAAGGACTCGCATGAAGGAGAGAGATAGAGAAAAAATTAGATAAGAAATTCGCTTTGTTCAGACAGCTCCATCACTTCCATTGTAACTTTATTTAATCATAAAGTAATTTCACTGCTGGAAACCATCTTGGGCATTCCCTTTTAAATTTGTACCATTTCTACTTAATTCATTTTTAACTTTAAATTATCAGACACACATTTCATGCTTTTTGACAGTAAGGCAAATTAGTCGCATTGTCAGACTGTATATCAATCAATCCCTATTAGAGTTATTTCAGTCAGTCAACCTTAATTGATACTGTCAGTCAGGACACGTATGGCCAGATAATTAGCTATTATTCTGGACATTTTGCCTTGAAAAACACAGGTTTGAATGCTATCAGAACATTGCACAGCCAGTAATCAGCTGTTTTCATCATTATGTAACGCTTAAAACATGGCAGTCTGCACCAACACATTGGCCAGGGGTCCATAATCAACAGATTACTGTATATCAATTTATGACTCCCCGTCATAGTTTGGCCTGGTTTAGAGACCAAAAGAACTTGGTAAGAGTTAAAAAAAAGACTTGAATTTAGTAAAAAAAACCCCACATCTTTAAGATAACTAAATAAATAATTAATTTTCTTTCCTCGTAAACTACCACAGGGAAAATTTAAATACATTTTTACCTGTGGTCAAAGACAGGCCACAAATCTCACCTATAATGAAAATGCAATTTTGTGTTTGAGTTACTGATACCCAGATTTATATGTAAAATAAAACATGAGCTTGACATTTTCTCAACATTGAAGCTGAAGATTAGGGCACAAGGCTGCAGCTTTTAAGCTTTGTGCTCCATCCAGAAAAAAATGTACTTCCTGCTTGCTGACGTCATGTACGTCAATCCTCTCACCTTCACCACCTGAGGCAGACCTGAGGCAGATCTTTTTCGATGACTTCCTCTTTTGATTTTTGCCATTTTAAATAGTACCGCTAGATGTCACTTCTTTAATGTAACATTACATACAGATTACTAACTGATGCTGGTTTACTTAATGGAGAAAAAAAAACTTATGAAAACTGATTAAGGACAAATGGGATGATAAACCCAGAATCCACAAACTGTTAGTTTGCTAATTATAGCAAGTTAGTAGTTATTTTAGTTCATTCTGTTGTTAGTTTTCCTCTTTGCTGGCTTTGTGGTTTTAAAAGTTCCAAAACACTTTAGGCCAGTGGCGTAGCACCCAGTTTTTCTCTTTTCTTGCAACGCTGCTGCTTCAGGCAGCATGCAAAGACTGTTTTTTGATCAAGGCAGCCACACAATTCTCACCTAGGATCCAATGAGATGAAGTCACTAGTGCATTGTTCTTTAATGAGTCATGGACCGTGACCGACAGGACAGTAAGGGTGAGTATAATCAACAAAGTGATGTGAGCTGGCTGAAATGTAGTACATGGACAACAGTGGCTATCAGGGATGTTTTTTTCTGCAGCTGTTGACCGAGGAATTCTTCTACTGTGCAGGGTCATGCTGACTTCCTCCTATTGAAACAGTAGCAGTATGTTTCACACACACACACACACACACACACACACACACACACACACACACACACACACACACACACACACACACACACACACACACACACACACACACACACACACACACACACACACACACACACACACACACACACATGTAAAACCTCCAACTTCCTATTGAACCAATGGAAACTTCTGAACATACCACAGCTGAACAGCAATAGTTTAAACTTTAGTGTAAAAGTTCGGCAACTATTCTCTCATGTTCTCTGACAGTTGTGCAGTAGAAGCAGCAGTGATACAAAACTGTACTTATCTCACTTTAGAACACTTTAGTTTGCCAAAGTTAATCTTTCTTAGTCAGATTTTCTGTTTTTATAAACTTTTTTTTATTTAGCTTTAGAATTCAGTCCTCTTCACTGCACCAGTTATAATGTTATAAAATCAGCTGCAGATGTTTGGGATCCAAAGCGGATGAAACCTTTTCTATCTTTTTTTTTTGGAAATCCCTTGACATCTCCCGTTGTGTTATTGTGATACCAAAACTTCATGTTCAAACACAATAAATCTAAATATAACTTTCTAATTGAAAACCCTTTTATCATATGATCTCTAGAAGATGCCAACAGTCTCTTTTATGAGAAAATGATACGTAATAAACCACTTAAAAAATAAAATACATGTAAAATATCAACTCTGTCTGAACCAGAGACTTATATTAACATGACTGGATTAATAAAATTGCTTTATTTTTCGTGCCGAACTTTATAGAAAAAATATAAATTAAAACACTTGATTGTTGTGCTATGTAATCAACAGTGTCAACTGAATTTAGATTAAAACAAGAATAATAAGAATAAAACTTATTTGTGACTATATAAAATGTAAACAATAATTAAACTACAAAGGCAGGCATTTTCTAGAACACGCATTATACTTCCCTGTAAAAGAAAATATTATATATAATATTATATAAATATTAAACATAAATAAAAAGAAGTAAATATTAAAATGGTGACAACACATAAACATGTGTATGTCTGTAGCATCAATCCCCAGATTAGAGGATACTTGGAAGAAGCGAAGGGTTGTTGCTAGGGCAACTAGGGATAGGACTGTAGAGGACTGATTAGGATTGGCTATACGAGATTAAGTCTTTTTCTCCCTTGGCGCGCGCGCGCGCGCGCACACACACACACACACACACACACACACACACACACACACACACACACACACACACACACACACACACACACACACACCTACACACACACACACACACACACACACACACACACACACACACCTACACACACACCTACACACACACACACACACACACACACACACACACACACACACACACACACACACACACACACACACACACGCACGCACAACTCATCTTCCAAAATGGCAGGGAGGGGGGGAAATCCTTTTATGGAAGTGACTTCTGATGTATGACTCAGTGGAAATCTCAAATTTTGCATTTAAGATAGCCAGCTCACTGATGTGTGACAGTGAACGGGACAGCAGTACATTCACAAAACTTTCAGGTGTGCGTCACCAAAATGACCAATTTCCTTTTGTACACAGAGAAACAATGCAGTGACCTCACTTAAAACATCAAAGCGTCATTTGAACTAACAAAGTGGAGGATTTCTTGTCAGTCAGTTAGTCATACAAATTAACCCCAAAGCTGTTGTGGATGTTCATTTCATATTTTGACAGATTTTAGAGCACATACACATACATTTTGGCTGAGCCTCTCACCTTAAGAAGTTAACAGTTTCTTTGCCTTAGACCTTATTCCTTATTAAATATTTAGGGTTATAAAAATAAATGGTTAAAGGTTAAAGGGACACAAACATAGCCTGTATTAAGTTTAATGATGTAAAAAAAATATAAGTCGTTTTAGGTAAACCAAAATAATTAATTTTTGCAAAAATAGTAGGGATTACCACCCATGTAACTCTGATCATCTTTTGGAGGTAATACACTGATTACTTCCAACATTACAGAGGATATTTCCCCAGAAAGACGAGTTGATCAGATTTGACAAACAGAAGAACCAAATTTCTGTCAAAATAGACACAAAAGAGAGAAACATTTACTCTTCCACTTGCATGAGGCTGGTGGGGAATGAATGGATGGGTGTGATATTTTTTAATTTGGAAATTAGAGCATTTAGGGACTGTACCTGCATGTCAATTATTTGTTTTTGTATATGCATATTTATGGGAAAAGTGGTTAGTTGCAGCCTGGGGAGAGCACTGAGCTCAAAACACATCGCCTATTTGCATGTTATGTTCCAGCCATTCTTATCTCCCTCCTCTGCTCTGCATACTGCTGTTGATTTGTGTGCATCAGACGCTTCAATAAATATTTCCTCCCCTCTTTGCAAACAAGAAACTTCCAATTTTCTTTCTGTGGATTTTTCTTTCTGAGCCCCCTTTTTCTCTAATTGCTTTTGACATGGATTTGTTGATGGTTAGCCTGAATAATAGGTTCTGGTGGCATGTTAGCACGAGTGTTGCGTGTGTGTGCTTGCACAGCATTGTGTGTTTGTCAGGAGGCAACAAGGGCAGTAAGAGCAGAGTGGGGTTTTATGATGAAATTCAGTGGCAATTTGAAGTCTCCAATCATTGAAGCAGAGAGTAAGAAAAGAGGGAAAACAGGGGGAAAGGAGAGGGGTGGAAAAGGAGAAATAGGTAGAAAGATGGAGAGATAGATGAGAAAGGGGGTTGATAAAAATAGTTGATACATCAAAAAGAGAGAAGGTTGAGAGAGGTAGAGAGAGAAGTGCAATTAATGGATGCATCAACTAAGAGACAACATGAAAGTATCGCCTCAGTCTGTTTATTACAAAAAAAAAACAGTGTGTTTGCGTCTCTGATAGCACTGTTGCGTCTCTCGCAAGCTTTTTGTGTGTGTTTATGTCTGTCAGTCTGTGTAATTACTCTCATTCCTCTCCACACAACAGCTTTAGCTGCAGGTTTTGCCAAGTTGACATTTGAGCGCTTGTGATAAACAACTCAGTCAGATTTGTTTTGGCCCGCTTGGCGCTCTATGGAGGGCATTTGAAACAGATTTCGGGACGGTAGGGTGAGAGAACCAATAAAAGGAAAGAATAAGCAAGAAAAGGCAAGCTGGAGACAGTCCTGGAGTCTGGGCACTAGTTAGCACCATTTGGCAAGGAGTGAGGAGAGGTTGCATCATCAGAGAGAAAGAAAGAGGGAGATCACCTACTGAAAACATCAGAACAGTTTAACCTTGATGCTGTCCGGATCACACGGGGTGTCAAAGAAAATCCTAAAGAACTGTAACCTTGAAAATGAAATGATTTACATTTTTACTTTTCTAATACAGAGACGTATATGCACAAAAAATGTTCCTGGATAGCTGCAGTATACTACTTCTGTGCCTGTAGACAAATTACTAAAAAGAGAAAAGATAAATATAAAATAAGATTCAGAATTGTTATAATAGTGTGCAGATGTTCATTATTAAAGTACATTGTTTTCTCTATACATTTATAATGTCACACTGAATAATGAATTCCTCTAAAGAGGCTCCATTTTTTTAACCAAAAGAGGTAGGAATAACAAAAGGCAGCGTGCAGAGCATGTTTATTTCTCCCGTTCTGCCTCAGGCAGTTTAAACTGAACACATTTTCTGTTGTGCTGCAAGTTCATTTGAATTCAGTCATTTGAAAAGATAAAGTCTTTCTCTGTCACTTTCCTTTAAAATTTAAAATGGGGAGCTCGTTCTTTTCACCTTGTTTTCTGAACGCTATCCAAAAATTTCCAACAAGGGGGAATAAAACACATGCCAGTTTCACGGTTCTGAATTTTAATGCTTTATGCTGCAATGTGAGTTGGTTTTCTATTGCCTCATTTTAAAAGTGGAGCATCACACGCTCTGCCTGTAAACAAAGTGTGGAGCTGAGCCGCTTGCTGCTGCAGCTGTAAGATGTTGCAAGACATTTTAAACATCTGTTCATTGGATTTAAAAGGTACACTGATAGGATCATTGTAAACAAATGCCACCATTGGTGGATGCAATGATTGGTATGGCAAACCATTGTTATTATTTTAGATTTCAAAAACTACAACAGCATTGCCCAAAAGACATTTTCTATTACACAGTTTCACTAAGAAAAACATAGACAAAGGCTCTGGATGAATTATGGGAGTTGATACTGAAATCCAAGGAGGGAACTTTTTATTCCAAGGAATATTACTCATACAGTATGTGTGCCAAAAAAACCCTAATATTCTCTCTGACTGATGTGGTCAACTGATAATGAACTGAAAAGCAAACATTGCATGTGGATTAGTGTCCCTGAAACTGTCTTTTCAGACTTTTGAACTTTTTGATTTTAGGACTCACATGACTTACCTTTACAGTTGAAATAAGATTTCAGACAGAGTAAATTAATATGCCTTGTTAGCCATTATAAGTGTCCTGTTTTACAAACGTGTGCAACTGGGACCAAAATACAAACAAGACTGACTGACTTGATGGTAAAATGTAGAAAATGAAATACATAAAATACGTTTCTCAGTGTTTGCATTGTTTGCAGAGAAAATGCAATGATTCTCCTTTCACACTATCTACTTACATTAAAAAGAAAGTAGTAGGGATAGTAGTAGTAGATCATAGTAGGGATTACCACCCATGTAACTCTGATCATCTTTTGGAGGCAATACACTGATTACTTCCAACATTACAGAGGATATTTCCCCAGAAAGACGAGTTGATCAGATTTGACAAACAGAAGAACCAAATTTCTGTCAAAATTGACACGTATGTGTGAGGCTGGTGGGTAATGAATGGATGGGTGTGATATTTTTTAATTCGGAAATTAGACAAGGAGGTTGAAATTAGCAAAATATCGATTTTTAGTGGGCCTTAATGTGTATAAAAAGAACAGCTCCCTCTCCTTGTCTAGTAATTGTTAAGTCTTACAGCTGATTTAGAACAACGTTAAATTTGTTGGAAGTTAAGAGTGTGAAGCCAGTGTGTGATCACATCTTTCTAACCCCTCGATTGTCCACTAAAGGTCAGACATCATGTCCTCTTTGGAAACTGGACACGTGGCTGATAACACTGCATGTTTCAGAGGAAGGTTGTCTCACCCCACCTACAGACAGTAATGTTACATCAAGGAAATTAGCAAAAAGCTTAAAGCTTACTCAAACATCTTCCACTTTACAGTATATATACAGTATACAGGTCTTCTAACTTTGGTGGTCATTGTACTGTATTTATTTAATAGGAAAATACTGAGTGTTTTGTGTATGTTGTTGTGAGGCTCCAGACAATTATTGCAGCTCAAGTTGCATTAAAGATGGTATAGAGACGGCTAAATAATTAAAAAGGGAAAAAAGCAATGTTTAAAGTTGTCTTTTTCAGTTGTATGTCTGTCATATGAACCTATGTATGAGTCAGTGTCTGTGTTTCAGTGAGTGTCTTTGCATGTTCTCGTCCTGTACTCTGGTTTGGTACAAGTCTGTCTCTCTGGTTTAGCCTCCATCCCTGATTGCATATACTGTATGTGCGAGCTGCTTCAGTCCTGCGATTTCCTTCAGTTTGATGTGAATGAGCACTGACTGTGTTAAAAGCATTAACATTTTCAAACCCCGAATCACTAATGGGGATGTTGTTGGGGAGGAGAGGCATTCGTCAGAGCGCTGCATTATTTAGCATCTACTAGTTAGCATCCTCAGGAAAACACACACCAACAAGCGCACACTTATGAATGTGTTTTTGGTGCATTTCTTGATACATGAAATGCAGAGATGAGTGCGAGGCAGAGCATATCAAACCACACAATCACAAAATCTCTCCATAATGAGGAAAAAATACGCATACATACAGACTTATTTTCATAATGTGTATAAAAGCATATGCAGAGACATCTTACTCAGAACTCAGTTACACACCCAAAGACACAAAGATACCCTCAGCCATCTCGCCATTGATTCAACCTCTGATAGGTTTCGGCCACAGAGGGAGGGAGTGATGAAAGACATGAGCAATAAGAGTCAGACAGGTGGGAGACACAAGGAGATACGGGGGAGTGGAACAGGACGAGGCAGCAGGGCGGAGAGTCCATTTGAGAGAAATTTGTAGGTCATTATCTCTGGATTTTAATGGGAATGTTACATATGAATTGTGAGTGTGTGTGAGCAAGAGCTTTCAGAAAGAAAGATAGACCTTGATTCTCGTTCTCCTCTTGTTATCTCCCCTCCTTCTCTTATCTTATTATTTCTGGAAATTTCTACACCCTTTCCTAATCATACTTTAAAACTTCATCCATTATAACGTAGTGAAATACAAGCGCTTCTTTAATCCATGCCAACAAAACAGAGGGTTAATGTTGTTCTGGCAGTCCATCATTTGGGTCCAGATTGAACTACTACTGATATATTTGTAATACTGTATATTTCTAACAGATGTTTACTTAGACGGTTTCCTAACCGTCACTTTGATAAACACAGGAGATTTTAGTAATTTTCTTTTTCATGATTGGAAACAACAACTATCCAGACGATCCCATCGTGAAGGCTCAGACCTTTGGACTCTTCCAAGCTGCTGCTTGGATTGACACTTTGAGATTAAACAGCATGTTTTCAGATTAATATCAATAAATACAATCATAGCCAAAAACTGCAGCAATTCAGTTGCTGTGTCAAAAAGAAAATAAAGTAATATGGCTGTAAACAGTAAAAGTTAAATGGTCTGTACTTATTTGGCATCTCAGCTCTTCAAGTGCTGCACACATTCACCCTCCGTCATTCATACATCCATGGACACATGTTGAGGAACAACTACAGATTCAGTGTCTCACACTAGCACACTGTTATCTCGGCTTCTTGCAGTAAATTATGTCATACCGCAGATTTTCCAGTAAGTAACCCCTTCTTCTTCTTAGTCACAGAAGTAGGAGGGTTTCTTCTGGGGGGGCTTATTTGACGTATACAGCATGATGATAAGGTTCACATATTCTTACCTGTGCATCTAAAGCACAGGAGAAGTTTGTAAGTTCATTCAAACTCTAGAATTGGATCACCTAAGAGTGAGTGTTAATTACAATCAATTACATCTGCTGTAAGAGTAAACAAAAGTTGCTGTTAAAAAAATCCATAATATTGTTTAACACATGCCCAGACATATTTATCTTTGACATCACCTTTTCTCCAAGTTTATTATACCAAAACACCTTGTTATGGATGATACTGTTTTCTCCTGATGTGTTTTCTAAAAGCAGCCCTCACTTCAAAAGATGCATTTAGATGTCTTTATGGGATTGCGTTGCATCAGGCACTGGTGAGATGATTAAATATAGCAGAACTATTTCATTAAGTGGGTAATAAAATCTATCAGGACAAAACAATTTTAAATTACTATTTTCCTTTTCAAAAAGCAATTGTCACACAAATAATCTATTTGAAATGTGTACTTGTTAGAGGGTGTGTTTATAACCTAGTGCATGTTATTGAAGCAACAGTTAACCCTGTAAGACCCAAATATAGAAAAAAATTATTTGACCTTTCAGATGTTGTTTTAGGAGGTATTTGATGCAGAAATTAAAGAGTTTTTTTAAAAAAAATGTTTATGTACGTTTTTAGAGAAATGTTGTAATATTGCAACATTGGGCTTAGTTGGGAGCAGAATTTCTGTTGTCTGAACAATTCAGAACAACTAAGGGTTCATTTGCATGGTTGCTTCCTTTGCCCCCTAACAGTATAACATTAATAATAATCACACATTAGTCATATTTTTATGAAGTCATTTATTAAAAACAATAAAAATATAAAAAATATTAAACAAAATAAAACTCTTTAAAAACGTTTTTCCCCCCTTTTTGAGGGGGGAAAAACGAAAAACTCTTTTTGACTCATGAAGACTTTCATTGGTGGTGAAAGTCCCAAAAACAGTCCCTGTCGTCTGTAAAGCAAAGGCGAACATCACACTTTCTGCATTGTGTGTTGGTGTATCCTTGCAGTGTCTGCAGCGTCCTCTCCCTGTCTTCCTTGGGAAATGGGCAACTAGATCGTTGCGTACATCCAATGGGAGGTGTGCACATCTCTTGGATGGCCTCTTCTGAGCATTCAGAGGGCTTCCTGATGTCACTGTCTGTGTTGCTGGGCTCCCTTTGCCTGAAGATGGCCGTCCTCTCTTTGGAGTTTGAAATGTTGCGTTTACCAGGATGAGAGAGGATGCTAGCTGTGCCTGAAACTGTCTCCTGTTCATTGTCTCTTTGCTAGACATCTTGAGCGCTTTACAGTCCCGCTTGTAGAGCAGCCAGGCATTGACCACAGCGAGGATGATGGTGTGCCAGAAGATGTACATGTACCAGCGACGGGATTTGATGGGGAACTTATATTTGGCTGTAAATGAGTCCAACAAATCCACACCTCCCATGCACTTGTTGTAGGCACCAACAATGTAAGGCCTCTCAACTTCAACGTAGGTTCTGTTGGCTTTTTCCCAGCGTTGAATCTTCTGCACAGGTTCAGGTCCAGCAAAGGATGACACAAGTGTGACGGCCCTGCTGTCATACCATTTGACAGCACAGATGTTGTGATTCCCCTCCACTCTGACGTCATAGCTTCCTCTCCCCTTTTTCTTCAAGCTCTTCTCGTCTTCAAGGTTACAGTTGGGTAGGCGCACCTGCCTGGCTGTTCCCACGTAATGAATTCCCCGATCAAGGAGCTTCACTAATAATGGAACAATGGAATAAAATATAAATTAATTAACATGTGTATATATATATATGTTTTATATAGTGTAGTACATAACCTGAAGGAATAGAATAGGGTGGTGGACTAGGTGTTCAGGGTAGAAATGTTTTCGAGGCAGACAATACTGTCTGCCTGGTAAGTCACTTTGGACAAAAGCGTCTGCTAAATACCCTGAATGTAAATGTGAATGTAAATGGGTTAATGGCTCCAATTATCATACTAAAAGGAAAACATGCATACCCCCACTTACATCCACACCCCACATTCAGGAACATTCCTTTCCCCAGAACTGAATTGTCTGTTGATATCCTCTTTGTGGACGAAGTCATGGAATTTTAGGTCAGGCTGATCAAATTAACTACATTTTTTAGAAATAAAACTTTTAAATCAGTCAAACTTGACCATAACACAACAGAAGGGTAGAATGTATAATATCCATGTATAAAGAAAATACTCTCTTTCAGGCAGTGGTGTAGTGGAGGGAATACAACCTGTTTGAGCCCACTGCAACAAGCCAGCTATTTTGACTACCACATTCACCCAGTGTTGTATAATTGCAACAATTATATAACAAGCTCTAAATGAAATTTGATGCATCTATTCCACAATAACTACATATGTACATGCTCTAGACATTGTAATAACAACCAAAAAAAATATAAAAGACATATTACTTACTTGAATCTGATGAATCCAGTCCAATGAAACAAATAGTTCGAAGGAAACCTTGAGAGGTTGTGTGAGTTCATGGCCAGAAGGCGTGACTTGTAAACAAATGTAAGATCCAATAGCATTGTGAGACTGAACAATAGGACCCAATGACTATGTAAATGTGGTAAAAAATAAGATAAAATATAACAGATTGTTTTTTAGGATGGTTAAAGGTGACGTTGTAATTTTACAACAAGGGGTGTTACAGGGTTAAGACAGCTAAGATTTTTTTAACCAAATTTTTTTCTGTTCTGCAGTTTTATTTTGGGATCCAATTATTGTCCTGTTTGTAGTTGTGTCCCTCTTTTTTTAAAGAAAAACTAAGGTTGAGCGAAGGCAGAGACTAATATGGCTTGTGATGTGAGCATTGGATACAAGTGGTTAAGTGCCTCAAAGCTTCCCATGTACTACTCTACGACCAAAAAAATAGGCATGAAAAAATCGTAAAAATAAGTAAATCCTCAAAGCAGACAACTACGTAACAACACTACTAAAAGAAAATGAGAATAAAAAAGTGCTCTGAGCAGCACCCCGGAAATACATGGACCCTTAAAGGTTGCATGCTATCCTTCCTTTCAGCAAGTTCAAATGAGTCTCAGATCTCCCTAAAAGATGTATGTGAGGTTTCATGCAGTTCAACTCTGATCCTATACAGTATTTTATCATGCCTATACACCGCTCTATTTCACCCCTGAACAGAATAAGCTGTTTCTGTGTCTGTAGCTTTAAATGCAAATGAGCTGAGTCTGACCACGCCCCTCTGGGAGGCCTTGGGTAGTATGGGCTTTCTCACTGCATAATGTTAGGGTTGAGAATGCAGATTCAGAGACAGTGCGGAGACACTCATAGGTACTGAGGGCCCTCATGTTTGCACTCAATAATATATATCTTATGTATCCATAATGTATCAACTGGAGTAGAGAGAAGAGACCTTTGTTGTCCTCCATGTCATTTGACACTGCAGCCTTGCATCACTGACATGATCAATTAACTTCTAACCAATCATAGAGGCCTGCAGATTGCTGCAGAGTTAGTAAAAAGAGTAAAGTAGATGGTGTGCCAGTAGAGGAAAACAAACACAAAGAAACTCGTGCTTTACTTGAAGGTGGGTATTTTGAATACATTTGCAAAGCCTTGTCAGCACAAAAACCTCTTCTGCATAACAAGAAAAACACTGTATGTCTAGTCTTTGTGCTGACAAAAGTTTTAAAACCTATATTAATCAAAGTTTTTGGCTGTTTTTGGGAGCTATGTTCTCGCCATCTACTGGGGTGTTTAGTAGGCTAAGAAATCGTCTCAGCTCATGTTTTTTTTTCTTTTTTTTCCAGATAAACGTAACCAAAAAACAAACTAGCATGTTATGATTTGTGCATATAATGATAGACAGTTGGACATGATAGATAAATAGACAGAGATAGATGTTGTGTCCATTATTTATAGAAGTATTTTGTTTCTGCTCTTTCATTTTTATGGTGAATGATTAAGAGCAGAATAATAAACATTGAAGTTATTGTATTATTTTATATAAATGATTGTAATTATTATTATTATTATTATAAGTAGTAATAGCATAAACTTCTAAAGCTAGTACTTTCATAATTATTTTTATGTAGTTTAACATTGACACCAAACATACTGCTTTATGAGGATTTTAGTGTTTGGATTTCTAGTCATAACAGGGTCAATGCTAAAATGTGTGATCATGGGAGATGCAGAAGAGGCATAAGCAGGGACAGAGGCAGCAACCAACACTTTACCAGGGCCCTTTACCAGCAGGTTTTCAGGTCACACAGCAGTTGTATAGGTACAAACACAACATCCTAAACATAACCAGCTTTCAAAGTTATAATTTGTTGTTAGAAATAAAGGTTGTTAATTTAAAACACATTCTGTACTGAACTTGTTATTTTGTTGCTCCTTTAACTTTGTGTGTTTGCTCTTGGGGGTCTTCCTGAACAAAATAGTGTCAGTTTAATCATATTCACAACATTTGGTTAATAAAAACACAAGTTCAAATGATATAAGATTATGAAAATGTCAGTAGTTCATAGATTAAATACTTTAGTCAGTAGATCAAATAAAACAATAAGAGTTAATACATGTTTAATATAGAGATTGAAATTTAGCTGAAAACATGTTTAACAGCTCATGTGAAAGAAAAGCAGAGTTGGTGCATAAAATAAAATGTTGTATACTTTAAATGAAGATGCTCGTATTGTTTTCTTCATACTACACTTTTGTTCCATCTATATACCTGCCCCAGTCCTTTTATCCTCCTCTCTGTCTGTGTCACCCTCAGGCTGTATTTCACATTACAATGTACATCAGTCACAGAACCTCTACTTAAATGCACCTCATACCTCTGTACGGACACACACGTTTATAAGCACAAACACATACACACAAAGACAAAGTCCATGTAGCGCTTAGTCATGCGTGATGACAGTTCCTAATAGCTGTTACTTGTCCACACGCACGCAAAAAGACACACACACACACACACACACACACACACACACACACACACACACACACACACACACACACACACACACACACAGAAGAGTCCAACACACACAGACCCAGTAGTGCACTAAAAGATCATGGTGGCATACACACATGAAAACACACAAACAGAAACAAAGAGCTCAACGAGAGCAGAGTAATGTTGACAGCGACCCCGCTATTTTTAAAGGGCACACTTCACAAGATATCATCTCCTCATCATTTGTCCTCAGGGATCTCTGTCTATTTACGCACACACAAATACACGCACATAAGCATGTATTGTAAAGGCACAAAGAAGCATTAACACACACATGAACGCAGTAGGGGTTAATTTCCCATCTCCCGGATCTTTGTGTCATCACAATTCAGCTGGTAAAAACTGAAATGACTTTTTTTTGCACAGGTCACAGGAGACTTAGGCACTTTTCTTTGGCCGCTATGCCTGCATTTTAACAACAGTTTCAGAGTGCAAAGTGTTATTAATGAGTCACATTTTTACTTCAAATTTAAAATGCTTCAGTCGATAAAATAAACGCCAATTTACTCCCACGAAACATAAGCATCTAAACCTTGAGATAATTTATTATTACTGGTTATTAATAGTAATAAGACTCCCGACCTGAGCAGATAATTGCTCTACATCTGTCTCCAGGTTATTCATTAATAAGTTTATTATAAAGCGACCCACATATAATGTAATCTAACACTGAAGACAAACAACAAGTATAAACATGAAAAAGAAGAAAGCTATGCAGACTTCCCTTTATTCATATTTTAAGCTGCAAACCCGACATTTCCCAATGTATGGCAAACAAATTTCAACAAAACAAGGCAAGAGACTTGATTTATTTCAAGTAATTATCATCAATAACAGCTATTCACAAGCATTAGCAGCTAAAGGCAGATGGAGAGCTTAGTAAACTTCCAGATAGAGCTGACTTGCAGATTAAGAGAAATCTGGATAGCTCTGCTTTTAAAGCTAAGCAAGCAAACATTAACTCATGCATATGCAACTCAGTAAAATTGTTCTTAATTGTTTGTTGTGATGTAGCAGGGCACTAACAGTTTGCCTGAGGCAGCTGAGCAAAAATGCCTAAGTCTTTGGTTAGACTGTTTTTAAAAAAAAAAAAATTCTTAGAGATGTTTACCCCCTGATAATGGTGAATCCTGGCTCAAAACATCTTTAGTTATTTTGTTGATATTTTAGATCATTGCTGGACTTCGTTTGCGTTTGTTTTGGGAAAGGATGAGGAACAACTGCCTGGCAGTTCATTTCCATATTAAAAACGATCAACCAGGAGACTTGAAGCATATCTTTATTGTGCTCTTTTCACACCGACCACTACCTTTACTCAAGCAAAGACAAAGAAAACAAAGAAATTATATTTTGTACATGGCTGAGACAGAATATAATGCTGGAATAGAAAAGGGATCCAGAGGAAATCACTGATTTTTTTCAGGTTTCTTTTTGGATTACCTGTCTATGAAGGCATGTGTGCTCTGAGATGGCAAAGAAAACACAGCAAGGGGTGAGAAATGCAACATCAGTCACTGTAATCTTTAATGGCAAGGCCTTTAGAGATGATTAAGACCACATCGTGTCTAGTATTCACAAGCTGAATCAGTCCAAAGTGATTCGTGGAAACATAGTTTTTCAAGTTTGCTGTGCTGGATAACGCCAACATAAACGTTCAAATCACAGACAAAAACTCAGTCAAAATAAAATGCAGTGTACAACAGCGCAGCACATTCATTAAAAAGTTCCAAATAGATTCTTTAATATGATTAGTCCAGCTTTAGCGTGTGTTCAGATGTTTTGAGTTTGAGTAAATTTGTGTAGTTACAATTTTAAACAGAAACATTTTGCATTATACAGCATGCTAGAAAGGGGCTTTGAGCCAATGATTTACTAAGGTCAGAAGGGGGGTTCTGACGCCTCCTCTCAGCTTTTAAGAAACCACTTCACAGTTCTTCAACCTTATCCCATGCTTTTGTCATATTATGACATGCCTTTATACTCTACTGCACTTGTCAATACTCTCTGTGGCTTGCAGGCTCTCTTCACTAACCAAAGTCCTACACCTGATGATGCAAGCACTGGCCAAACGGCAGCAAGAAAGATTCATTTTAGCCCTAAGACCACTTATAATCCTAGAAAGGACTATGAGATTTAGAGGAGAAAAAAACAACCTAAAGTGAGATTTTAAACATTATTTCTTATTATTGTGAGAAAAAAAAAAGTAATCTTCATGTTACCAAAGTTTGGGAAACAGGAGGAGGAAAAGACCAACATGTAACATGCAGGCCAATTCAATTAACTCTGCCAATGAAACCAGGCAAAAAACTGTAACTATTTGGTATACACAAATATCTTGCTATCTTGGCAATGAAGCACAACTTTGTGTTGACAACCTGATCATTTTGAATCCATGAGATTGGTTTGGTGTTTGGGTTAATTGAAACTTAAGCTTCATTGACGAGGGCATTCGATGATCACAGATGGAGGGCTTTTATGGCCTCAGAGATTCGGCAGTTCTTGCAAGATCTCCTACATGCAGGGAAGTTGCCCGCCATCTTCATTTGTATATAATATGTTGACATCCTTGTTGGTGTTTCTTTTGAATGCACACATGGATATATATAATCGCTCGAGGCCACACGGGGATATGTTCCATCAAAAATTTAATCAGTGACAGTGTGGTGCACCGGTGCACCTATACTGTCACCCCCCACCTCACAAGTGGATTGTCTAAGATCTAAACTTGTCTGCTATAACCCTTTTCACACATATAGAAAGCTCCTGAAAAACCTTGGAGATTACCTGGAGGGGCTGTATATGTGAATGCAAACAGCTGAATTTTTCGCCCGGACTTCACTCAGAGTTTCTACTACCAGACCGCTAGTATTTTTTTCTTCAGCATGTCCGAGTGGACTGATTTGTGAATGCTGCAGCATATTCTCCGCAGAGTTCATCTCGAGTGACGTTTCTATACCGTGACAGCTAGTACTTTGTCTGCTGCTCTCGGGTCGTTTTTTTTACAACACATCTACACCTCAGAGGACCCCCAGCCGCCCCTCCCATCTGACAGGAAGAGCCTAGAGTTGTGAGATGCATATGTGAATTGCTAGGTCGGGAGAATCTCCGGAGCAGGCCTCTGGATATTATCCGTAGTGTTTATGTGAAAACGGCTAAGGTTACCTGACCCCAAACTGAATATATTTGTTCTGAAAGGTGGTGTTAGAGGGAGACAAGATCATGATATGTTCACCTCTTTTGCACATGTTACAGAGCTCTTCAAGTTTAATTTGTGGGCAAAAGTAATGAGAACCTATATTTCACATGCGATTTAACAGTTTAGCGAAACTATGGTCACTGTAAATTCATACTGATTTAATATTGCAAGTAAGTAGATATTATATTATTTATATATAACTCTTTTGTGTGTTGACTTTGAAGGAACCTGAGACATCTAACATCTCTTCCCCCTGATATGACCCACCTTTGCTGCAGTATTTTTAGTGGAGATTTCTGTACTTCATGTTATTCTGTCTCCTCTCTGCTTATACAAAAGCATTGTAGGTGTTAATGATGAAAGCGGCCCCTTCAGGCAGATCTAGAACTGTTAAAAAAGAGCTGTCATGTCAGACATTTGCCTCTCTCTCTCTCTGTGTTGGCCCTTTCTCTCTCTCTCAGTCCTCCAGTTCTTGATGTTTCATCTCCCACTGGTATTCTTCCAGTCAAACCACCAGTGGGGGAATATCACCCGTTTCCTTACATGTCATGATTGGAGCGAGGATGCAATTTTTAGTGCCAAAGTGTTTTTTTTTTCCTCGTTGAAGAAAAAGTAGGCCAGGAGCATGAGGATTTTTGAAAAGACAGAATGACAGAGAGACACAGGGGGAGAGGAAATGAAATGTGTAAACAAGAGATTTTCCATCATATTTGTGACGTTTTGTTATTTGTTTGTGGGACATCCATCACTCTCGCACATGTCGCCTCTTTTACCGAAAGAAAACAGACAGCCGACATGTAGACAAACTCTTTCTATTTGTCACTTCCTCTCCTTGTTCGTTTCCTGCACATACATAAATCACTGTCTTTATGCCACATTCGGCCTGATTTAACCCAACTATAGGTAATTTAAAGGTACAGTTTCCAATCATTACGAATACTCTCACAGCCAAAAAAAATAAAATAAGAGAATGCACAGAAACATAAAACTATGACGTGAAAATCCTTTGGCTGTCCTTCATGCCTTTCTTTCTCTCTGGTGTGAAACTGTCATAAATGTCTCTAGTCTTTCACTTATCCCTCTGAAATGACAGTTTGACACAGACACACACCTACACATGCACACACACACTCCTGGACAAAGAGTGTAGAGAGTGAGATATATTCCCGGAAGTTGCATGTTTTTTGTTTTTTTTACAAAGAAATTCAGATGCTGAAAATCGTTATATTTCAGCTGGGAAACGTAAGAAAAAAAGGGACAATATAATATTAAAAAAAATAGAAAAATAAAGAAATGCACACCATGCATACGATACATATAGTATGTTGTCCTGCTGTGATGGCAGCTTGTTGGTTCATATAGCATACACACCCACTGCAGATGTTATCATAACATTAATTGGTGTGTTATCAGTTGTTATCGCTTCTATTCTTTAGATGGGACCAACAGCTGACAGAACGTGTATAAACATCTGTTCTCAGCCACTGGCATCCTCACTAGTGGACCTAAACTTGGTTACATTTCGAAAACACAATTAAGTTTAAGTTAAGATAAAGAACCTCAAGAAACGTTAAAGCCTCCCAGTAACTTCCCCTGCTGGAAGCCAAAAGTTTGGGCCTTCCATCTCCACTGGTCACTTGTTATTTTGAATTTAAAGTTAGTTTCCAACAAACCAGCAATCCACATCCACATCCTCTACAGACAGTTTATGGAGGATTTTGACATAAGGAGAGAGTAAAGCTGTAAAACCAAATATGTCTGCCTGCTCCATTAGTGTGGCTAGATATTTTAGAATGATGAGGACAGCGAATCGGATGGTTGCAATGCGTAGTAATTGGGGGAGAAATTTGATTGGCACATGTGACCTGCCATGCTCGAGCAGTCCTTAGAAATGATCAGAACCACCAAAATAAGCTTTTTCTGACAAGGTTTTCAAGGTTTTTTTTTTTACCATTCTTTAATGGACATCTTGGGTTGGGTTGTGCGTAAAGAGTTTTATTATGTGCATGGCATTGAATATTTGTGTGTATAATACACTTGTGATTATAGTTCATTGTGTTTGGGAATACTGGTGGAAATAAAATGCATAAGTTTGACCCATCTATCCACCCTGTCTACTTCAAGATCTGATTTTGTTAGCTTTTTTACATCGACCTGACTTCCTTCTCTGCTTTGCTCTCATGATAATAATAACAGCCAGTAGAAGTAGCCATTGTGTAAAACTGTTGGATGATCCACTTTAACAATAGATGATAAACACCGACTCGGTGACAAGGAGGCCTTTTAGCTCAAATCCCTTCTCATGAAACCGACTGATGACTGCCACAAATGTGTTGAGTTCCTTCCTCGTTTAAATTGTTCACACTGCTACATTTGTCATATTACCACTGCAAATTGTCTACACGAAGAAAAGCTTAAAGCCAGCTGCAGGTTTAAACACTTACACATCAGCGTTTTAAAAAAAAAATAAAGTCCTGAAAATGTTTCACATTTTTTGAGAAATCCAACCACTGAAACCTTTATGAGTTGCTCATTTGAATATAGCCCGCACAGCGTCAAGATTTCGGATGGATGGGTGGGGTCTGCACTTTCAGAAGTTGTTCTAAAGTGATTACAAGAGCAATGAACTCAAATTCCTGAATCGAGGTACCTTACAGACGCTCAGGATGACAGGAGGATCTGATATCTCTGATTTCTTTCTGCGTTAAAATAATTCCTGCAGAGTTGGGCAATGCTACAGGAAGTATTATAAAGAAGTTATAAAGTACTGTCACAGTGAACACACCGTATGTGATTATGGATAATCACATACGAAAAAAAGTCAATCACGTCCCTGATGATCTTTTTTAGTTTGGGAGCTTTAACATACGTTAATGTTATAACTTTTTTTTTTCTAAGGGACTTACAAGCAACTGTTTTGTCCTTCATTTTGTAAAACTTGTTGAAAAAAATAAATTTTGTATGACTCCCCTGTATCGCTGATACAAACACAGCTACTGCGAGTGAGAGAAGAGGACTCAAAGTAAACGTTGATTTTTTGTCATGTTGATGTCAGACAGCTCTTTTCCCAGCTGTATTGAAAAGATTGTATGTAGTGTGGAACTGAAAATGCAAATAACCAGAGAGACGGACAAAGACAGAGAGGATGGAGGTGGAAAAAAAACCCGAAACGACAGGACCGCTACTGCTGTCACAGGAGAGCTTTCATGTAAAAACACACAGTCGGCTTTCCTGTCCAATTCGCCAAATTACTGACGACCGGCTCTCCCCCTAAAGAGAAGGGGGTGGGTGAAATGTGTGTGTGGCGGGGCATCCAACTCATCTCATTTACCAGCTTAGTCAAGATCTTTCTGTCAGATACGCTCTCTCTCTCTCTCTCTCTCTCTCTCTCTCTCGCTCTTTCTCTCTCTATCACACACACACACACACACACACACACACACACACACGCTCACACACAAAATCTCTGGCAAAGTCAGCCCTCTGAAATATTTACTAGCCTCATGTGGGGAAATCTCTGAGGATTATCCCCAATAACCTGTTTAACTTAATCCTTATCTCACACAGATGAATAATAAATCCCCCCCCCCCCACTCTTCATCTCTCTCTCTTTCCCTCTTGCTTTTCAAGGAGAAGTAACGCCTCTCTCACCTTACTCTTCATCACCCTCCCTCCTCCCCTCTTCTTGCCTCTCACACACTCACTCCATCTGCTTCACGAACATGAGCCGGCTGCTTTCTCTGCCTCTCCAAGCGTCTTTGAGCGGTTCTGACATATGCGCTCCCTCCCTGCTTCTCTGTCTTTGTTTTTTTTTCTTTTCTGTCTGCTTTTCAGCTGATCCCTTACTTCTGCATATACCTCTCGTGTGTATCGGCCCCCCCACACACACCCTTTCCAGGTCAGGAAGAGGAGCGGTAGCAGGGAGCACCATCGAAGAACATTGACAATAACAGGAAGAGGAAGTGGGCAGTGACCTGTGTGAGAGAAAGAGGACTGTGGTCAGACAGCTGGGGTTCCACATTGCGCTTATTTGCTACTTGGGGAGAAAACCACATCAAATACGAAGGGACAAAAAAAGGCAGGAGACACTTGAAAACCTGTTGGACTCTTGGACTGGAACCTTGATTCCCTGGGAAGAAAAAAATGAAAGACCATTAATCAACTTCAAACTGGAGCCACTGGAGGTTTTTTTTTTTGTTTTATGTGTGAGAAGAGACTAAATAGGTGGCGCTCTCTGAGATTGTTTCGACTTTCTGAAAATCTAACTCTGGAATACTTTATCCTTCAAGAGGCATCCACCTGTACTCCATCATCACTGACTTCTCTTATTATTTTCTCCACAGTCCAGTAACAGGAATTGTACAGAAAATTGTGTTGTTGTTGGGTTTTTTTTTTTCTAAAAACAAGTCAAGGGAGACAGAAATCCCTGTCTGTACAACAACACCTGCTGCTCTCTTTCAACATCAGAAAGCGCCCACAGTCAAAAAAGAAAAGAAGCGAGAGCGAGGAAGAGACAGAGTTGAATCAGGAGGCGGTTATACTCCCTGTTGAGCACACGACCACCTACCAGCCTCTAATTTCTACCACAACCTGCCACATTATAAGAATAAACCCAGTGGGTGTGAAGGGAGGCACGTTTAAGGATTTCAGTTTGAGCGAAAACAGAGGTCTGAACACTTCTGCTTGAATTGCAGCCTGTGCGGTAAGATATCTTTCTTTATCTCAGTGTTTTGAAAATTCTGCTGTATTTTATGTCTGAATGCACATCCAGTGCTTTCCTATATCAAATTGGAGTGTAATATTTCTAAGTGTTTGAAAAGGTTTTTATTGGAAAATGTAGTCCAGTCTCTTTTGAAAACCCTCCAGGCTACTGTCTCAGTCACCCCAGGGTGAAACGCTCATCAATACAAGTGAAAGCGTCCTGAGGAAGGCACAGAAATAACTTGATACCATGGTTATAACCCCTGTAAGGACAGACTGTCGCCAACCGTCACTGTTCACATATGGTACGCCAATGATCTCGGACAGCTCGGTGTAGATTTGAATGCTGTAATTGAGCGCTGTCCCCCCCCCCTCCCTCCCTCCCTCCCCTTCCTCTTTTCCCCAGAGGGTGGACTGTCATTCCTGAGCACAGACGGCTGTGACCATTAAGACGATACAGGATGATCTGTAGAAAGAGCAGGGGGAAGAAAAAAAAAGTCTCAAACAAACTAAATCCATCAGGAGGAGTTCAGCTGTTCATTTTTTTTTTAATTCCACAAAAAAAAAAATCTCTCTTTTCTTCTGCATCTGTCAACTTGGTGTCAGAGTTTAAACCTATGAAGTATTAATGAATATATCAGAGTAGCCAGATTTGGTCAGTTAATTGTCGGCTATGGACATCCCTGCTCTAAATTCTTTTTTTTTTTTCAATCTTATTTCTTCTTCTGCAGTTTATTTTGAACAGGCTTCATTGAATTATACTTAACAAGCGAAGCTAAACCAGTGACTATTTGAGAGGTTATTCAGGCCATTTTTAAGGCTTTAGAGTTTGGTACAGCATTATCAAACACTACCAGAACTCTATTGCAATTGTCCCCTTTTTTTTTATCCATGCACACATTAATGCTTTCTTTGAAATTACGTTTTTCTGTGGATCTGGATGAGTAGGCCATAGTGACAGAGATGACTTGATGCTGTCACAACATTTAAAGCTGTCTATGCAACTAAACCCAATGGTTTAATTCCTGGAGAGGGAACTAACCAGGGGGGAAAATCCTTCGGGTGCCATCTGGGAGACTTCACCCTGCCACACACACACACACACACACACACACACACACACACACACACACACACACACACACACACACACACACACACACACACACACACACACACACACACACACACACACACACACACACACACACACACACAAATGTTCTCATACACACATGCATGCACAAATAAAATTCCTGATTAGAGCCATTCATTCGTTCATTCAGATATATGTCAGAGTAGTTGACAAGCTGTCCAGATGTGGGGATGTTAGCTCAGCTGAAATTCCTGATTACAAGTGAAAGACCCAGTTAGGGTTTTATCTTCAGTGTCTGACCTGTATTCTGCACTTTACTGACTATCGCACAAGTATTCGGAAGAGATTTGATTTCCCTAAACATTCTAGTTATATGGGTTTAACATCCATCCCCTAGTGAATCAGTGGGGATATTCAGTACACGACAGGAAAATGCTGGGTTGCTGAAGTTGGAAAATGTTTAGCCTTAAGCAGAGATGGGGGCTGACAGCTGAGCCAAAACCAAATAACTTAAGTTATTTTTAGATTTTGGTCATTACTGTCCGTTTTACAGCAGGCCTAAATCAAATTATTACTGGTTCAATTGTATCAAACAGATAAGTCTGATTGTGTAAAAAAACAGAATAAACCAGAAAGAGTGAACAACCAATCTGAGTTGGAATACAGTCCATAACAGGACAGGGTCAGTGAGTACACACTGTGTGTGTGTGTGTGTGCGTGTGTGTGTGTGTGTGTGCGCGTGTGTGTGTTCGTGTGTCTGGTAGCGGGTCCTTGTGTGACTTGCTGACAGACAGATTGTTAGAAGCTGCTCTGTGATTAAACTTATTTTAATCTCAACCACAGACACTCACTACAGTATTCAGCAGTTTGACACCACACACAGTTTGAAGCTTTGAAATCTGTTACTGTGGAGCATAAATTTAAATACACAAAGTCCAGATTTTAGGATAGTTAAGAAATACTTAGGTAAACTAAACTTTAAGGACTTTTTTTTTTTTAAAGACTTTATTTGCAAAGAGATTTGTGTGTAACAAGACAGCTCAACAAGAGGCCTGTTAGTTGATGAGAAAGTTTTGCACAGGATCAACAATAGAAACATGGAAAAATGGAAAAATAGAGACAACAGGAGGCCGTTTGGTATCCCTCCGGCTTCTCATGGAAGAGAATACCTCCAAAAAAAGAGAGAAAAAAAACTTGTACAAATGATCTTGGTCCAGGCATCAAGAATGGTATATTAGCTTGCACACTTAAACTCTTGCTTACATTAACCTGTGGAGTGCTTTTGGAGCTTATGGCAGCATTGAATTTAGATATTGTTGAAACACATTTATTAATGTTAATCTGTTCCAGTCGACTATCTTGGGTCCAGGTAAAGATTTAATCAAGGGCAGATGGTAGAGATCACAATTATGGTCATCAATGTCATGAAGAAGCAGAGTGGGATGTTCTGGCACAACTTCACCAACTACCAAGGTGCATGAAGAGGATCAAAAAGCTCCAGCAACACTTGTATGAAGATCAACATTATTAACAAATTAGACGGATGTGTTTTGGCTTGTGGCCTTCATCAGGGTCATCAATCATTAACATCAACATGGTTCATTACCAAGGGAGTAAGAATAGCCTTAATTAATTTAATGGTAACCTGGTTTCCTTTTAAAGATTGATTTGATTGTATAAGAGTCCGACCTATAGATTTTAAAAAGATAAAAAAAGGATCATTCTCGGGTGACGGTGAAAGACCCGAATAAACTACATGGCCAACCAGCCAGTTGTCCAAAGAGTGCAACTTGAGGCTTCTTCAAAATGAAATCCTTCATCCTGCATGAAACACATTGTCCACTGAGGTTAGGATATTTTAACTGAACATTTTTAAACTGTGGTCTTAGCATGCTGTTAGTAGTCCATTCAGTACACAGGGTTACATAATTTGGACAATGTCATTGGTGACATATAAATCTACAACAAATCACAGACATGACATGATGGCACAGTGGGAAAACTGTCTTTAATTTACCCACCACCACTCCTTGCAGTTATCAAGCCTTTGTCAAAAAAAGGGGCACGTGGTGGAGGTCTTTTTGTTCCATTCAGTCAGTAGAGAGTATTGTATTTGTCTAATCAATGCAACTTTCAGCTGACTATTGGAACACGTCACCTTTTTTTATTTCAACCACAGAAATACATGCTTTAAACGGTGCTTGTTTCTATGTGTCGACTTACAACAGCATTAACAGATAACAACATGTGCGTTTTCTGCTTTAGGAAATGGCTGCTGAAACACTAATGTAGTCAATTTATTTTAATCTGGGGAACATCAAGACACTTAGCACATTTGAATGACTTTTTATCATGGTATTAAAATTGGAGATGCTGCCAGCTCTTCAGGGAAGACACCTCTTTCCTGTGAATCTCAGGTGTTGGGTGAAGCAACTAGGGGGAATTTAAGTCAGCAGATGACATGTGATGATGTGAACGACACAGCCAACTATATTTAAATGTGTTACATTCAAATAACCAAAAATATACAATATTAAATATTGAACTTTTTGTGTTTATCCAGTTCCCAAAGTTGTGTTGAGTGACACGCAGAGAAAATTGACACCTGCTTTGTCCCTACTCAGATTTCATCATGAAGGACAGGAGTATGTTAAAACCCTGACAACACAAACAAACTTGTGCAGGAACTTCGTCGTCCCTTCAGCGAGCTCCAGGAGTATGAGGTCTTGTTGACTCGTTTCTGTGCTTTAGCCTTTGGTTGAGTGAAACTAGGTCAGACCTGTCTGCCAGTCACAAAACATCCCGCAGAATGACAACTGTATCTCTACTCCTCCATCACACTCTCACATGCTCCCGAGCCTGCGGACAATGTACAGATGTAATTACAGATATTCCTGGATGTTATTTATTCTCCTTACCTCTGAAAGATGTCTTTGATAAATGCTTCCATAAATAACTTTGAGTAATCCTGAAGTGAGCTTTCCACCATGATGCTTGCAGTCGTGAGGAATATAAGTGTGATTATCAAAAGATTAACAACAATCATTGTAAATCAAAATGACGGGTGGATACAAAAAAAATCTAAACTTCATTTTACATCTTCTTGATCATACTCAACACTATGCCAGTTTCCATCAATGCCTCTGTTTACTCTGCTCTGATTCTAAAGTGACAGTAAAGGGTTTAAAAGAAAGCTGAAGTTAAACAGAGCGATTTATTGAGCCTGTTGTAGCTTTGTTTTTCTGCCCTGCAACACCCATTAAAGTGCTAAATCTGCGTTTAAGGTGAAAGGTAGAGCGAGTGACAGGAATGAGAAAAGAAGTGAGGTGAAGAAGAAAAGGTGAGAAAAGGGAAAAGGGAGGGACGATACTTCAGATACAGAAATAGACTGTACGAACATCCAGATGCAATCTTTTACCTCGAGGGATTCAACTTCAGACAAAGAGGTAAACATTTAAGAGAAAAGAAATGACTGAGAGAACTCTGAAGAAAGGGACTAAAATAAAATATGAGCAAAATAAAGAGACAGACTTTAAGTACAAGACATCAAGAAACAGAGACACGGAGGATAAAGATGGAGTGTGACACAAACAGAAAAAAATTAAGACAGCAGACAAATGAGGAGGCGAGAGAAAGGGAGACATGAAGTCAGTAGCAGCAGCTGAATGCCAGGAAGGGTGTGTCCACTCACTAATAACGGCCCCTCATTAACAGACCCCATGTTATTTCCCAAAAGACATTGTGTTTATACTTCCTGTTGCTGATAAAAGGGGAGGAGTAAGGCCTGCTTAACGAAAATGTGATTTTAAAAAATGCCATTTTTAGATGTTGCCAAAGGACTTATCATTACCGAAACTATGAGTCATAGGATATGATTGGAAATGTGTTTGAGTAAGAGGTTATATGCATGTAAGGTGATAAGGGATAGTTAAGTTGAGTTATGAGTCAAGGAGTATCTTGAGATGTTAACAGTTTTCGTGATTAAAATGCTTTTTAGAGAAATATTCCAAGAATTAAGTTGAATGTGTTGCATAATCCAATCAGGATGTGGCCATTACACATTTTTGGTAACATTCTGGCTTTAAATTTCTTATTCTTTATTCAAAATGATATATCAGATATGTTTATACAATCTCAAATGTTCCTTGTCGAATGTCTGAAGATATTCATCAGCATTGACTGTTGTGGTGACATAAATGTTCTTAAACCTTCCAGTGGATAGTACCAACCCACAGAACATGTTTAGCAATAGAACAAAAACAAACAGGAGTCCAAACCAAGACAAAAGATATAAACTCAGATTAGTGTTTAATTTAAAGAACTGAACAAATCTCGAAAATCTTTTTTTTAATTAAATGTAGGCTTAGCTCACATCCAATAAAGCTAAAGCCCCATTTATTTCAGTATTAATGCAATATGTTAGAACACAGTCATAGATTATCTTTTTAAGGGAATATTTTCTTAATAAAGATTTACATAGGGTAAACAACGTCTCATAATGATCCCTATCAGAGATCTTTAGTTACATCCATCAACTGATTTAAAAATCTGATTATCTACATTATCCACTTTAAAGGATGATAATAATAACAACTACAAGAAATGTGTTCGTAGTTTCCCTGCAGCAGTTAGCATCCAAATCGTTTAAAGCTGTAACCAGGTGACAATCATATAATTAAAAAAAGACACAACAGACTTTTTCTTATTTCATTGTTTTTTCCTTTATAGTTACTAAAGGTCTCCTACTTTCTGGCCTGTGTTTTTGACTGTCTGTGCGTGAGAAAGCACATGTACTATAAAGCACAGGGTTTGAGTGCTTTGTTTGCCCAGAACAAGTAAAGAGGAAGGATATGGCTGACACACAGTTCCACTAAGCAGAGTTTGAAGGACACTGCAGGATCGCCTCAGGAAACATGTTCGGCCTTAAACAGTGGCATTGTCTTACTTTGAAGTGTCTTTGTTTTACTGTCTACTGAGAGCAGTGACGTTAAAGAAAGCTACACCTTTTGTAGTTTGACAAAATGCTACTTCTAAACAACGCAAACAATATACAGTTTATGCTAAATAAACTGATGATATGATACTGGTTGAATTACAGTTAAAAGGCTCTTTTCATGTATCCTCTTTATCCTTACATGACGGTTTCTCTTTGGTCATGATGGTTTAGACTCTTTTTGGTTTTCCCAAATGGTCTGACTCAGGCTTATGCAAAGAGAGTCTAGGCATTGGGAAAGTTGAAAAAAAAGGCAAATAAATCTTACTGCAACACACCACAATCTGTTTTAAGTAGCATGTCACAGTGGTTTCAGGCTGGTGTTTCTGATGTGCTAATGTGATGGTAAAACTGGGACATGTATGCATTTGGAAATAAATTATCTGATGAGTTAATTAAGGGCTATTAGCTATGAAAACTCTGACATCAAAAATCATCAAAATCTCTAAAAGATAATGGTTTAATGACTAAGAAGACAAAATATGGAAACAATAGGGATATCCGCAAATATGATGACGGTTTAGAAGAACAAATATCTTGTTTTTTGTCATTTATTAACAGAGATATTTAGTCAACAATAATATCCTTAATCTCT
This sequence comes from Symphodus melops, assembly GCF_947650265.1. Taxonomy (NCBI): domain Eukaryota; kingdom Metazoa; phylum Chordata; class Actinopteri; order Labriformes; family Labridae; genus Symphodus; species Symphodus melops. The sequence goes on from NC_136705.1 coordinate 12,352,784, forward strand.
CACACCCCCATCGAAAGTCCCCAGTAAATATTCAATAATAGAGTATCATTTGTGAATTACCAATTTAGTCCTGAAAAGAATAAATAACAACTCGAAGCAAACAAAAAACACAAGAGCAAAAATATAAACCCCCAACAAAAGGATGTGGAGTGAAAGCCAAACAAACAGTGTTGACTCTTTGTTTGAGCTGATTTGTGGGGAGCCGTGTGAAGAGGTCAGGGGAGGTCAGCAGAATACGAGATTAGGCCATTAGAGGGAGAAGACTTTATGCGAGTATAATCCCCTCATCGTAATCTCTCTTCCTCCCTCCCTGCTACTAATGGCTAGAAGACAATAAAATGCTCTAATCTGTCTACGGGGATGGCCCAGGGCTGGGCTGAGATATCTGCGGAGCGCATATAGTCTAAAATGTTGTGAAGATTATTTCTCTGGCATTTCTGAGTTATTAGATAGAGCCCTTGCTGGTGGGGGGTGGGGGATATGTGGGAGAGAGAGAGTCAGACGGAACGTGAGTAAAGTTTATAAGGTAGCTGGTGTTTGTTTTCCTTGTAGATTTTCATTTTGGTTAAATAGTGCTAAAAAGGCTTGAAGGCAACACGGGTGTGATGCAAGACAGAGAAATGTCTCCAAGTCAAAGTCATTTAGAAAACCGTGAATCAGATGGGGTGCCAGTGAGGTTCAAAATGTGAGGAAGAACCGACATTGTAGTTTACCTTTCAGTGAGAAACATGTATTTTATTTGGGTAAAGATGTTGTGCAGAGTTAGTTGGTTCTTCTGAACAAAATATCAAGTTTTGTTTATCATACATGCTTTGTCGTTCAGACCTGAAGAAGAGAAAATCAGAAGTAGAGCTTCCCCATGAAAACACTGATTAAGACATGTTCAAAAAAGCATTACAAGTGAACTGTTTTTCTATATCTGTCATTTGGGGTTTTGAGGATTTATTCTTGATAACCTTTCATGAATATATATTAAAATTATATTTGATTTCTGACAGTTACAGTACGGTACATATGTCAAATCTGGGTATCTCCCTGGTACCATCATCAGGTCATTATATAATTATCTGTCCCCTACTTTTCTTGACAATGAACATGATTTCTTCACAGAGCAGCTGAAATTGCTGCAGACTCTTATTCTGTGTTCTGTTTACGTCTGGTCTTGGTGCTATTGGTAAAGATAATATCCTAAGGAAATAAATCCATGAGTTTGAAGGCTTATCTGATTAAAAAAAATACAGCACACTACTTTATAATAGTATGAGATTGTAATACTATTTCATAACTAATTTACTACAAAATGGTTTTATCCTCAACCTCGATAATCTCTAGGTAAACAGTAGAATTAGGCCATTGACGTGGATGGGGAAACCTACGAAGAATGGTTGCATATCTGTTGTTGTCGAAGTAGGGAGCAAATGGTATACCACATACACCTTTATGAAAACACAAGCATGCTTTTACAGTAATTCGTAGGAACACTCTGGTCTGGATTCTTAACATGCTTACAATTCTGTCTAAATAAAACACGAGGAAAAGGCATGTCTTTGAGGATGTGACCCCTCTTTCCCTAATAATCCTAAATATGTAAGAACTTGTATCCATTTGTGTTATGCCAAAATCCTTTCCTTTTTCCCAAATGTTATATGCTGTACAAGGGGGAAAATACCAATCAAAAATTCTAAATGTCAAAACAGCTACTTTTTGGAAAATTATCTTTCTAATGGCTGATTAAGACAGCCATCCTAAGTGGTTTTAATGTCAGTTCCGTTCTCCTTCTCCCTCTGTCTGTCTGTGTCTTTCTGTCTCTCATGCTTCACCAGTGGGTCAGGACCTAAAATGGGTCACGGGCCTATGTTTAATAGATCCCAGTACGACCACAGCAGTGATACGCCTCAGCCCAGGTCCCATGGTAGGCTAAATGTTTCATTTGGGTCCCTGGCTGAAAAGGTTTATGAGCCCTGGCCGCCAATGATATGCTAGACCTCAAGCTCAGTCAGGGTAAAGGGAGTCCTTGGCCTTCACTCTGAGTCTCACCCTGGCACAGTGATGGGGTCTGTCCACAGCTGATAAGTGGTTTTAATGTGATCTCCTCTCTCTTCTTTCTCCCTCCATATTCCTCGTCACTTATTTCGCTCTTGCCTCTTCCTTCCCACGCTTTTCTTCATTCTTTCACCCCTCTTCCCCCATAATTCTTCCCCCTTTTTTCTGTCAAACAGATGATGGCTTGGCTTCAACTCTGTGCCATGATGGGGCTTATGGCCTCTGTGGTCTCGTCGATCTCTCTTGCTGTGGCTGAAGATTTTGGCCTTCCTGTAGTGGAAGGCAAGATGCAGTCAAGCTCCATGGGGATTGTAAAGAAGGAGACCTTTCCTGTCCTGTTCAGAAAGAAGAGAGAGTGGATCTGGAACTCTCTCTACGTTGAGGAAGAGAAACCCGCACCCATCGCCTACAAGATAGGACAGGTAGGTCAATGTAAATCTGAATAATGAGAACTGTTTATGAATACAGAATCACAGGCAAGTGTTGATATTTTGGGAGCTTCAAAGAAGTGTGTATTTTTTTATGTTCCAAGTTTTGTCTAGTCCCATTTGTTTTATGTCGGAAAACTGTTATTGTAAAGTATGAAAGATGGAAAACACTTCTGTTGTAATGGATTCCTGGATCTCATTGGCAGTACTCTGACGATGACTTAGATGCATTTTTAGAGAGATTTTCAGTCTAAAGACATTATGAATAGCTACATACCTGTTTTAGAGCTCGTCTCTCAACTCTAATACTTTGCTAATTAGCTAGTTGAGAGGAAACAATCACCATCAGATGAAAAATGAAATGAATATAATGAATGAAACATTGGCAGAATGTCCTTTGTTGCTAACAGCTATCTAAAATAGGATCTTATCACAAGACAATAACTTATGATCACATTTTACTTATCTTTTGGAAACAAGGTATTGTCTTGCCCATACAAGAAACCTCTTCAGTGCACACAAGATTCATTTACAGGAATTCACCTGGTATTTTGGTGCAATACAATTAGCAAAGGAAATAAAGCCAACAAAAAAAAAAGAAAAAGAAAGAAATTTAAATTAAATTAAGATTGAAAATAAGAAGCAATTACACATTTATAACTTGCGTGTACTGTTGAAGTTTGGTTGTTTATTTGAATCCTTCTTCCAATGAGAAAAAAAGTCAAACCAGCTGAAACTTTCATTTGAAACCATCTATTCCTTCACAGCTGAAGTCGAGCAAGACGGTGGAAGTCAAGAGCTTTAAAATTGACGGTGAAGGAGCAAACACCATCTTCACTGTAGATCAAAAAGGAGACCTGTTCGTCACCAGATCTCTGGACAGAGAGGAGAAGAGCTTGTACCATTTGACAGCCAAGATGTTAGACGGGAACAACAAGCTGATAGAAGATTCTGGAGAGTTTGTTGTACAGGTGACCGACATCAATGACAACAGCCCTGTTTTCCCCAGAATGTATAACGGATCCATAATGGAGAGGTCCACCATAGGTAAGAGGGTTGTTTTTTTAACAGAGTTTTTCAAAAAGGTCATTGGGATTCAAAGTGTGTTCCTTTATACCTCTATGTTACAAACAGTGCCTTTAATTTGACTATTTGAATGCTGAGTAAAGCAAAATGTTTCCAGCAATGTAGACCGTGTGAATCCAATTCTTGCAGGAGCTCTTTTCTTTTGCTCCAAGTGTGTATTTGACATTTACCATCCAGTGATAATTTTGAATAAAAATAGACATAGAAACTGTGAAATGTCGGCAGAAATTCAAAAATAATGTCAACGCCTGTCACATTCATTAACACTTCCACTTGTGAAAAAAGCCCCATTGCTGACTTAAATAACACAATCTTAGTACATAATCATCAAGCATTAATCACACAGCCATGGTGTTCAGTACTGGAACATTTAAGGTTGGCTTTTTATGTAAAACGTATAGCATTTCTTATGCAGAACATTTTCTTTTTAATTTATATTCTTCTAGGAACTAAAGTAGTTGAAGTGAGGGCGACTGATGCCGATGACCCCACCACAGCTAACGGAGAGCTCAGGTACTCTTTGACCCACGACCTATCTGCCTTCCAAATCGACAGCATCACAGGTACGTTTACGGCTCTGACGTACAGCTTGATTGTTCTCTTGCAGCAACATTGTGTTTTTCATCCTGAACAAGTAAATGTTCTAGCTATTTTCACTTGAATATGAGTCAGTGCTGACCTCAAAGAGATAACACCCTCTCTCTTTCTGTCTGTGTCTCTGCAGGTGTGATCAGCTGCAAGATAAACTCTCTGGACCGGGAGACCAAGAGTCAGTACGTGGTGGTGGTTAAAGCTCAGGATATGAGAGGAATGGCCTCTGGCAGCACAGCCACCACTTCTGTCACCATCACCATCACTGACACCAACGACAACATCGCTTCTTTCACCCGAAGTAAGATACAGAGCGCAAAGAGGGATGTGAAAACCAGGGGTGACGATTAATATTTTAGATGTCACTCCTCTCCTCTGCACACATGACAAAGAAAATGTGCCTTTCAAATAATTATACATAACCCTGAAATGTCTTCTTTATAAATGAAACTGTTTTCTGTCTGCAGAGGTTTACGACCTGCAGGTTCCAGAGAATCACAAGTTAAACGAGAAGATCGGCACTCTGGAGTTGGAGGACAGAGATCAAATTCAGAACAAAGAGCCGAGTTTCACTATTCTCAATGACAACAAGAAAATGTTTGTCATGGAACTCAGCCCCAACAAGGACGGCAACCTCATGCTCAAACAGGTAAGGGGTTCATGTAACAGTGAGTGAATAAACAACGCATCTCAAGGCTAACACCTTGGTAAACATTGTTAACTGATGATTTTGAAAATAAATAATCTTTAGAAGTAGAAAATACTCCCGTTGAATTGAGGAACTCTAGCCTCAAAACAAATGAGAGACTATTTTCAAAGTGCTTTGAAAGTTGAATATAAGATATTCAAGAAGCACAAAAATAGATTTACATGCAAGCTCTGCCAACATTATACACTACCGAGACAGAAGGATTACCGGGACCATGAGAAATTTCAAGCGTGTCTTTTTTCTTGATTCCTTACACATAATACTACATGAGCATAACACTTCCCCAAAAATGACCAATTACTTGAAATGTTTGATTTCATATGTGAGATTTTTTCACAACAGGATTTATAACAGATTATAAACTGTAGCTTTTTACGTTTGCCGAAATTCTAGATAGTTTCCTTCGCTGGTTTGTGCTCTTCAGATTAAGTATTTAGGACATCAGAGAGCTGAAAATGGGTTCTAATAAAATGAGCTCCGAAACCAGAGCCAGCCATGAATGGAATCTTCTCTCTGCTCGACTCGCCCCTCAGCTCTGCTGCCCCTCTCATCTTTCTCAGTGTCTGTGTTTACGTGCAGTAAGTAAGCCGGCTATCAGACACACTGCGGTTAAGACCTTATTAAGCTGTTTACACATGCCTTTGATACCCTGCAACTGAATATACCTGTTAGCATAAATAATCCAGTTAACAGATTAAGTCTACCTGTGGTATCCCATCCACTGATAAAACAGCGCTGCAGAAAAAAAATATCTTGAAACTAGAGTTTAAAAAGGGAGGAAAGAAATAATTCCTGCAAAATTCTGACCATAAAAACTCTCTGCTGCCACATAATAGTTTACAGTATGCTAGATGCATCCATAAAAATAGACATGCCTCAGTTTGCGAAGAAATTCTTTCTGTACGTGGCAACATGTTTAACATGAAGAGAAAAACTTGGTATGTCATTGCGCCCCGAAAACACAGATTTTGAAGCTCAACCAGGTTGTTCCAGCAGAGTTGTGACATTTAGAGCCTTTTTACACCTGGCATCGACCGCTGTCCTTGGTCAATACACTCAGGTGTTAATGCATTGAGGGAGAGGACAGGAGATGCATTTGGAGAGAAAAAAAGGAGAGTGTGAATGTCTCCCAAGTCTAAAAGCAGGTGCATTAGAGAGTAGAATATATACTTCTGTGAAGACTGAACACTTTGACCATGCGATATAATGTCACCCCAAAAAGTATACTTTTGATATAGAATTATAGAAATTGAAAGAGATTATTAAATTATCAGCCACATTAGATTGAGGAGAATGATAAAAGGCTCATGTTAATGACATAGTCCATTTTTTAAATGTTTTTCAAACAATAAAGTCCTTACTGTACCAATGTACATCATATTAATATCCTTATTGAAACCAGATGATAGACAAGACTAATGCAAAGATGGAAAGCTCTCATCTAAGGAATCTTAACTCAATTTTTAATCAAATCTGGATCCAGTTATTGCTGTATTTTCATTTTTTCATTGTGTGTTGAATCCCCCAGGCTCTGGATTATGAGACAACAAACAGCTACACTTTCACAGTCCAGGTGCGAGAAAACCTAAATAACCTGCGTTTTCCCGCGGACAACGTGAACAGTGCTGTCACCACAGCCCAGGTAATTATTGGACAAACATCTGCGGCCTATAATCAATCCTTAACAAATATTACACCTTACTAGTTTACATTTATTGTCAGTCAAAACTGCAGATTATGTAGTGATTATTTTGACAGAAATGTACAGCAATGTCCACAACGATGAGATGGAAATAGTTTGAATCAAAACTTAGAGGCAAACACCTTAAAAAGGTATTCCTTTTCTAAACCTTTATCCTTTTCTGTTTTTGACCACTACATTTTCTTGAGCAGCTGTATAAGATCTCAGCTCTGTAATACAGTTGCTCAATCTTCAGCTCCAGCAGGCAGCCTAGTAGGTGGGTGTAAGTGTCAGAGTGAGCCTGAAGAATGACATTGTAGACAAGTTGAACAATGAAATGAAACAATTCTGTTCCATGAAATCTTTAAAGCAAAACCAAATAAGCCCAATTTCCATCCAGTGCTGTCACTTAACTGTTATGAATGGATTTAAATTGACAGGTGAATGTAAGGGTGTTGGATGTAGACGAGCCGCCAGTGTTCTCGCAGCCCATCTACACGTTCAAGGTGCTGGAGGAGCGGATTTTGAACAACATAGGAACAGTCACAGCCAGAGATCCTGACAGGGCTAGCAAGAGTATAAGGTATAATCTTTTAAAATCAACAAATAGTGTGATTAATCCTGCAATGTTTCAGTGACCTCTATCTTTCTCTGCCTGTTTAGGTACTCCATCTTGGATAAGGACTGTCCGATCGGTATCAACCCACTCACAGGTCAGCTGTCCACCCTGAGGATGCTGGACAGAGAACTGGAGGCCACACACATGTTTCAAGTTAGAGCGCAGGAGGAGCCGAGCGGTACGTCACACAATTAATCCTTTCAACAATAGAACCTCAGACGAAAAATCAAAACCATGTGTTTTCTCTCACACATGATTACTGGGAGGCTCTAAAAAAGACAGTGCGTTCTCTCATTGTTCATCTGGATTTATTGAAGGATGGGGATTTGACACCTTAACGGGGATTTTTATAGGTTTAACATATTGAAACAACACCTGGCCGACCCACACGGAAAGCTGAGAGTAAGCAGGAAAATCACATTAGAGGGCCTCTTTGTTCACTCACAGCTTTCGAAACAAAACTACGTATTTTTAGAGCAGCAGTGAATAAAATCCAGAGATCTATTTTCGTGGCTTGTCACGATGTTTAAGGAACACAATGGTCCCCTGAGCTTGACAAGGTCCTCGATATACAGTACGTGAACTGAACTAAAGATAGTTTCAAAATCTCAGAGCAAGCGACAGCAAAGAGACTCACACATTCATCAAAAGACTAGCATTCAAAAAGAATGTCAGTGATTTAAAATAAATGTAAAAGCTGCTTTAGTGTGACAAAAACAACTGCCAAATATAAAGCCAATGAATAGATATCTTTTGAGTCACTTGACCTTAATCAGTTTCATTTAAGGAAGAGATGCACACACCTAACCAGCGTCATAGAAAATAATTCTTTGCATAAAGGTAATAGCATTCAAATTATCATTAAAGTAAAAAAAAACAACTGTGAAAAGACATCATTTAAAGTGTCACTGTTCTTTCTGTTGAAACACATGCGTCCTCCAAATTAAACTTTTAAATTATTATTTTTTCCTCCACAGTCCCTACCCAATGTGCTTTAAATATAGTTTAAAAGTACATTTGAGTTACAACAAAGAGTATTATTTACTATTTCCTCTGTAAATAAACTGGTATAGTTTAATACAATATAACAGTACTTAATTAAAAACACGTATTAATGTTTAATGTCAATTATATGTTTTTTTCTCTCCTATGTAGGTTTGGAGTCATTTGTGAAAGTGAACATTATTGTTGAGGATGTGAATGACAACATACCTGAGCTGGCTGTGGATGAGATCTTTGTATGTGAGAACGACTTCCCTGATATGGTAAGAACAAAAACGTTATGCGCAGCAGACTGCTTATTCATTGTTATGGTTTTGGATCGAGTTAGTCTAATGTTCCACTTGCATCCCTAAACATTTCGTTAGCCCTTTAAAGGTCACATACAGTATTATCCTTCTTTTCAACAACTTCAAATAAGTCTCACAGCTCTTTCTTGCCAATAATCCACTTTGATCCTGCATTTTAGCAAGCCTATAAACCCCTCTATTTTAGCCCTGCTCAGAACAGGACGTTTCTGTGTCTGTAGCTGTAAATGCAAGTGAGCTTTGACCACGCCCTGTTTTAGTGGCTTTACCCCAAGAATGCTGCAACAACCACAGACACACAAATAAAATATCACATATCCGTGGAACTTCCGCAAGGTGACCTCCTGTTGAGATACCGTTAAGTGGTTCAGTGTTTGTACAATGCTATGGTTTTTTGTTGTTTTTCTTTTTCAGGAAAAATAGATTCTGTTAGCTGTTAGTTTTGTTAACCTGTCGTTTCCTTTTTGAGATACTTGAATGATAAAGAAACAGATTGATTTTATATATATATATATATATATATATTATTTTTTTATCATTTAGAATGCAATTGAGTAATTTTTTCCCCCCTGCAGGTGATAGGCACATTGAGAGCCACAGACAAAGATGACCAGCCAGCCTCCTTCAGCTTCAGCCTGGTAACTGAGAGCTCCAACTTCACGATCAAAGACTACAGCAGTAAGTCTGTGTGTGCACCAAGCACATACTTACCTTTCTCTTCTTGCCTGTTGCTCTAAATAGCGCTCAGAGGAAAGTGCTCACCCTGGCACTTGTTGCTATGCAACAAGTGAAACTCCATTTGAGGCACAGTGCTTGGTTGCTGCAAGTTGAAATTATTTTAACTTCTCAAAGCGTGCCTTGGTACTTGCTGCCAGACGGGGGATTTAGAGAGCCTGTCTAAGACCATAAGTGCTGTCTCGAATTCACAACAGCAAATGTTGGAAATAATGAGGGAAAGTGGCTCGGTGGACTTAAGAATGACTCTCTATGTATTCAAAACTCATCCCAGCTGAAAGTGTTTAAGGGGCATGTCAAACACAATACTACTCTGCTGCTTTTCAAAGTAAAACTGTAAATACTCTTTACATGAAAAACTACACCAAAGGCAACTTCATGAATGTATGCACACTTAAATCATGGTTGATGTTCTAGTTTTAGCCTTTTCAAAACTGTTAAGTGATAAAACATCAACCAGTTTCAGTTCATCTTAATTTAAAGATGATATTTTATTTGATGCTTCCTTATCCTCTTTAAACGATGTTAGGAAGCGAAATGTTTACAAATGTAACTTCTTTACGTTAATGTTTTATTTGGTAATGTATTGTGTGGCTCTTATAGCGCTATAATAAAACAACAGAAGTGAAAGGAATGTCATTAGTTTTGCCGATACTTTGTCATACCAAATTTAGCACATTTGACCCAATCGTGATGCTTAAGCTGATTCTGATGTATCAGGTAAAGGTTTCATAAAAAGTTATTGCAGTAAAAGTCAAGTTGTACATTTCCAAAATATTGTGGCACTAGAGGAAGTGTTTTTCAGTGAGATACATAATATAAGACCCATAAATGTCTGTACAAAAATTGTGAAAATCTGTCAGCAGAGTGTTGACGGAAGCAGAGGAGGGTTTTCTGGCCCAACTTCACCAACTTCCACGGTGCATTGAGAGCCAAAAGCTGGAGAGTCAACCAGCTCCAGCAACACTGGAGTATGAAGATCAACTTTATTTATCAACTAGATTAGACTGATGCGGTTAGACTGTCTTCATACTACAGGTGTTGAGCTTTCCGTACTCTTCAGTGGAGTGCTGATATAATGTAACGTAATGAACATTTTAGTCTTTTTGGTTCATCGAGAGTAAGCCTAAAAAAACCCATCATTTTTTTAATATTATAAATAATATAGGCTTGTTAAAACATCACTTAAGGTAGTTATTGTGTAGACAATTATAACCTATTCTCCTTCCTAAAAGTCAAATAGGCATGCTTTGTCACACCAGCTGAAAACAGACATTTATTTCATCAAACATTTGGAAAACTTTGTGAAACTACTGCAGTCATCTTATTTTTCAGGGAGTTGATGACTTAATTATGTTTCAGAAAAGACCATGCTTTGGGTCGCAGTCTCCTGGGTAAAAATCCTGTATGTGAACGATACCTTTGTGTCTCTGAAAACGTTCCCTGACTGCTCATTGTCCCAGCTGGGTTTACATTGGAGAACTTTAAAAGCTTATACAGACGCTTAAGGGTACCTTGTACTTTTGATGTTGCAGATTGGTGTACCAAAGAATCCCTATTTGAACACCTGGGAATAAGAACAGTGTGCAATCCTGAGCTTATTTTTACCAACATATCGCTGAAAGTTGAAAGTTATATCTGCAGTCAGAAGATCTGAATAAATGTTGAACATATAACTGTACAAGTTAACAGAGTCTGCTCCGATAAACAGACTGTGACACAAATGATGGTGTGTACTCTACAAAGGTGTTTTCTTTGATCCACACATTGATATCCAAGCAGAGGTTGTCGCAATGTTACGTCAGATTACTGATGCCTATTTTGGTTATCCAACATAGGACACAAAATGACACAAGTACAACAGTTGTCATCATTTTTGATCATCACATGCCCTTATAATACATGAAAGCAAGCGGAAAATCTTACCAACTGTTCCAGTAAAATATTAAAAGTGAAAAGATGAAAGCCTCAGGTTGTCAGATGAAAGATTTAGGTGAGGTGTTACTATTTAATTTAAGTGAGACCTGAAACATACTGAGCGGAAGATAAACAGAGGGAAAAAAGGCATGAACTTGCCTTATCCATTTTCTTTCCCACTCGTGCCTGCAGGGTTGACATGTTGAACTGATCGAGAGGAGGAAGAGTAAGATGTAGGAGAGAGAAAGGGAACGAGAGATGAGCCAGAAGCGTTAGAAAAGATACAAAGGAGTTGAGCGGAAAAGATCAGAAATCAGGGTAAATTTAAGTGAGAGGGAGTTGAAGTAAGAAAGGGAGGAAGTGTTAAAGTAAGAGAACAGACATAGGGTGTTTAACAAGAGAACAACAAGAGGTTTGGTTGGAGCTGATGAAAATAAGAGAGACAATATGATTGAGTGGTGAAAGAAAGGTGAGGGACTAGAAAGCAAATCAAATGAAAAACTAAAGAAGAGAGAAAGAAAACGAAAGAAAGGGAGGCACAAAATATGCTAAACAAGGACATGAAATAACCGAGGAGGTTGAACAAGAGAAGAAGAAAGAGAGGACATGGCAAAAGGGAATAAAAGAAAAAAAAAAACAAGGCTATGGAGAAAGAGAAGGAGATAAGACGAGGACATAATAAAAGACAGAAAGATGTCATCAGAAACAAAAATGCTTAAATGAAATATTCAGAAGTACGGGGTAAGAGACGAAAAGACAGATTGTATCAACAGACGAGAGGAGGGAAGGAGAACCAGGGACGAAAGTAAAGAGATGAGGAGTTTTGTGATAAGTGCTGTTTGCCCATGTAAACCTCTGCTCTTCCCTGTGGATCAGGACTGTGCCCCCCCTCCCCCCTCCAAAAAATCCCCCCTTCAACAGCACCTCACATCCCCATCACTTAACACACACACCCGGAGCTGCAGAGTGGGGGCTTTTAAAATATTCATCAACTACCAGCTCTTTAAAACTTGCAAAAAAAAAAAACACAACATGCTTTCATTACGGGATCCTGAGACAAACACACACGCATGCACACATTCATGAACGAACACACACACACACACACACCTCAACAGTCAGTGTAGGTGAACAGAGAAGTGACAGGACTAGATGTCAAGACCAGGCGGCTACATGAAACTCGCTGCATTAATACCAGACAGACAAGAGAGAAGGCGGAGGAAGACAAAAGGAGAAAGGGAGAGAGAGAGAGAGGAAGATAAATGAGATGCATGAAGAGAGAAATGGAGAGAACAAAAGAAACAGAGAGAGGACAATGACAAAGAGACAGAAATCCAGAGAGACAATAAAGACATGAATTCAAACGGTGGTAGAGCAGGAGATGAAGGAAGGACAGAAACTGTTTTCATCTTTTATTCAGTTAGTTAAGACTTCATCTGTATCCATGTCCTCCCACACACACACACCTACACACACACACACACACACACACACAAACCTTCAGTCACTACATGTTTCAGAAACCTGATCTGAGTGAGGCGGTTGTGTATACTAAATTTGGTTGTCACACACTTTGAACACAAATCACAAGATACAACTTCATCCACATTGTTTCAGGAGTCTCTTTCTATGTAATTAGTTTGTGAATAGAAACTGCTGTGTCTTTCATTGAATGTGTGAACTATACTGTAATCAGCAGTTTGCAAGCCTTCAGCATAGAAGCAAAAAAGTCAGGGGGCCCTGATCTTTGTATCTCTTTGAGCATGTCGGACATCTTAAAAACCACTTCTCAAACCACTCCATCTTCTGAGTGACGCTAAATAGTTTCTCGAAATAAAATTAAGTTTTACTACATTGAAGGAGGAAAGTGGAAAGCTCAGCTACGACAAGACAGCAAAGTAGCTGTGCTCGGCTATCTTCACAACTCTTTACTTTTACATTTGAAGAAGTTTATGTCAAAGTTGATGTGTCTCTATTTGGAAAACTCTTTGCTCAAATGTTAGACCACAGAAATCTTGAAAATCAGCCAAGACCTATATCACTCCTTTACCAACCCTACAAGAGCTTCATCACTCCAAAGCACATTTATTACTGTAGCATTGTACTTTTCACCACTCAACTCATGTTCAGCTGCTGAGCTATTGAAACCCATTTCACAAAGTTCCTGATAATGTCTGTTGCTGATGCTGCCAAAAGAGGCAGTTTGTGTCTCCATTGAAAAAGAGATGTTATATGAGAGATATGATATGATAGGCATGCGTGACATGTTACATAAGCCCTTGTTGTTTCCACTGTGTATGTTTGCATGGTCTTCTTTTTTTGTGTGTGTGTGTGGCTGAGCTGTTGGGGTTTCGAGGCACTTCCACTTCAGGGTCACTTACAGTTGACCGGGGCAGATCTAACTGGGCACAACTATATCTAAATTGCTTGTGGCAAAGGTTACATTTTATGTCAGTGCAACAAAGATGGATAATCAAAGTGTAACAATTTAATTCAGAAGTAAATTCGGTCTCAGAACAGATTTTGTTCCTATATTTGAGGTATTCTTTTTATAGGAAGAACTTTCAAATAGACCAACAATGAGTTACTTCAGTCATAAGAATAATACTGTCGGGTGGAGTCCAATATCATTTCGTAAAACACTACTTTTCAAAGGCCAATACGATTCAGAGTGCAAATGTCAGCAACATTCATGTTGTTTCCATTTAAACGTGACTTTAAACCAGAGCTCGCTGCGTGTCTCTTTGTCTGGGAGTTTAACAAAGTGTGTCTAGGTATGTTTGAGTGTTTGCGAGGGTCTTTCCTGCCATTGTGTTCTCTGATGGTCGTTCGGCAGTGGGATTGTGTAGAAAAGCTCTCTCCATCATCTCAGCAGGAAGCACCGAATACCAGGGTTTTGTGCTAATGTCTGTTTTGTTGGTCAACATGTTTTAGCTATTTATTTTAGTCTATTATTGGTTTGATTTGTTTCAATCCCTTTTGGTGATCTTGGACCTTCAGCTTTTTATCTACTTTGACTCTTGACTTTTAGATTTGTCTGGCTAAAAACAGGCCTGAATAAAAGGATTACGGTATACATTGTCTTGTGCCAGACATTTCCAGTCATGACATTTTCATCTGAAAATTTAAAAATAGTACTTGGATGTATTAATCTTTGTCATTTCCAAAATGGTCTTGTGCAGGATGTCATGATTTCATGTTAAAAGGCGCTACCATTGTCTGTAATCCCAAATGACTGAAATCTGAGATGCGCCAAACTGACAGATAATCACAAGTGATCCGTCTGTCTTCATGTAATGACTCTCCTCTTATTCTTGTTGCTTGTTTTATCTGAGATGCAGACACTCGCTGTAAAAATAGACTTTAAAGTCTCCATATACCGAGCAGGTGAACATTTCATTCACTTAACGGGGAACAGTTATGATGAGTCAGACAGATTAGACACAGATTTAATCGAAAGGAATGGGAAAAAAGGTGTAGGTAATTGGGATATTTTTTACACTGAATGTGTGTATTCATGTGCTTACCTCTTTTAGACGGCACAGCAGACATCATGGTGAAACAGGGGCCCTTCAGCCTGGATGACCCCGAAGATTACAGCGTGTATGTGCGCCTGACTGACGGCGGACGACCAGTTCAGACTAGCATCACAAAACTGGCAATCAAGGTCTGTGTGTTTTTGCAGCTCCTTTGTGTTTCCAGATTTCAGATTTTGTTTTCTACATCGAAAAGTTGAAGAAGGCGCATTGATTGATTTCTAAAGTTCAAAGTGAACACTTGATAATTTTTTCTTCTAAATATTCAGTCATATACAATGCACAGATTGAATGGACACACAGTGGCTTTATACAGTACATCAGCCAGTTTCACTGATGTTCATGCTATTGTTATGTGCTGTTTTAGTCGTGTCGGTGTGACGCCAGGAGAATTCCCACTCAATGTAAAGCTGGTGCCCGGAGGATGGGAGTGAGCGTGCATGCCCTTATTGCAATTCTGCTCTGCATATTGACCATACTTGGTAAGTGTTCGTTTTTTTTTCTCCTTTTAAAGTCTGCATGTTTGATGGATAATTTTTGTAATTGGGAGCAATTCTTCAAAGCACTTTACAAAAACAATTTTGTCAGGTTTTTCACAACAGTGTCACAAGTACCTCACTTTTAGAGACAGGCTTTTCATTTTAAAGCTGAACTCGAATAATGTTGAACATCAAAGTCAAAGGGGGGGGCGGGGGGGTCTGATTTATGTCCTCAGGTAAGATTGGAAGTCAATGTCAATGTGTTATTGGATAATACTGTTAATGTTGTGTGTGCAAACTTTGGACTGATAGGTTTTTGGCAATGGAGCCATCCTGAATTTTTAGGCCAACTTTTAATGAGAGGAAGAAGTTTTTCCATCCTGACTGACAGGCCCTTGTAGTGTCATTCACAGGTAGCCAGGCCCTGAAGCATACCCTGCTTTATTGCTGACTCTACTCTTAAACTATATCTTACAGAATGAAGTCATACTGCGTTAAAGTGAACTTGAAGCAATTGGGCGAGAGCATTAACTCATTCAAATTATTTGGACTAAGGTGATTCATTAATTGAGATAAAGATTTCCATTCCACTTCAATTCTTCTGTCACATAGTTGTTTTAGGGTGAGGTCTTCATTTAAGAATCCTTCATTAGGACAAAGTCCACATATTTTCTGCAGTCTATTGCATCTCTTTTTCTATTTTAAAACAAATACACATCGCATTGATTGGCTTAAAGGGAAGTGGCTTTGCAAACTTGTCTGACTTGGCAACAGAGACTAAAGGGGGCGAGAAGTCGTGAGCGTCAATAAACAGTCAAAAGGAAAGGGAAACACTTTTAATATATCAGTGACAAGTTTTCCATCAAGTGTGTGGTAAACTTTTTTCGTTTTGTGAACAGTGTTGTTCATTAACCTGAATTTTGAAACCGGGGTTTGAGAGAACCGACTTTGAAGTTATTTTTTTGGAGATGAAAGATGAAAGTTTGTCGGAAGTAAACAAATCTGAATCATAATCAAACACAAGTGTATTCCTAACAAGCAGAAAAGTAAGATGCATCTCTGCCTGGCCCGCTTGCCTGTTTGTTTTGAAGTTTATAGGAAGATAATGAATGGGCATTAGTAACATCTTCACGCTTAGATTTAGGGACAGACAGAAGAGAAATGTAAAACTATTTATTTTTAAATGTCTTCCTTTAAGTGTTGAATCACAGTCTGTTTACAAACAGGTGTCAAAGACCTGTGTTAAACCTGAGGAGTTGTATTCTCTGGCAGGGTTTGACAAAGACAACATCAATGATAGATAGAAAAATGCCAGCACTGAGTGATTGGGGCACACAGACTCACTTGCCCTCGCTGTGCGATAAATAAGGTTTGTGTTTTGTGGGGAACAGTTCCCCTCCCTTTGTTGTTGGTTTTATGAATAATGCAGCGGCGGATGTGGAAATAATGCCTGCGGTTGTGAGCTCAATATTCTCTTTGATACCTTCGCCCCCTGCTTCTTTTTTTTTTTTTTTTTTCTGGTGAAAAAGAGACACTTGTCATGTTGGATGAGAGGCATGCCGGAGATAGTTGGCCAAACCAGAGGGGTGAGAAGTGCTGAGGAAGAAAAAGGCAAAGAGATGAAGAACTTGAAGATTAAAAGAGGGGGAAGGCGGAGTGACAGACGGGGGGGGGGGGGGGGGGGGGGAGAGAGAAAAACTTATATCTAGACTTAGATATGGGAGGTGGAGAGGGGTAAAGCAGACACAGTGAAGAGACAAGTGAGACAGTTAGCTGTGGTGGAGGGCGACAGAGTGAGTGACAGAGCAAGACAGAAAGAGGTTAAAGAGAGACCCCGAAGAGGAGAATTGTGGGAAAAAGCTGCAGAAGAATAGTAGTGGTAATGAGGAGAGTTTATCAGCTCTTAAGGTGCCGTCTGCTTATCAAACACTACCAAACACTCGACCTATTAACTATTTATACACTCTTTCACTATCACGTCTTTACCCCTCTGTTTTTTTCCTTCATCTCTCTCTTCCTCCCTCTCTCCCCCTCTGGGTCTCTCTGTCTCTCTCTCTCTCTCTGCCTCCCTTTCTCTCCTTCTCTCTGTCTTTCTCTCTTTATCACCCCCCCACCACCCCCCCCCCCCACCCCCCCAACACAGGCCAGATTAACTATTTAATGCACTTGTCATTATCTGCCAGGGCCCAAAGCAATTTACCACGCTCCCCATTCGCCGACACATTTTCTCACAAGTAGTCTGGTTTGACACGCGGAGGGGAAAAAAAAAACAGAAAAGAAAAATTTTCTCAGTCGTTTTTGTACAAAGAAAGGGCTTCTTTCCTTTTTTTCCCCTCCTTTCTCGTCCCTCTAAGTCTGATATCTCCAGAGCTTATTAAACTGCAGAGCATGTGTTGTAAAAGATTAATCTGTTGGTTTCCCAGGCAAACTTAAATTAGTCCCGCTCGCCCTCGACTAAAAGGCATGGCTAATGTTGCCCGTCCGCTGAGAGAGAAAGAGGTTCATATCAGGACCGAGGCTCGGGGCGTAATCTAATGTCAAATGTATCCCCTCCTCTCCTCATCTGTCTCCTCAGCCCTAACTTCTCCTGATTCCTCCACTTCCTCCTTTCTTCGGTCGTTGGTTCTTCTTGTTTGTTTCTCTTCTTCTAATTCGCCTTCTTTTTCGTGATTATTGGTTATCCCTTTGAGTGCTGCATGAAAAAGAAAATAAAAACATGTTTCTTTTGGCCCATTTTCTGTCCAATTTGGACAGAATGAAATAAAAGCAAAACCACAAGTGGAAAATGATTTGCAGGTTTACTGGAATAGGAAATACGTTTTGCTTCTGTCAACCAAAAGTCTTTCATACTCGAGGACCTGTAATGGGGGACTTTCCCCAGTTAGGGTTAAGAGGTCAGCTCTGATAAAACATCTTAATTGCAGGACCTGGTTTTAGGTGGAATTTGTGTTTTTTTAATAAAATTCCAGTTTTTACTCTGATGTTGTCAAGCAGGAGATGAAATGATGCAGTCCTATGGTTGCTTCCTAAGTATCACTTTGTTTAAAAATTCATCACCAAAGAATTCATGTAATGAAATCATTTTTATGAGCTCAGAGAGAGATTAAAAAATGTAAAAAGGGAGAAATGTGCTGCAAATTTAGAGACAATTTCAATTAAAAAGCACACTGACAAGTCCAAAATAAATGAAGTGGCAGAAATGGCTTACAAATGAAAGACAAAACTTGCTGCATTAAGGAAAAAGGCATTTAACAGGAAACAGGAAAAAAAAAAAAGCAAAGTTACACAAAAAAATCAAATGTCATCACAACAACAATGCTCCAGGACTATGAGTGCTGATGGGAAAAAGTTTTCACTGTAACAGCACATTTGGAGGGAGGAAAGGCAACTTTCTTACTCATCACACCATGAAGCAGGAAATGCTGCAGAATCAGAGCTATTTCAGAGGACAATGACCCACTGACAATACAAAAACTCAACTTTATATCATGTGCAAACAAACAAACAAAAACATTGCATTTGAGTGAAACAGTGTCAGATGGACAGGCAGATTTATTTGTTTACTACTAAAATAAACCTGGAGTCGGGAAATGTGGGTAATGCCCACAAATCATTCAGTATATATCAACTTCGGTTTAAAGTAGGATATGGAGATGCTAGATATTGAACCCAGGACCGCTACATCCCTCAACACTTAACTTCTGTTGGTCAAAGATAATCTTTTATGTTAGAAACCAGCATTGACTCAGTCTTAAGGAAACGGGAAGTCAGTTGTGGTCTCTGTTGACCCATCCGACTACAATCACCGTTTTCCTCTGCTACTTCCATCTTTGCTCCTAACAAACAATGGTGGAAATGTTTACAGCCACTCGAGGTCTTTGTTACTTGAACTTGGGAAAAACATGTCAGTTTGCTCATTTAATGATTTAACACTTAAAGTCTTTAACGTTTACATTCCTTTCTTTGCTTTCTTACTCCTTCTGTTTCCCCATGTTCAGCCCTTCTTCTCTGTTTCTCGTCTTCCAAATTTTCTATCCTTTCCTTTCTTACTCGTCTTGTTTTCTTACTGTATGCTCATTTCCACTTCCCATCCTGTATTTACTGAATCTCTCTTCCTGTTTCTTTGTTGGATCTGTTTGTCTCTCGTGGAGCAGATTCATTTGAGGTTTGAATGCTTTAGGCGAACATCTCAGACACCTTAAACCATCCACTCCTCATTTACTCCTCTCGTTCCTGTTCTTTTTTCTAGTGGCTTTCCCTCATTAGTGTTCCACTTTCCTCACTTGTTTCCTGCCCCCATTCTTATTCTGTTGTGGTTTTTGTGGCCTAATTCTTCTCTCATTTTTTTTTTTTTTAAGTCTGAGCACTGTTTTTCCATCAGGAAAAATAGCAGGACAATGTGTGTATCTGAGGGTTTTTCAAATGTTAAAGTATTTGTATATGACATATATAGAGAGAGACATTATTCTTGCAAGACCAGATCTAAAAATGGTGCAAATGGAGAGCCAGTGATTTCATCTTCATCAGATAAAGTCAAAGCCCTTGACTTGTTCTGTGTAAAAGAAGATCATTTCTGCTTTGTCCTAACTTCAAATGAATTTGGTGATGATCGTGCTGTTAAAAGTGATTATTACTTACAAGTCCTAAACAGAATGAATATGATTTAACCAACAAAATCTTATTTTTCTCTCCTTTTAGTCATAGTGATCCTGTTCGTGATGAGGAAACGCTACCAGAAGGATTCTCTGGCCAGTATGAAGAACAGTGGGGAGATTCACGAGCAGCTCGTTACATACGATGAGGAGGGAGGAGGAGAGATGGACACTAATGGGTATGAAGATTAATAAAAAAAATAATCTTAAAGACCTTTATTCAAAAAATTTTAAATGACTGAGCTCACATCCTCAGATTTCTTTCCTCTTGGACTTATAAAATAAAAAAGTAACCTTCGAAAACGAACTATAAGCAATTATTTATAAACTATCTCTTTTCATGGAGCAAAAAAAAAAAAAATTAAACTTGAAACATATTTTTTTAAACGTTTTGTCATCTTTTCAGCTTTGTCATTTAGGCCATGAACGCTCTTATTATTGTCATTCTTATCGTTGATTTGATAAACAAGTTCAGTAATTCATAGACTCACAGAAGCTGATGGAAGTAAAGAACATTTTTAATATGTGAATAAAGCAGTAATAATGAAAACAAAACTAATGAAGTTCCTCACACATTTACAGCTTCATATTTCAGACATGGAAGTCTCAGCATTGAGTTTTCTTTGCTGCATCTTTCAATTTGCTGACCCACTTTACTCGAAATGAATCATTAATGTCAAATTTTATCTGAATCTAATCATATCCATATTTAAGGAGAATTACATCTATCCATACTCTTGTACACTAGAGATTTTCTGCACCACACAAGTCACAATGGCTGTGAACATCTGCAGACTGACCAATGACAGGCAGCAGTGAACTGGACTGTGTTTTTGTTACCGTACTATAATAATTAATATAGAGATTCAGATTTAGGTCTTTTTTATTGTCAGTTATACCATACTTACTGGACATAGAGAAACATTGTTTCTCTCTTTACCACTATGCAAACAACTATAGTATAAACAATTATGAAAGCAAATAAAAGATATATACAAATATTTAAGTAATGCGCAACAAAAGTTTATTCAAAACAAAAGCAAAAACAACAAATGTGCATGGATTTCAACTATGTATATATATCTAAGGTACTAACTCGTGAAATGATGGCGCTCCAGTGTATTATTTAAAGTCCTCTGTCTTAAAGTGATGCAGATGCTTCTAGTTGCTAAGGAGGGTGGGACAGTAAAGTGTCCAGTGCTTATTTTAGAGGAGGTAGTGGGGGGACAGGGAGAGACAGCAGAGCAAAAAGCAAAAATCGTCAGCTTAACCGTAAGTATAGGATTCAAAACTACTGATTAAAACCATATACAATTTCTTTATTTTCTATGACAGCATTGTTGAACTGTCTTTTCCTTGTATAGTTTTAAAAAGCCTCTCAATCACACATGAAACATCAATGTGTCTGCTGGAGACACACATTTATTTCTTCAGAAAATAAAACATATTCATTCATGATCAAGTTAAGATGTACCATCATTTAGTAAGCTAATATACAGCCTTCCTACTTTTCAGCTATGATGTCTCAATCCTCTCTTCTGCTTGCAATGACGGCTCTTTGCTTCGCCACCCCGACCGCCACCCTCACCCCTCCCTCTACGCAATGGTGCAGAAAGCCCCCCACCACCACCCACAACCCACGGCGTGTAAGGGAGACATGGCCGCGATGATCGAGGTCAAGAAAGACGAAGCGGATCATGACAGAGACGGATTCCCATATGACACTCTGCACATCTATGGCTATGAGGGGCCTGAGTCTCTCGCCGGGAGCCTCAGCTCTCTGGAAAGTTCCTCCACTGGCTCAAACGTGGATTATGATTTCCTGAGTGAATGGGGGCCAAGGTTCAGGACCCTGGCTGAGCTGTATGGCGTGGATGGAACTGAGTACTACCATCAATACTGATGGAGACTGTCTATTAATGAGCACCTGTGATGCCAAAATACACATGCATATACAGATCAAAAACAGCCATAGAAATACACCCACTTAAATCCAACGTATGCAGAAAATATACACACAAACCAGGCGTTTAGGCTTTCCATTTTGTTTCTGGAAAAGGAGCTTCAGTCGAGCAGACAACCATTTTCTCCAAAGACTTCTGTCGCTTCTAAAAAAAAGAATCTGGGCGCTCTGTTTGAATAGTGAAAAAAACAGCTACATTTTGTTATCATGTGTAAGTCTGTGTCCTATGTTTTGACCAACTCCCCCTCATATTCACCAACAGAACAGAAGAGAATCATTAAACTCCGGGAAGAAGCTTCCATTTGAAACAAGCTGCTTTTGTTCTTAAAGAACTTTTTTTTTGGTGGCCCTTCCCTTTTCCAATGATTTTTTTAGAATCATTTTAGAGAAACATATGGACAGCACACCAAAGAAGGAAGTGTTTTAATGAGTATGGGATCCACCTGTTGGGAGGCCTTTTCTTCCTTCACATGAAGCTTTGTGTAACGTTTGCAAAATTCATTCTACATGAGCAAAATATAAAATTCTAGTCAGACGAAACTCTACTGGAACCGCAGCTAATCACATTTTGCTTTGAAATGTTATTGGCTTATTCGTTCACATGCTGGTCAAACATGTAACTCAGTTATTTCATTGCTTTATGTTATATTGCTTTTATTTCATAAGGCCCTATTTTGCATCCCCCTGTAACAAACCTGGGTTTGTCAGTAAAGGTTTGTTTCTCTTTTAAAGTTGTCTTTATGTGCACAAATATCAATATACATCTGCACCTATGAACAAAGTTGTTTTTATGTATCTTTTCTATCTCCTGGGGATGCAAAATAGTGCATTTTAAATCAAATCATTTTTAATTTAAACTTGTATCATCTTATTCTGTCTTTTGTAGCGGAGGCTTTTAATCTATTTGAGCTCTGATCTTTTTTTGTAATATTCGAACAAAAGGGCAATTTCAAAGCAAGAACAAGGAAAGATAGAATCTATTTCTAGATGATGTGAAATTGATATGCGAAAATGAGTTTTGACTCATGACCCGAGGTATGACCCGAGCAAGATGCTGTCCATATTGACTTTCAGGAATACAAAGTTGAACCGAGGAAAACTCATCAGGACTTTATTTTGTGATAAGCTCTCACTGGGTTTCTTAACAAATGTGTTGCTGTATTGATACAACAATTCTGAACACATTAAAAAAAAAACTTCAGATAAGGTCCATCAAATGTCCCGGTTGTTTGGCACAAGGGGAGGTTGTTATTTTTGTAAAAACCCTAAAACAAACAAGGAGTCTTTTTCTAAGTGAGTCATTTGTCAATTTTCTTGGCTATCTTGTGCTCTGCTGAGAGAGGAAAAAGACAACAGACTGATGGAGGGAAGGACTGAAAGGAAATGGCATTACAGATGCTCAGACTGAATTACAGCGTGTTCCCAGGGTTTATTTGACAGGAGCCATCATCACAGTTATTGTTCAGATGAAAGCTCAATTCTCAGAGGCCTACTAGAACAAAAGTCATTCAGACAGCTGCGGAAACACTGAGTGGCAAAGGCAGCTCGTCGGACAGTTGTGATGGGTCTGAGGTGACTTCAATAACTTTAACCTTTCATCCCTTTTGGCTACTGTCAGGGCAAAAACTCTACGATCCAAAATATCGATAGCCTTCAGAAAATCTGGTGCACTGTGTTGAAGAATGGAGGCTTGAAACTTTTGATGGACCTGGACAGTTTTCAGAAACGCATACTACGTATTTCCTACTTTCATGAGTTGTATGTAGTATGACTATCAGTTTGTTGTTTATTTTCAGAGTGCCAGTATGTCAGTGGTTACTTTCCAGTATACCAGACACGGCTGAACTGGTTTCCTGTTGTGGAATGTGGAAATAAACAATAGCCAAGCGGACAACAATCACTCGACTTCTGAAAAAGTTGAGAAGTGATTCATTTTGATTGTCCTGATTTTAATAATCAAAAAAGATCAATGTGTGGTTTGGTCTGATTGTGATCATTTCCCCTGTTACCATAGCCGTTGCTGTCTTTTGAAATGAATAATAGGTACACAAGGAAGACTGGGCTGTTGCAAACTGTACATTTTTTCCGAATTAGGACAATATTTGGATATTTTTTTGGCATACTGCAGATCTCACATTTGTTCTCTTACTGTATACTGCATTTTGGCCAAATCAGTACGTACTAGTACAGTAGGCAGTTTTGAAAACAACCTTGGACCTACTTGTCATCTCTCGTGACCTTTTCAACTTGGGCCCTCTCTTGAATTAAAAGTTTTAAACCAACACTTCAGTAACACAAATTAAGAACAATTAAGACTTGCAGAAAGAAAAAAATGTATGAAAGCTCATAAAGGTCAACTCATTGTTGTGAGTGACACTTCATAAATCAGTTTATGTCACTGTAAAGTGCAGCCCTTTTTCTATTTATGAGCATTGTTGCTGTTGTGTTTTTCAAACACATTGTTGAGCCCGGCTTAATTCTGATGAAGACACTGCCACGTGTCCTTTAGACTGTCCCACTGTTTTTTTAAAAATGTAAATCATTCGAGTTTAGAGAATGAAGTTTATTTATTCTGCTGTTTTATTCTGTTTTGTTTGGACTGGAGCTTGTTTCTTTAAAACCCGGTCTCTGTGGAATGCCATTTGAAAAACGCTGGATACAATAGCTGGAAGCCCTATGAATGCCTTCCTGTTGGGTTCATATATATACTTAGAGCAACAAGCTCCTCCACCTCACTCTCATTCCGCATCTCCTGAGCTCCTTGTTTGCTTGACCATATCTCTCTCTCTCTCCGTCCTCTAATCAGCTAAACCAAACACTGCAATCCACTTCCTGTCCATCTGGGAGGTTTGTTCCCTCCCCTTCCTGTCTGTGTTATCTTGAAGAGAGCTAACACATTGTGCTCGCTTCCCGTGAGCCCGCCCTGGGAAACAACCTTCAAGAGGAAAAGGGAGCTAGGCAAGTAGAAACACTGAATGAGTTTGGGGGTAACAAGAAAGAAAGAAGAAGAGAACAATATAAGACAATGATGAGTTTTCCAGCTGGGCAGAAACACTTCAGAGCAAAAGATGTTTGGGATGAAACGCTGACACACATCCAGGTGGTGTTAACATCCTGTTAGCTTGGCATCTTAAGGAAGCAGAAATGATTCTGGTGGTGACCCGTGTTTAATTTAATTTTTTTCATAGCTTCTTTAGATACATGTTTTTTTTTTAATAGATTCTCTAATGAGTTTTAACAGGTGGAAATCACTGCCAGCCCTGCCAGCTGAAGATGTTGGCAAATTACTCTATTACCACTATAAACATCCCACATTTTCCTCTCTCTATGTGAACACTTATTGCTGTTTGGAGAGTGTATGATGGAGCAGATCTTTCTGCTACAGGCTGCCAGCTTCAACAATACACAGATTTTTGGTCAGATACCTCTTTCAAAACTGTCATTTCTTGTAACTTGAATCATGATCAGGAGTGTCCATTCTTGACCCAAACAAAACTGGCAGCCAGAATTGTATGCCATTTTTTTGATCATCACATTATACAAGTTGCTCATAAAAATTAAAATTATACTGACTGGATTTGAAAATGTTTCACTATTAACATGAGCTGTCCCAATTTTTTTTTATGTTAAAGGTGTACAAAAAAATGAATATCCAGACTTATTTTATTCACAAAGAAAAACAACATCCAAAACACATTGATTTCTAGCTGCCATGTTCATTCAGTTGTTTCTTGTCTGAGATGGTTATTCACTTCTCTATGGTGACTTTAATATGCACATTATGAAAACATTACATTTGATTTCTGCATTATCTTAGCATTACTGTTCATTAGCTAAATCAGTGTAAACCAGTGACATTAATTTTGTTTTATTTTAACTCCTTAAAAGTGCCAAATTTGTTTATTTGTTTTTGTTTTTCACTATGGTTATCAGTGGTTGTGTGAGTGCATTATCTCCTTTCATCAAAGGGGAATCAGTTTGGATCCAGACAGTGAAAAAATAACTCTCAGGTTGGGATCCAAGCACAAATTAAGTGTTAAACTTGATGTGAAAAAAACATCTATCCCAATTTTTTATTTTATGATTTTTTTTTTTTTTTCATAATTCAGGCTTTTAACCAATTGCATCTGTATGTTCATTCCTGTGACCTGTTAATTAAGGAGTTTACTTTAAGGGACATGTATATAGAAAAAAATGTGCCTAAAACATTTTCTTGCCTCACCTTGTTTTTGTTTTGCCTCAATCTCTGTATTTAGAAGATGTTAAAGTTGACACAATCTCTTTTTTATTGCTGTAAAGAGTAAGAATAAGTTCATTTTTCTCCAAGTGGCAAAGATTAATCTTTGATGCATGAGTGACTGTCCGAGTGAATATGTGATTTTTTTTTTTTGTTTTCAGTCATGTGTGTGTCAGTGTGTGTCCTTGTGATTGTACCCATGTCTTGTACATACAAACAAATGGGTGTCAAACCAATAAAACTAGCAACAAGGTAGAAATACACTTTTTTCTCTTGTGTAAATACAGGAAAGCTCTGGATTGGAGCAAAAATGTGCCTTTATTCTTTAAAAAAAGAAAGAACTACTGTAATTCAATTGTTTTCTGATGGCAAACACTATGTTTTCTATATTGTTTTTATGGTGTAAAGCATCTACTTTTTATTACCTGAAATTTTTTGTAAGTGTAGAATAAAAAAATAAACACTGAAGTTCTATGTACTTGTGTTTTGTGTTTTAGAGTTCATCTACACTTTCACATTTTTGTAAAGGAAACTGTAACGTTTTTATTCATCAAACCACCAAAATGAAATAAAAAATAGAATATAAAATGACAAAAGCAGACTCCACCATTATTTAGCAGATGGTAACATCAGTGATTTGAATAGAGTCAGTGGTAGACCGGTTTGATCTCAGTATAACTCAGACAGTAATAAAACAAGTAGAAGAAAACAAACTGTTAGGAGTTATCATTGACAACAGACTTCCAAGACAAGACAAGCATGTACAGAAAGTTGAAACAAAAATGGGAAATACTTTGTTTATGCAAAAACTTGACACAACAAACAATTAAACAAGTCATTCAAACCTTAGTTTTTTCTTTACTTGGTTACTGCTCTTTGGTCCAGTCAAGTATTTAAGTATATAAGAGAATAGAGCTGCACGAGTTGCTCTCTCATGTGGGGATCAAATGTCAGTAAAATGCATTAAAGCCTCTGTTGGTTTGAAGTTAAAAATAGATTACTGTATTCACAGATGGTTTTCTAACGGAATGTATTTACAACTCAAAATTATCTTAATTTGTATAGAAGATATCCTTCAGTACTGACACAACATTATCCAACAAGGCATGCTGTGGGAGGTTGTTTTATGCTTCCTAAATCAAGATCATTATCGTCTCAACACTCAGAAACATAGAGAACAATGCCGGAATAGATTTCCTCCCAAGTCAGGTTAAACAATAAAGCTCTGGATATAGTTTTAGAAAAAGGACTTAAATAACATTATCTTCAGAGAAACTTTAGCCAGTACTGATAGGACTGTGGGCCTTGTTCGTGTAATCATGTAAGTTTATCTTTTAGATGCTGTAAAGATGTGTTAGTTTGTTGTTGTTTTTTTCCATTTATGCAAAATGTCTTTATTATTATTTAGTTATCGCATATATGATATATGTTGTGTAATGTTTTGCGTAGTGTGAAAAGAATATATAGTATTAATGTGTAGCATATATTGTGACAGTGAAAAACTGTCGCCAGCAAGAATAGCTTCTTGCTATGTTGAAGCCAATGGGGACCAAAAAATAAATAAATACTTGATCTTCCCTTCATGTTCAATTTAGACGTGTGTTGATTGTTGGTCAAACTTAAAACTCCAGGTCCTGAGGGAAAACTTCAGTATTTGCGTCACTATTTTTCTTTCTCCAAAAGGAAAATAAGATCTGAGTTAACAAGAAGACAATAATCCCAAGAGACCTTTAAGTGTCATTGTTTCAAAGGTTAAAATGTGTTAGTGTAACACATTTTGTTCCACTTTCATGTAATATCTTAATAGGAGGGTCACTGACCACGTTTCTAAAAAAAAGGGAAGTATGGACACAAAAAAATTAAAGGAAAAACAGATGTGATCTTGACTTACAAAAGTAGGTTTTTAGAGTTCTGAGAGTTTAGATGTTTGGGCTGGTATTAGGAGAAATGAAATCATGTGTTTTTATGACAAATCCCCCCCACGCCTATAAAACGAGAAGCTGGAATTTGCTGACCACGACCCAGGTCAGGTCAGATCAGGATTTGAAGAGTTCATCAAGTTACACCAAAGGTTCAACGTGCTGACGTACATTTCAAAAACAAGAAAATGTGTATGTTACCAGCAGGTGTTTATATAGTCAGTGTATTCATATTTAAGAGTCTATGTGTTATAGACCAACTCTGTCTCTCTGTTTAAAACAATCCAATATGGCAAACGTTACATATTGTGAGGTGGAGTGAGGAAAGCTCTGATCTCCTTGGCCTTCATCTTTGACATGTGATCAGATGTGAGTCAAGGGATATCGCAGTGTTTTACCCTGTTACAAACCAAGTGTAAATTCAGCACAGGTTCATGCGGTTTTATTATTGTGAGGGGCCTGGATCGAGGGGTAAGCCCTCTATATATGTGATCAAATCCATATGAGACAGGAACACTAGGCACGACAGAGTGTTTGAGATCACGAGGGTAAAAAACCAGAGAGTGAGACTATGAGAGGGAAATACCAAAGTGACGTCAATCTCCCAGTACGTCTTGTGTTGACATCCTGCTGGGAATACCAACACACACGCACACTCGAATGTTCGAAGTTGAACATGGATTTTGATCTTGCCGACAAATGGGACTCTTAAACAGAGTCAGGTGTGCATACACTTTTAGGCTTTGGTTTTTATCCGGTTAATATGTGGCCATATTTATAAACTCTTAAATGTGTCAGGAAGCTCAATTTTCAACAAATTTAAATGCCTATAGCTAATTTGTCAGAACCATGCGACTATTTCAAAAAGACATGTTGACTTACTTGCTTCTGCAGCTGCTTGTAAAGCTGTTTTCAAATGTGCTGAACAAATAAACTCCGCTTGATTTGACTTGACTTGACTTCCGAGAAAGGACTCCAGCTGTTTCTGAATCAACAACTATTAATGTTTTTTTTTGTTTTTTTTTCCTGGTGAAGAGACTGAAAGCGGTTGGGGAATGAACAACCCTAACAAAGCAATCTCAGCGTTATCAAAACGTTGAATCCAAACAACAGAAATAAACTGCTGATGTGACATTTATTTAATTACAAAAGCTTCTTGTGAATATTAAAAACCTTAAATCCCAATAGAGCATTCAAAACAAAACTTGTCTCCTTTGCATGTAAGTTGTATGTATTTGTGCATCACAAGGATTATGAAGTCCACCTGAAAGTATTGCCTCCACTACAGTACAATAAAATGCTTTTGAACATAATGTACTTAGTGAGGTAGAGCTGCATTATATTAATGTGTTTCAAGTTCTTTCTGTCTTTGGTTTAAGTTTAAACAAACTGATTTGCAAAGTCTCCAAGAGGAACTGTGAGTCATGAGTGTTTGGAAAAAAGAAACATTTTGGTTTAAGTTTGCTCTGTCCAATATTACACTAATAGACTACAAAGTGCAGTATAAACCCTTGTAGACTGTTTACAGTTTGATATCACTCTCAATATACGGTAAGACATGTCTGGATGAGTGTATTATGTTGCCTTCGGGCCTTTCTTCCACAAAGCTGTCTCTCTTTAAGCCAGGACACTGTGTAGTTCTGATGACTAAACTTACAGAAAAGTAAATCTCCATGGCAGAAAAGCCTGAAGGCAAGTTTCTCCCTTGTGCACAACACAGGAAGACGATGTTATTTGGCTTTTACACCAAACGTATCCAATTTCGAATGTTTTCGATAACATGGCCTTTTCTTTTTGTAAAACATCAGAGTAAAATCACATTGATTTATATGACCTTCTAAAACTGCCCTCGAAACACCCATCATTTTAAAATAATACAGAAACCATGAAACCCCATTTCAAGCAGCTGTCTATGTCATGTTTCTGCGGACTGCAGCACTTTTACATGACTCTCAACGATTCTTTGCGGTGCTACATTTAACTCTTTGATATTTCCTCTGATCAAACTCTGTAATACCACCTCATCAGGAACAGGGATGCCCTAAAAAAGCTTACATTCTGAGTCTTTTCAACTGCACAGACACCAAATTTACCCTGTCATCACTTATTCAGGCGAGGAAGATAGCTGGAAGATGAGACGGATGTGCACAGGAAGGAATGAGACTGAAAGGAGAGAAAAAAGACAGTGATGGAGAGAGAGAGAGAGAAAGAGAGAGAGAGAGAGAAAGAGAGAGAGAGAGAGAGAGAGAGAGGCGTACATCCATTTCCACTTCCCTCCTAAACCTCAGCTAAACTTTGGTCTACTTGTGGCGAGGACGGGACAGGAGCAGCTGGCGGCAACATGCTAAACACTGTGTTATGGTCAGAGTACAAAACCAGACTATTAAAGTGAGGCGCGCTTTATCCTTGAACAAGATTACATGGAGACTGTGAACGGATAATCCTTTGAAGCCTGATCAAAGAAAGTCTGAATTTTGAAATGGGGTTTGCCATTTGTGTTTACATGCAAAAGGAGTTTATACGGGTAGCTGTTTACATGACTACAGCATGTAATCCAGTTACAGTCTTGATTCTGTCACTGTGGAAAAAAAGCACAGATGAATGTGACAGAGTAGCGTGGATACCTGTGCACACTGCAGCAGAGATTTTCGAATATGTTACACACATCACATGATTATTTTTTAAAAGCTGAACTGTTCAAGGTGCTCTCTTTGATTGCTGCTTCATATCATGATCATATAATTTAACGATGGAAATGGGTTTTAAAAACAGCCAGGTGGTTGAAGCACTTTAAACGTCATCATGTATCTCCAGTTTGTATTCTGTATGATTTGAATAGGTAAAAACATCTTGCATATGTCAAAATGTGTCTTGTTAAGTATAGATGCACAATATGCAGCCATGCAATTTTCCAACCCTGAAATCCTTCATATTATATTCAAGAAAGAATTGACTCTCCCTGTGGTTTTTGCTGTCATACAAATACAGGAACGCTTCCCAAATCGCCCTTAACATCTGATGCTGCAAATGAAACGAGGAGATCTTAAGTTTATGATACATACAAAAAATATATTTAGAGGAAACTTCCTTTTCAAGGAAACACAACCTTCTGTAGACTGTTCATGGATGTAATTTAAAAAAAAAGGTAAAGTTAAAAACCGAAGTCTCTGCTTCGATGCACAACACTTCATGTATCATATTTTCATGCACATTTCCTTAATATTGCATCACATCTTGGATTTTTTTGATGGGTTTGACACCCAACAAGAAGTCAGAATGAATTTCAAGAGATTTAACAGGATGTCTGAAATGGATTGCAACATGGAAAGACTAAATCCAGTCGAATCGCACAGACTTTCCATCTATTTACACACAAGGAGCGTCGCCTTTTGACAGAGTAAGAATTTGTTTCTAAAACCTGCCAACTGTCTCCTGTCCTACATCTTTTTTGATTAAATCTCATAAATAAAATCTGTCTCTATTGTTATTGCAGGAGGATATTTTGGTTTGGTTGTCTGTGCAAATATTTCACTGCAGGGTAACACAAGCATCCACAGACTAAACACCATGGCACACAGGCAGGTTCTGGCTTCACACTATGTATCAGGATTTGGGTTTCTTTTGTTTCGTGTCCTCTGTTGGTCTGTACAGCAGATGTGGTTTTGTCTTTGTCGGAGGCGGACATAAAGCTGTGGCATGTAGCTAAGAAGGTAGAACATGGCATTGACAGAATTTGGGGTGGTGGGGGGGTTCAGCTCCCTGAGTGTAAGTCACGGTAGAGCAGGATTACTCAAACATACCGCTACCCCTCCCGTATGAATGTCCACTGGAAACAGGCCTGGTCCTCATCCTGGTTTGAAAAGCACTGCAGTCAACCATCACAAAAGCAGAGCTGCATCTAACATCCCACTGACACACTGACAAACAAACCTGAATGGAAAAAAAACAAAAAAAAAAAAAACAGCACAAAAGCCCGAGCTGTTGCAGACAGAGACAAGGTTCTACATCTGGCTGTGTTTGTTGGATCGTGTTTGGAAAGAGAGAGACGTGTTGTGGTTTTGTGCAACAACACTGAAGCTGAAATTATCAGCTGCTGTGAATGTGAAGTGAAACATGTACTCAAAGGGTGATTGCAACAATGACTGTCAGCGCTGTTTAACCAACGTCCTGTCTGTGAACGGTAAATACTTAACAACAATGTGAGGAGGAGGATATCCCTGTTTCCTCATCCTTTCTTCCTCTTTGTTTGCTTCATTTGCTCAAAGAAAAGTAGAAAGTTGCACATATCCGTTGTACAGTAAAGTTTCTTTATACTTCAGTATAACTACAATGAGGTTATGTGTTATTTTTAAGGGAATCAAAATATTCCCGAATTTAATTTGTTTTATAGAAAATCCAAAGTCGTACATGAACAACCCAACACTTTAAAGCAGTTTAAGAACAGCATGTTATTGTATGGTCACAATTATTGGCATTTCCAACCATGCTTAAGGAGTTATACATTTGATTTCCACGCAGAGTTTTCATCTAAAATGTAAAATCTTTCTCATACAGTATCAGCGACATTCACCTATAATCTGTGTAACAGGTCTGTGTGTTAGTTTAAAGCTGTAATTGTAACTCATACTCATAATGTGCAGGCGAGATACACAGGGAGCCAGCAGCTGGCTAGAATAAGGTAGTACTCTGTCGCCACACTGTGGTACAAAGCATAAAGCACATCTTCATTCATTTCATGAGGAGTAAAAAAAAAAAAACGCTTTTGTTGCAAGTAAAAAACCCTGTTTCCTATTTTTCAGGATCAAAAATAGCAATCAAAGAATATCAAAACATTTGAAATGAAAGGTTTACTGTTAGTGTCAATCATGTGACTTCAAAACTATTGTTAATAATCTTCTCTAACATCCTCTATCATCTGGTTTTAGGCTTTAACCAGATTTTGGAACTTGGCTGCAGGGATTTGCTCCAGTTAAGCCTCAAGAGCGTGAGTGAGGTCGGTCACCAAGGGTGAATTCAGGGCTCTGTCAAAGCCTGTCAGGTTTTTTCCACAATCAAGTGGAGAAAAAAAGAACAATTTATTTTTATCGCAGTACAGTACATGGGGTTATTGACATGTTAAAACAGCAAAGGACCGGGCCTTAATTGTTACAAAAGCTGAAGAGAGTTGTGAAAAAGTCTCTGTCAATTACGGTTTCTCCTCATTGGACAAATGGAGGCCAAGCTACAGTGGCACTGAACATTTCTGTGTCATCCAGTCCTGGACTTCTGCAAAGAAACAATCCAACTGAGTTTCTACTTGTTCCACCTTAACACTGCTTTCTTTCCAAATGTGTATAGTAATGCAAGATTTTCATTACTTTTACAAACAAACTGAATATTTTCTTATTTAAAATATGTATGATAAAAATAATTGCCAGAAACATAGCTGCATATCGTTTTTTTAATTGCTCCAGTAGATCACCACTGCTCAATATGCTTTGTCATCTATACTGCTGATCAATGGATTTTTCAAATCTTATTTATTTTTGTGTTACTGTTTTTTTTTTTTTTCTAGCGTAGGAGTACAACATAAAATACGCACAATACATTCATAAATAAATACATCTAAATGGTTGCATGGTGGGGTAATCTAGATCTAAAATTATTTTTGGAGTCTTCTGTTTATATAAAACAATAATTCTAACTTTAGTGTTTAGTATTACTATGTGTTGCATGCTGAGGACCTTTGACCTTTGCTGCTTTTTGTGAAAATTGATATGGGGGATTGTAGTGCAATGAAGTAAGATTGGGACAAAAAGATGCTTTGTTTGGTCTATTGCTACAATCCAGGAATGCATATTCCTGCAATTAAGGCTGCCAGAAAGAAGCAAAAGGGATAGTTAGATTTTTTTTAAAGTGGGGCTGTATGATGTGCCTGTCAATAGTAATCTATCAAACAATCAATCAATCATTATCTGTATCTAGTGCTAATTCATAACAAGTGTTATCTCGAGTTTATTGTGTGCGTATTGTCTACACCTCCTTGCCATTGAGGTGGAGGTTGGAACAGGCTGTGCATGAATGAGGAAGGCGGTTGTGCAATGACAAATTGTTAGAATAGCCACTCTGTAATACCACCTCACTATAGGTTTTCATCT
Organism: Symphodus melops; assembly: GCF_947650265.1. NCBI lineage: Eukaryota > Metazoa > Chordata > Actinopteri > Labriformes > Labridae > Symphodus > Symphodus melops. The sequence goes on from NC_136705.1 coordinate 12,386,823, forward strand.
TTGTATAATTTGAACTATGTCATTTGAACTTCCTTACAGATAAATGGATAACATCTGTGCGGTTTTGCCATTATTTGTTTAATTTAAGGTTTTAATATAACATTATATAACAGTCAGTTCCTCACTTGCAGCACTTAATGGGAGATTCACGTTAATTCATTTTTTAAACAAATCTCTCAGAGCATCATCACAGTTTGTTTTGTGATTTGCTGACTCCCTGTCTGAATGTGCATATGGCTGCACTGGATGAAACACACTCCTCTCCCCAAGCATGACACACTTTCCGGGCTGCATAGTCGAGCCACGGGACAGAAACACGGAGAGGCAGCCGTGAGGACACGAAGCTGTGAGTTACACGAAGAAGACGAAGTGGATGATGAGGATGCAGCAGGGAAAAGCAGATGAACGTTATTGATGATAATGATGATGATGATGATGATGAAGATGGTTATGCTATCGACAGAGGGATATTCCTAGAGCAAGGCGAAGAATAAAGCTCTGCGGGTTGGAGGATTATGACAGTGATGATGATAATGAGGATGATGATGCTGTGAGGACGGGATTGCTTGGAGAAGGATACTCGGACGATCGGAGCGCGTGCCTCTTCCGTGTTCATCGTCGTGCGGGTAAATCTCGGGTATCACCGAGAGTTTAACGAAGCGCTATTCTGAGGAGGTGGGCCAAGTCCCGGAGAGAGAGAGAGAGAGAGAGAGAGAGAGAGAGAGAGAGAGGGAGAGAGAGAGAGAGAGAGAGAGAGAGAGAGAGAGAGAGAGAGAGAGAGAGAGAGACCTTCGGACTGGGTGGTCTAGTATATTGTTGCTGTTGCTGACAGGGATGTGAAGAGACAATAAGGAGCATATGAAAGGACTCCTGTATGCTCGTGGACATATATTTCTACATTTTTGCAGGTAAGCACAAAACCTCTCTCACTGTCACGCTCTCACTGGGTTTCACTCATACTGTACCTCTCTCCTACCATCCCTGTATAAACTCTCTCTCTCTTTCTCTCGTGAGCCATTAAACTAAAAGTAGGCTATACCTAAATACTGTGCAAGATAAGAATAGAGTTGGAAAGGATGTCAGATAATAGTTGAGCCTATCTCATTGGTACTTTTATGCTAATGTTTTGGTATTTTTATTTAGCTCTATCAAATGATATTATGTAATCATTCTGTAGGTGCACTGCACAGGAGAATACAACACTTGAATTTCCCTCGGGATCAATAAAGTATCTATCTATCTATCTATCTATCTATCTATCTATCTATCTATCTATCTATCTATCTATCAAGCGCAGATCACATTTATTAAGTAGCTGCACGCAAGTGTTCATTTTTCTCTTTGAACGATTGTCTGACAGTTTTACTTCATTTCATTTCCATTGAATGCAGCTGGACTCACTCACTGAAGGAAATATTGCACTTTTAACATCTATAATCAACTGTTCAGCTGGTTACGTTATATAGTTCAATGGCTCATAATGTCAATATTAACCCATAACTGTTTGAATATGAACAAACAGTAGTTTAAATTACCTCAACCTCCTCCTGCAAAATAATGAAAACACTGCTTATATTTGTGCTAAACTTAAAATAATCGAAAAAACACTAACTCAGCAGCCTAATGTTTTTTTATTTATTTATTTACATTTGCTGACTCTACTTCTGTTCTATGGCTTAAGAATGCACTATAACTTTTACAATAAATGATGACTGTATCATTTCTTTATTAATCCTACTTCTACCACTGAACCACCTGGATATATGGAAATAGTAATGAGTCTGAACATCAGTTATTACTTACTCATCAAAGTATAGAAACTGAATTGATGCAGATGATTGCAAGGTATTCAAGGGTCAATAAATGAGTTTATTTTTACCTATACACCCATAAGATCTCAACCCCACTGATCATGTACGAGGAATTTTAGATGAACCAGAACTTTTGAAGACAAACTTTAAAACCTGATAACAAAATGAAAACGGATTTGCTATCCAACAGGACTTTGATGTTGAAATATAATGTCATTTGTTATAAAAATGAAAATATGAAAAAGTAATATTTACCTTAAGACTACCAAAAATATGCTGTAGGCCCCTGTAGGAATACATTGGAGGCGTGTTGTAGTGATTTTTGGATTGCCTTATCTCTCTCTCTTGCACAGATTTCCTCCCAGGCTTTTCCTCCCACACACTCTAACTCTGTTGTTTCAGCAGTGAAGTACAGAAGCCTTAAAACCCTACAGTAACACTTACAGTACAGAGAGGAGAATTGGCCAAATGTTTTCCAACTGTCGTCTCTCAAATCAGCATGCATGAGGGGTTATATAAAATTTATTGCAGTGTTTGGAAAGGAAGAAATCCAAACAGGTACACATAACGTTACGAATACGTATGGGTCAGGATAAAAGCAGACAACATAAACATTGTCTAAGTAAATAGATGGCAAAATAATATAAATAACCAGCAATAAAAACCAGAACTATTAATTCCCATGATACATTTAGCGTTTTCATCTGTGTTTTAGCGTTCCCGTTTTAACACCAGTGACCGTTCCGTGACAGAAGTTGACAGTTTGCTCTAAAGAGGCTCACAGTAGCTGTGCTATGTGCAGCCTTGATGCCGGGTTCCCCAGAGGATATCAAAGCTCATCCTTGTGTTATCTAAGTGGCTTTCTCTCTCCACTCAGCTGTGAAGGTCAGCGCTACAAAAAGTCCTTTGACTTCAGTGTTACACTTACGCACTCTTTAAATTGTGACAGGATCAATGAGCTAAGACTGGGTATACAACTCAGAGAAGTGGTTCCTAATAAAGGTGTTTAGTGGTCTTTTTATCTTCAGTATATATATATATATACACATATATATAAAGAAAAATAAAAAACACGTTGTTGGGAAAGTGCCTGTAGAGTTTGTCACCATTTCGCCCTTGCATCCAAATCATTCAGGGAGGATATCATCTCAATGATTATGGGCTTGTGATTGTTATTTAGTTTAGGTTTGGTTTAATTGTGTCACATATAAAAAATTAAAACAGGCAAACATTTTGGAAAATGTAGAAGCATTTGTGTGTGTGGCAGATATCTGTGATTAACAAATGAGTAGGTCCTTGAATATGGAAGAAACACGTGTACACTACCTTTGCTTTATTTGAATTCTTCAATGCAAATCAAATTTTTATAGTCACCAGTTTTGAAATATCTATTTATATAACTTGATCACAATCCAGTAAATGTTAATTGCAAGAAGACATTCTAACAAGAGATGATCTCTCTGCTCTGAGAGGACTGACCCTCCGACCATTTCACTGTATGGGTCGCCTCTGTGACTCGGCTGTCACAGGAAATGATCCCAAAGGCTCTCAGCCATGGCACGGACTTTCGTACCACGGGTCCTGCCTGCCCGGCTACAAACACCCGTCAGTGTGTGATTGTTGCCGTTGCCAGGACTGACAGGTTGAATGGATGACAGAGCTGTGTGGGCCAAATAGACTGTCAGAGAGCTGAGAGGAGATGGATGAGAGAAGGGAGCAAGGGATAAAGAGAAAGAGAGAGATGGGAGAGGGAGGGGAATACCTGAAAATAAGATGGAGAAATGATGGAGTGCTGTTGTGGCTACAGGCAATGCCCGAATCCTTAGTTTCAGTATCTGTGATTGGTCCTGTTTCTCAGTCTCACCTTCTTTTCTCTCTTTTCACCGCTTCCTCCTCTGCACAGGGCCTGCTACATGCATGTGTTTAACACCCTCCAACATGCTAGAAGTTTAAAAACACAAATTGTCTCTATTTCATTTAATTTCGTCAACGAGCCACCTTAAAAATATTGAAGACAATTTGGGTGTTATTAGACAATTAAATGACCATCAGAAGTTGTCATGAGGAGTATAGATACAAGATATTTACAAGAAGGAGCCACCATGGCATCATGCCAATCATCATAGAGACCAATATATACAAATTCATGGTATTTATGGACATGGATGGGCACCTGTGGCTCTACAGAATCAAGAGAAAGCAACAAATGCCACACTTAATGTTTGTCCAGATTTATACATCTACTGATTTCAACCAAAACACTAGACTTTTACTATTTCATCTAACCATTTAGCTTTTGTTCCCAAACCAAACTATAACCATTAATAAACATAAATCCCATATTTTCAGTGATGAATGTTTTCAGCCAAGATTTACTTGCTGCCACGTATTTGTTCACAGTAAAATTAACAATTTGACAAGCAACCGTGTGACAGATCAAAAGTGAAGCATAAGTTAGCTGTCAGATTTGACTGCAGAATAAATTCTATATACAGACAAACTATATAAACTATATATATATATATATATATATAATTCGAATGTGGAAAAAAAAGAATATATAAGCAAATAACAGGTCTTCATTTTTTAACAGCGTTGGATCTGTATGAAATAAAGTTGCAAGGTCTTTTCACGATAAAAAAAACTACTTTATAATGTTTGATGAAGGAGCTTAAAATTGTCATCTCTGATGCATTGCAGGAAGTTAACAGTGTCAGATTGTTCTCAAAAGAAAGATTGTACATCATTAAAAGTTCTTGATAAAGGAACAACTATTAGCTGATCTTTCTCTTTTTGCGCGTATTCTATATTCTCATTTGCAACAAAAGAGATATACCACATATTTCAAACTTGGCCCATGTGTGCTCTGGACTTGGAAAAAAAAATCATTAATTTCTCACTCACAAGCAAAGGTCCACACCAAAAGATCCAATCCAAAAGAATCCAAAAGCCTGATTTTTCTTTAAATAAAAATTACATTTAATTTATTTTAAGGTGTGCTTCATTAATTGTACTTCCTGCTATTATGATAGTCATAATAAAAAAATATTCTTCTCATCAGCTACAATTACTTTCCTTTAGTAAAGTGTAGTATTTGTGCACAGATAGGGTGTGTTCGTGTGTGTGTGTGTGTGTGTGTGTGTGTGTGTGTGTGTGTGTTTGCGTTTGGTTTAGATATTGAGTGGAAGATTTGAACCCTGTGGCCATGTTCTGGAAAAGAGCAATGAACACACGAACAAGTTGTGTGGGTGGCCACTTGACTGCCCCTCTCTTTCTCTCTCTCTCTCTCTCTCTCTCTCTCTCTCTCTCTCTCTCTCTCACACACACACACACACACACACACACACACACACACACACACACACACACACACACACACACACACACACACACACACACACACACACACACACACACACACACACACACACACACACACACACACACACACACACACACACACACACACACACACACACACACACACACACACACACACACACACACACACACACACACACACACACACACACACACACACACACACACACACACACACACACACACACACACACACACACACACACACACACACACACACACACACACACACAGTCAAAGAAGCACAATCTGCCTCGGGCTTTATAAACAGCCGGTCTTGGAGGTTGTGACTTGCACATCAGTCTCTGTTCTCCCTCTCTCGCTCTCTCTCTCTCTCTCTCTTGGTGAAACAACACAGCTACTCTCACTCTTCATTTATTCCTTTCGTTCTTCATCTACCTGCTGCTTCTTTGTTTTCTCTCTCTGTCTTTCTTTAGTTCTGATCCACACACCATCCTCTCGCTAACGTGGTAATCTCTCTTTCTGTTTTGGTCCTGTAGTAAAACCTCCAGCAGCTGTGTGGTCGCGACAAGTTGAAGTTGGCTTCCTGCCTGTTAAGATGTGCCAATAGGAAACACTTTGAACAGGGGTTCATGCTGATGAAATTGATCTGCTCAGGTAATGAACAAGACTTTTCTTACTCAGTCACTATCTTTAATTGTTTATGTGTGTGTGTGTGTGTGTGTGTGTGTGTGTGTGTGTGTGTGTGTGTGTGTGTGTGTGTGTGAGAGGGGGGGGGGGGGGGGGGTTATAGAGCTTCAGAATTTGTTCTCTTCAGAAAAGTGTTATTCTACCATTCTTTTGTAGGGAATTGGGATGTGAAAAAGCTTCCTCTGAGATCCCAAATACAATACTATTGAATACCAATATCTATGATTTAAATACTGCAGGGCAGGACAAATGAGTGTCAATGAAGGAAGGTAGGGGGGCCGAGAGGCTGAAGTGAGTAGTCAGCTGTTTCAGTGATAGCTGGAGCTTGTGGAAAGCTTTGGATCTGGGGTGCCAAAGGCCATATGGTAAGGTCCTTAAGTCACTGTCCTTATTGTAGCAGCTAGTGTTTGATCATGTTCTTTGCTCTTAAATGCATTTCTTTCTGATTATGCGGAATTGTTGTAAAATCACAAATATTTTTCAAAGCAAAACCTGCAGTTATCTACTTTTATATTGTATCACCAAATCATTTGGGTCATCTTGAAAAGTTTTTATACTTGAAAATCAAATGTTACACATCATTCATATTAGTTGAGACTGTTGTCTGATGGCATGAGAAATACATAATCCGCCACATAGCAGTGAACTTGAGATTTCTGTAATTGTAAGTCATAGTTAATGTTTTCAGAAGAGCAAAAGAATTTAAAGGGAAATCATTGTCATCAAATAACTTTAGACCTGAAATATATATAGCATAGCATAACATATAGTGGTTTGTTACTGTTGTCGTTGTAGTTGTTGTGGGTATCCTCTGTTTATTGCTTCCTTGGCTGCAGGTCGAGCGTTTAGACTCCTGAGAACAAGGTAGACATATTTATGGAAGCTTGCCATCTCAATAAAAGATGAATGGCTGTCTTATGCAACAGCTGCTGACCACACCAGAGGCAGGAAGAGTCAGTGTGTGGGAGGACCAGATGGACGGATAGAAGGACAGATGCAGTACTTTTATAGATGTGTGTTTTCCTGTCACAGTTGCCCTCCAAGAAAAACTGTCAATCCTACTTCCGTCCCCTTTTTCACTGGCATGCATCCCTCAGGCGCCCTCCCTATCTGACTCTCTGTCCTTTTTGACACCCTATCTATATCTGTTTCTCTTTCTCTCCATCTCTGCACCTTTTATATCTCTCTTATTCTCTCCTCCCTTCTCTGATCTATTATTCACATCCCTCTCTCACATCCCACCCCCCACCCCCGACACCTGAAATCCCTCTCCACTCCGGGCGTTTAGACCTCCACCAGCAGTGTGTCCCTCCCAGGGAAAGAAGTAGAATGATGAATAAAAGAACAGAGAGAAGAGATAAAAAAGCTTATGGATGGGCAGCTCTATAGATAGCTGCCCATATAGATAAGGTATTTTTACATGTGGCCCATTGTAGAGGTTGACATTTTACACAGTCCCTTAAAAAGACTGGTTTCAATAGTGCAAGCTAGGACAGGATGTTAGAACAAGTGAAACATTCTAGATACTTTGTCTGTTAATGGAATTAAACATTGGGAAACTAAGACCACAAGAAGGACATGGTGCATTATCAGGTGCACAACATTTCCAGCCACCTGGGCTCTTTGTTATTTTACAAAAAGCAGGTAAAAGACCTTACTCATTGCCATATTGAAAAGGCCCAGTGTTAATCAATCATGAGTGTTGTATTTAGCAACATTTAGCACAATTTGGGCAATTCCAGGCTCATGATGAACAGCCATCTGCGTAGGGCTTGAAAATGGGATGGGAGGGGAAAAGATGCAGGAAGAAGGACAGGGACTGTCCCCATTTCCCCTCTAAACAGACAGGTGTGATGGATCTTAAAGACTCTGAGCACCTGTGGCTCAAACACTTTCAACACACCTTCTGCTGTTCAGATGTATGGCACTGAATAAAAACAAAACGAAACAGATTGTTAAAACAGATCATTCAACTTTTCCTGGATATACATAAAAATGTTAAAAAGGTTATCCTGACCCACCTTTGGGTGCATTTGTAGCATGTAAAAGCAGCTGATGCACACCACATGGCTGCTGCTGAGCCCAAGAGAAGGGCATTAGATCCCCAACTGCCACATAAACATCCACATCTGTTTCCATGTTTGGAAAAGAGGAGAAAGTCACTCAGAAATGGTGTTTGCAAAGGAGACATCAAACGTAAAAGAGCTCTGCTTTATATGCATGAGTACTAGAAACTTTAATCATGTAATAGATCGATATACAAGTCATGACCTTGACCAGGAATGGTGCGAAATTGGAAAAAAAGTAAGAAATTATGAATACAAATTAGTATTCAGGGGCATTTCATGTACAACCATTAGTCTCAACTAAATGGCCTGAGTGTGCCTGTGCTCCCTCACATTGCTCCCATATAAAGGCTAAACACAATCTACATATTAGAGCACCAGCATGGTGCATGCATCAGATGAGCGCAGATCTGAAATGGAATCTCCTTCTGTTCCCTCTCGCTGCACACATCATCTATCCATCCATCAGAGCTGCGCTGCGGTGCCTCGCCTTCCCACCACCAAGCCATCAATCATTGCATTCCTATGCTTTATGGAAATTGTAGGAAAAACTTCATTTAACGGCATTTTACCTTCTATCTTGTGCACCTATCCCTCTTTTTGTCCATCCATCCATTTCGGCTTCCGTCTGTGCATGGGTCCAATCTAACCACAGTGTAAGGTCGTTTATTTAAATCTATTTAAATGGATATGAGGCGTATGCATGTGCAGAGAGATTTCATGGCCCAGCAGGTCTGCAAATACCAAAGCTGTTCCACCTCACTAACCCCCCCCCCCCATCAGGGCCCATAGACAATTAATACACACTACAGGTGGGCAAGGAGAAGAGAAAAAAAAAATCTATCTATCTATCTATCTGTCTATCTGTCTATCTGTCTATCTGTCTATCTGTCTGTCTGTCTGTCTGTCTGTCTGTCTGTCTGTCTGTCTGTCTGTCTGTCTGTCTGTCTGTCTGAAGAAGCAAGGGAGCAGTTCATGATGTATGGCTGAAATAAAAAAACAGAAGGATGAAATGAAACAATAAAAGCAATGAACAGGAGCAGGTTAAGTATTGGACATGAAAATAGGTGTTGGAAGGGGGGACAGCATTGCTCTCCAGGCGAAGTAGAGGACAGGGGAAGGGGAGAGAGAAATTGAGGGAGGTGACTTGGAACGTTTGAGAGAATAAGGAAAGGCGGCGAGAGAGAGAGGAAGGAGAAGTGAAGGGTAAATGTCTTTGCTAATGTCTTCAGTGCCAATATTGACTAACGCCGGCTTCCTCTGTCTTATGTCCACTCGCTGCGTCTTCCTCTTCAGTCCATTAGCTTTGTCATTTGGAAATGGGCGCATTGGCTCAGCTGGTCAATGTCACCATGGATGGATGGATAGACAGATGAAGGTTTAGAGTATCAAATATTAAAAGAAGCTTACCACCAAAAAAAAACAGAAACTCAAGTTTACTCAAAGAACTCATCGGGAGGGCTATGACAGCCTGATGAGTCTTAAACATACTTCAGTCAGGCTGCAGGAGGTCATCTACTCTCTTTTTTTTTAACTTTACATTTGCACTCCGTTACCAATGGTTTTGGGTATTTGGAAGAAATCATTTTTGCATTGCAAGAATTCACATCAGACAAATTCCTGTCTTTGCATCCGAAATATATACATTCTTGTGATGTGACGAGGTACGACAGACAGGGACATCTTACTCTCAAGTGGAGACGATCGGCACAGCAGCTCTGAGGCAGGTTGACTTTCTTTAGGGGCAGAGAGCTTTCATCTGTCCTTAACATCCAATGCCTCGCCTCCACGCAGTCTGATAGATGGAAGTGGAAAACTAAACAAACATTTAACGACTTAAATATTTTATTACTTCCTCAATGTGCATATTAAAAACTAAAGAATAAACAGAATCGACTGGGGCATTTAGATGGATACATTTTGACAAATCAAATTAGACAATGAATATTTTAATGCTGAAATACAAACAATCAGTCTGCAATGTATTATGCAATACATTCATTTTAGAAAAATGTGTTTCTGTGTATTTGAATTTGTATCTTGAGTTCAGTGCTACGCTGAGGTGTTTCTGCTGGAGCTGTTTTAATATGATGGCCTGAATATGAACGCCTCTCTCCACCTCTAGTTCATCATCTTTATCCTCTACGCAGAACTTTGAAAGAAAGAAAGAAAGAAAGAAAGAAAGAAAGAAAGAAACAGTTGAGCAAAAGGATGCACATCGGAAAACCACAGGGAAAAGGAAATCCATAGACTAAGACGTTGTTCGGTAAGGAGACAGTGGTGAGAGAAAGAGATCATACTCTTATAATTCAAAGGGAAAGATCTCTCTGCAATGGGCCTCTGTGATATAACACTGTGTCTATTTTGGATTTTATTCATCTGACTGTTGTTACAGAGCCCCTGGCACCTCCTGGATTGGTTGTAATCCTCCTTTAGTACCCTGACAGACGAACAGATTTCAGACAGGTTGTCTCATCTTTTGGCAGTAACAGGAAAATGTTTCCGCTTCGTGTGGGGGGGATCCTGCAAATGTTTTTGCCATACCATAAGTTTTTTTTTGTTGTTGAAAAAAAGTGTGTTAAACGACAAGGCCTTTTACCCGAAGAAAAAGACTTAATGTTGTTGAGATAATGTTCTAATAAATTAATAAGTTCTTTGCTATTTTTTTTTTTTTTTTTATCAATAGTGTGTTGTGTGCATCCATCTTATGCTAATGTCCCAAAAATCTAAATACAACAGAAAACGATGGGCTGCTCATGTTTTATATGACAAACTGCATTATATGGATGTACTTTGAATCAGAATGGTGTTCTTTTGATGATGCTGTTTAACCCAGCATGCATTTCTCTTTTTCTTCTTCTCTGGCTCTTCGTGCAAAGAACCCTCTCGGAAAGACATGTCTGTCTTTTTGCTCACTTCTTAGTTCGTTTGTACAACGAAAGAGCAACCTCTTTAGCTAAATGTAATGAACGGAGACACCTGTCAATTAAGGAAGAAAAAATGTCTCGGAAAAGGCATAAAGGGGTTTCTTCTTTTTTTCTTTTTCAAATAAATAGATTAAAAGACAATAGAATCAATTGTTTTGTACATGTACAAAAACAGTCTAATGTTGCAGTTGTTTTATTTTATTGTAGGGTGATGCAGAAAATGGTTTATGCTCTGATAGTTTCTAAACACTAACAACCTTAAAACCAAAAAAAAACCCCAACATAATTAGATGGAGAAAAAAGCTGATCTTTGTTACCGGAATTTTCTGTGAGTTTAGGAGGAAGTAAAGAAAAAAAAAGGGAGACAAATGTTATGACATATAAGTTGTGGAGTTGTAATTGCAATCGAAATAGCTTTTTATTTCTCAATTTTAAAAAGACATTGGAAATGGCCAACTAGATTGATGCCCATCTATAGAGTATTGCTGTGTGTGTGTGTGTGTGTGTGTGTGTGTGTGTGTGTGTGTGTGTGTGTGTGTGTGTGTGTGTGTGTGTGTGTGTGTGTGTGTGTGTGTGTGTGTGTGTGTGTGTGTGTGTGTGTGTGTGTGTTCGAGGATGGATCATAGATGGTATTTCCTGGTCAGCTGAAGTCTTGATCAACCAATCATAGCTGGATTTAAAGTTCTCTCTGACCATTGGGCTTGAATTTTGTGAAGCTCATTCACCAATCATTGGGCATTGGCGAACCACAGCTTCACCTGCACCGTTTATTGATCAATCAGAGCTAGATTTACAGAGATCACTGACCACTCACAGGAGGATATACTGCAGTCATGATAGCAAGGATTTATTGTTTTTCATTTTGCTTCAGAGAGAACCGAGTCACACTGAGTGTATCTGATCTATATTTGCATTTCTTAAAATAGAAATGTGCAATCTCAGCCATCAGTTATATAAACAGGTTATGTGACTTTGCATTGACATAATCAGACCACAGGACACCTAAAAAACTTTCAGGCCTTCAGTGCACCTGCTCAATAAAAGATAACTGTTCCTTCTTCCGATCATACGCACAGAAACAGCCTCTGCAAAGAGATTTGTGTTTGAACTTACTATCTTAGAATCAGTTCAAATCCCTCTGAAGGCTTCCAACTATAGTGACAATAACGTGCATCGGTTCTGGTATTTCTTCATCACCCCTGTTTTCAAAATGCAACTCAAGATACTCCCACTAATTACCTTAACCAAGATTAAGATAAGAGAGTCGTGCAACTGGGGGAGTTAACAGTGCAGTGCAGTGTTTCTGTGACTCTTTTGCTGTAGATTAAAATAGTCCAAAAGTAAAATATGTACACGTTGTGGCGTCTGGAGAAGTGTGCATCACTCTATGCCCAGAATGTTTGTTTTAAGCGACCCATCTAGTAAAAGATCAACTACTTGTGTTATAAACAGTCACTTATCAGACTACTCTTGCATTTTTAGTTTTAAGTATTTGCACAATGTCATTTAATTTCACTCATAGGAGTAACATTAGAGACATAAGTGATTCAAATTTAGGGTGATGATTGACCATACTGGGTGAGACAACGATATAATGATCCATTTAGTGTGAATTCATTATTGAATAATAATTGAATTAGAAGTTATTTTGTCTCTGTAAATGTGTAGCTCAGTCTGCGCAATTATACTTTGGTAACTGCAGACAGTGACTATTTATATCAACGTTGATGGTATTTTATACTGCAGTGTTTATAAGCTCTTACAAAGTAAAATAAAATGGTTTGATTTCGACAATTTGGTAACAAAAGTTTAATTTCCATATTGTGTCAAATCCCAGCAAATTCCACTCGTTTTTATTATTATGTAATTATTCTTCCACAAAACTCAGCAGCAGCATAAAGGCAATCTGTTCTCATAAATGAGCTGAAATAATGAGTGCATTATGATCATCATACTGATAACTGTAAGACAATTTCTTACCTTGGTGATGAGTCTCATCTATTTCATTGGTGGTCTGCACTGGTGTTACTGGTTTCTTTCTGTGTGGGATAAATTGTTTCTGCAGGAGTTAATGGTACACTGAATGCTCTATAAAACACGCTGTGTGCAGTGATTTATCTCTTAATACCTACATGCTGCACTCTATTCTCAGTGGGCACATCTTTGCAAAAAGCTGAAGGGGCATATGTAGCGTGTGAGCTGTCCAAGGCTTCTGCTAGCAAGAAAGCTGCAGATAACACTGGCAAGCTAACATTGATTATTCTCACAAACTATTTGTTTCAAGCACTTTCACTAACCTGAAACAAACAACTGCGATTTTCTGACTAAAAATGCTGCTAATTCACTCTCTGTACATGGAAGCTGAAGTTCTGATGTTTTCTCCTTTAAAACTGGATGTTACATTCGTCCATGATCTAAATCGCTGGCTATCTTATTTGCTCATCCGTGAGACGATTTAACAAAACTCATCACACTAATTTCTTCACACACAAGACAACTTGGTTATCTTTTGGTAGCTAAGAAAGAACAACAGACTTTTTCTATCGATTTTCTGATTCAGTCAGGGAGAGACTGATGTGTGATGATTCGAGAGGGGATTTTGGAGACACATGTATTACACAACAGCCTACCTGTACATACCCTGTAATACACCACTGTGTTTATGCCCCCAACATAATATTTGACTTATAATGATGTAGTCCCACCTACCTAATAATTAAACAACGTGTCACTTGTGTCACTGGATCATCAATAGATACATTATAAATATTTTTTTATTCAATTGTATATTGTATATAAAAATACAAGCCAGTTCAAAGTCTACATACAACCAATTTTATTCCACAAAAACGTTTCAAAAAATAAAATAAAAATAAAAATACTGGGGGAATTGTACAAGGGTTTTAAACACTGCTTGGCTTCTCCAGTCATTAGAGTGGTAAAAAAATAGAAATCCATAAACCTGTCTGAGGGGAAAGTGGTGGAGGTTCTAACAGAGCTGTCTCGTATGAGTGTTTAACATTTACAAAAAGAATGAGAAGCATTTCAATGTAAACCACAACAAACTGTCACCACTAGTTACAAAGAGATACATTTAGACTGATTAATATGGATCTTCTCATTAAACGTGGCATAAGAGCTATTTCTGCCTGAAAGAAATTGAATTGCTGAAGCAAGTTGATTAGGAAATACTTTTGACATCTTTCCTTTGGCAACATATAAAAACCTGTGCATAGAAGTGTTGTCCACCTATTATAAAGCCTTCTAAACCAAAACCCAAATGACAATAGCATTGAATAGATATTCCCATACAAAATGGTTGTGTTTGTATTATTTTGTGCTGGATTGTTTGTGCTATGTGAGTCGGCAATGCCTTTTTCATTTCAGTGCTTCCATGTGCTTTTCAAAAACAACCTTAAGAATCATAAGTATACAAACACAGTTAAACTCTCTTGTTAAATATCACTCTGTATCTACAGTTTGTAAGCATCTCATTCTCTTACTTTACTTGCTGACAAAGAATTATTAAATGTAAGATTAACTGGAACAAATAGAAAACCATCAAGTTCTAAAATGTGACACGCCTGTACTGAAAACCTGACTCTCCTGCTTCATAATTCTGTTGTTGATGAGTGATAATGTCATCAGATTAGGTCGGCTGTGTACGTCAGTAACAGTTTCTGGAAATAAATGATCCCAAAGTGATGAAAACAACAACAAAAACAAGGGTTGGTCAGAGCTGTATACCATTGAGGAGAAGGGTGCTATGCTAAAATGAAGAGCGGGCAGGAATGTGGGCCAGCAGGGTGTGATAATCTGTCTCTCTGCCATCTATCCCACATGGGAGAGAAAGAGAGAGAGGAGAGATTAAGGCATGTATGATGTATTTTGACCCATATTCATGCACACAGGGATGTTTTGTGACCCACATACTGCCTCATAAATACGTATCCTTACTTGATACTGGTATATGTGAAAGAGGAGAAATGAAAACACTGCAGAATATCAACATCAGCTAAACCTACACTTCTCATTTTAGGTTCAGCTCACTGCATAACACTGAACACTGTATTTTTACTGACTGTGAGGGCTGTACTTTCACACTCAAAAGTACCAGTATTCCACTTATACCAAAGATGTGTGCAAGAAAAAAATCAGGTTATATTCAGAGTGTCATTTAAAGCCCATATTTGGCATTTTACATTTCTTACGTTCTTTCATGTCCAATTCGTGCCATTATGCCTCTTTGAAATAGAATTCTCTTTATGTTCACTTTTGTCACACTGTAATGATTTAGCTTCTCTTTTCCTACTTTATGATGTATTTAGTCTCCCTGTGGTCATTTTGAGTCATGTTGGTGTCATTTAATGACCCATTTATTCACTCTTCATCTCGTTGTGACCAATTTGTGCTATTGACATCATTTCAACAATCTTTTTAGTTTTTTTTTTTTTTTTTTAGTAATCATCTTTCTTCCTTCAGTGTCTGTTTGAAGGCATTTAAAGTATACTTCGAGGGATTTGGACATTTAAATCTTAAATGGTGACATACTATGTGTCCCTGTATGTGGGTTTATAGGCATGATCAAATATAGTATCAGAGTGAAATTTTTGCCAAAAAACTTCACAGACATGTTTTAGGGACCTCTAAGACTTATTAAAACTGAATAAAAAGAAGAATTATATGTGACCTCTGGTATATTTGATGTCTTTAGGACTCCTCTACTTGGACTTTTCCAAGTCTTTGTAATTGCTTGAGGGTGGCTTTGGATCAGACTTTAAATCTAATCATCTCCCAACAGCCGAATACTTGCATGATCTTCGCACACAATATTTAAGGCAGAAAGAGAAAAGTCAAAGTAAAACTATCTCTATACAAGGATTGAGTACTTTGTAGGTCTTTATTTTAGAGACAGGAAACTGGATAGGGTAAGAAATCATGTAAAGAGATTATGGGGAATGACATGCAGGAAAGGAACCACAAGTTTGACTTGAACCCATGGCAACCTGCTTGGCGCCCCAGAAATGTAGCAATTCTATTTGTAATTGCTATTTGTAATCACCAAATCTCACTTTATAATTTTCATCTTTTGCATCCTTATTATTCCAAGAGTCAGACAACCATGTAGCTTATCTCCCTCTCTCTGTTGTCACTCAGTTAGCACCAGCAGTCATGTTGACGAGCAGTCAGCCCTGAAGAAGCATCATGCCTTAGGTTTAGGAAACTACTGTGTGTAAACCCTCCACAGGCCTCACAGAAAGCGTGAACACATCTGCTTTAAAAGGATGTCTTCTGAATATGTCTTAGCTTTACCTTGCTAATGGCTAACGCTGCTTTTTTATGCTTTGTGTAAAATCTAATTGCTATGACTGCCAAGTGACGATTCTGGCATCACTATCAGCTCACTGCTGGCACACAGAAAAGGACACTAATACACAGGGGAAAGTAACTTATAAACAGTCCATTTACCTTCAGTGTTGTGTTAATGTAGAGCTTTTTAATTAAACTTTTAAATGTATCATTTACTTATATGTTAAAGGTGGGAATTACAGAGTTAGCAATAATGGCATTCAATATCTGATAAAAGACTATTAGGGATAAAATATTGTCTATTGGTCTTTAAGGCATGGGGTTATATTGTGTATGTTGCTAATGGCTAAATCAGATGTAAAACAATATGTTTGGAGAGGGATACAGTGTGTTCTCATTGTTTAGCATATGGCTGTAAATTGAATCATAAAAGAAGAAAGGCTTGTACTGCAACATAGTTGTTAGTCCAAAAATGTGTGCAGTGCACAACTCGTGCTCGTCTTGACAGTAAAAGGCAGGGAACTTCAACTGGATTATGTGACATTAAAACAAGATTTTGGTCTTTCTATAACAGGCAGTGGAGATGGGGTCCTCTACTTCTCCATGTGCACGCACAGTTGTTGAAATGTATGAAACTAGCTGCAGCAATGTCAGAGGCTTTTTAAACATGTTTTCTTTTTCTCAAGATTTCCCCACAAAGTTGAATTAAAGGAGCCTCTATAGTCATCATGCTATATTGCTTTTCTTCTCGTGTTTTGTAGTCTTCTTTGTTGTATATAGTGGTCGGCTAACAGTTACAATCATGACAGCCACCTTGATTAGAGAGTGGATAATGTTGTTTGTGAATGCATTTTTCTCCTGTATTAGTTGTATGACTGCGTGCAGTGAACTGTGCTGTCCAAACCGTGACAGTTTGAGAGGAATACACTTCCTGTTACACCCTTAATTAACGCAGTGTTTCCCACAGAATGACGCAATATGTTGCACTGAGCCATGAGATCCTCTCATGTTCTCTCTCTTTCTATCTCTCTCTCACTCTCTCGTGCATGTAGCAATTTTATGAACTGAAACATTTCTAAAAACTTTGAAGTCAACCGGACAAAGTATTTTGTCCTCTCTTGTACGTAGTTTTTCATGTTTCATGTAATACTCTGGATTCATCATCTTTACATGCATGTCTAAAAGACGTTTGAATAAAGTTTTTGTTAGAGAATTGGAGTTCCTCAAGGATGAGTTCAGGGCTTCCTCTTTCTCTTTCTCTCTCTCTCTCTCTCTCTCTCTCTCTCTCTCTGCATTACTATTAAGACAGAAAACAAAGCGCTCCTGGCATGTGTTCGATACAACAACAGGAAGGATCAGAGGGAGGTAAGGAAGAGGAAGATTAAGACAGCAGTGAAAGACAGAGGGGAGGACAAACAGGAGGATGTGCGTGCCAGAGAGCGATGTTCTCTCTCAGGCCCCTGTTGTCCTTAGACCGTACTGTACCAAGATTTTCTCGTGAGGAGTTAATACCTGTCACTTAATGTCAAAGCCACAACTCCATCCTCTCCAAATACAGACATTGAATATGTGACTAGACAACCTACTAAAGCTTAATGAAACCTTACCTAAAAATACATTAAAATGTGTATTTCATTCTCAGGTAAATAGAGGATTTGCTGTCTGGAATACAAATAATCTCCATCAAAAAAACGTCACTGTGATATTTCTAAGACCTTGATGTTTAAATCAATACAGCCTTTCAAACTGTGATATTTGGTTATGTCCACATCTATGATGCAGGAATTGTAACGATAATACAGAAAACCATGACTGTAAAGTAACTCCCTCCCTCTAATTAAAGACACAGTCTCCAGTTCTTCATGTTAAAAAAAACAGTGAAGTTTACAGTCTTTCTGAAAGGGATAAACTAAGTGGATAGACTACTTATATGTCTAAAATAGAGGAAAATGTTATGCTGTATTTAGGGTTTGGAGCTCTTCCTGCAGCGCCTGATGATGAACAAACAAAATAGAGAATGAGCACTGACAATACAAATATACACACAGGCCTGAAAATACATTCTTTAGCTATTTGATGAATTTTGGTGACATGAAAATTAAGCAGTTTTCTTATTTAGTTCAACTAGCACACAAAGGCGTCATTATAAAAGTGAGACCTTATGTACCTAAAAAAGGTCAAGTGAAAGAAGCGCTCTCCCTGCTCCATGCCATCTTTAGAACCTCTGATCCAGAACAAATCCCTTCTTTCAGTTGTAATTTCAAACAATTGAGTATAATATTGCAGTGAGCCTATAAAACACCAGCTGAGAGGTTAATGACTGAGTTTGTGCAGTGTGGTGCAAACCAAGCTCAGGTCAAGTGCAGCTGGTGGAGGTTTAAAACAAGACAAATAAAACAGGAAACGGTTCCATTGGGAATTCAGAGACTTCAGTGCCAACTTCCCACAAATATGCAGTAAAACAAAGTTAACAAAGTGCATCTTTATCAAAATGATAAAGAAATGTATTGCTATGAAATGATGAGATTCCTGTAAATAAGGACACATTCTAATTCAAAGAAAATAAAAGGTTTTTGGGGAGCCTTTTGTCTTTATTGATAGGACAGCTAAAGACAGATAGGAATTGTGCTTGGCTAGGAATAACAGCTAGGCTATCGAAGCCCCTGGGCACCAATGACATTTTGAAGCAGTTGATTGTGGTTACAATTGAGAATACATAATCATACATTAATAATTCAAATCTTGTTGAGTGGTAGTTATACAGATTACGCTCCTAGATTACGCTAGGCAGAATATCACAAATCCACCTTTGTTAGTTTTATGAAATCACATCAATCTGGATAATTTTGTATCTTTCAAACAGTAAACTCGTGTAAAATAACTTTATGTGAAACATCCCTTTGAGCTGTATGAGGTCATACACTTAAGAACAGGGTTTAACAAGAATCCAAGAAGTCCAAATCCCCCCCCCAAAAAAAACTTTTGTTTCTATAAAAAAAACCATTGAACTTACATCTGTTTTCTCAGCGCTTGTGTTGTTCTCTGACTGCACTTTGCCGTTTGACTGCTTGCTCAGTCAGGGTTGTTGTCGATATCACTCTGCCTGATTGGCTTAAGACTCCAGCTGTGTGGTCCGACACTTACACTGATGTTGATGCATTCTAATGAGTCTGCTGCTCTAACTGCATTGCAAGTGATTGTTATGTGTAAGCGGCTTAATTAGCCTCCAGTGTCAAATGTGATAAATGTTGTCCATTAGCTAATTAGTGTTTTAGTGTTGGTTTGAACTCTCAGAGAAACGCTTTCTAAAACAGATACCGATGGATTGATATGCAGATGGACTTAAACAAAGTCAACCGCCTCATGACGATGTATTGCTTCTTATTTTGTTTGCATTTTTGCTGTTTCTTTGTAACTTTTAAAAACTCTGACCACTGTTTTTTGGAGTTACATGCATTCTAATTTTTGGTTTATTTTTAATAGCAAAAGGGACCAAATACAATATTAAACACAAATGTTACCATTTGATTGCGTTTAACAAGAATTTGTTTAGAGCTCATTTACATCTGCTATCCCTTGAGGGACATAATAAAGATATTAGGATTTTAATTCAATATTAGGAATAAAAATCATTTGTTGTTCCTATGCAACAGCAACTCCTTCACAGGCCCATATCAGAAAAGACACAAGCAGAACTGAATAGATCGAGAACGAGAGAAACAATAATGAGGTTACTGAAGGTCGGTGAATCAGATCCTGCTCAGCCCTCCAGCCCACACACACAAAACACACGTAAGCTGCCACGGCATGTTTAGATCAGAAAACAGTGTTGTGATGGTGAGATACTGAAGTTACTATATCTTCCATCGTTTATCTTTTTTTAGTTACCAGGTTTCGTTGTCTTTGTCACAGCATTTATTTCATTGACTGTTGCTTTCCACCTGAAACCAATTGGAGTTTCTTCCCGATCTTTTTAAACAATTATTTACATAAAACATTTAAAACATTGATTTGCAGTTTATATTCACATATACCATGATGACAGTGACAATAGTATAAATCAGAAGACAGAGGGATGAACGACATGTGAAAGGTCAGTCTGAAATTCAGGCCTGGTTTTCTTGGATCCGTTGTATTTTACTGTAAATACAGTTTTGTAAGTAATAAAAAAAGACAAATATCAGAAGGAATCTACATATTAGCAATCATAATTGAATCTTGAATTTCCCTCTGTATCAATAAAGTATCTATCTATCTCTATCTAATAACAATGTAGTTTACAATTCTTAATCACTGCTATAAGGACAAGAGTTTGAGGCAACAATTGATTGGGGTTATGTGATTTACAATAGCGTCCACTCCACACAAGCAAAATGTGTGAAAATCCTTTTTCTGTAGGCCTACCTTGTGTTTTATTTGGAAATTGACCGGATGATCTGTATGTTTGCTTGTCTGATTTCCTGTAGTATTCAGTGTATTTGAAACAGAGTTAGGCACAGTGGCACACTCCAGAGACGGACCTCATTGCTTGCTGTGTTAGCACAGTGATTTACGAGAGTGGCGGCTAAGTACTGCATAATGCGGGGCACTGACGGACCGCTGACACACACAGGCAATGTTAAACACAAACACAAAAAAGAACACTGAGGGAATAGGAACTGAGGAGCTGCACGAAATCAGGCAAAGAGCCGCATGCACGGGTTGGCCACCCCTAACATATATTATTGTCATTTTTCTATATTTAGTTCTTAATGAATCAAACCTCCAATATTTCTTCCCTCTCTTTTTCTCTGCATTCATTATGCATAAAGTATTTGAGCTTTATGTTCTTGCTTACATGTTTATGTTATGTAGTTCTTACAGAGCAGATCCTTATTAATGACTAACCGGGTGTAAAACAGAGCCTGAAGAGTATCTTGACCTTGAAGAAGCTGAAGTCTCCGGGGAGATTCATGTTTGTATGTATGTGTGAGTATGTGTGGATGGATATCAGTCCAGCTGTCTGCCTTAAAAATAAATAAATAAGAAGTGCTATCGTGGTTTGTTGTGTTACTCTAAATATTCACCAGTGGAAGCAGAACCTGAAGAAATATAGAGAGAGTTGGAACAATGAGAGTTCAAAATAAGGAACATAATTGTGGCAAAGAGAGTCGAAGATAACAGATTAATACAATGGATTCTTTTAATGGCTGTTCCTGTCTGTTAAAGTATGATTACAGCATATATTACTGGCTTTCTTTCTAGAAAACTATCTTTGCATATTGGTTTTACTGAAGTTAAATAAAGCTAGATAGAGATAGATAGATAGAGATAGATAGAGAGATAGAGAGATAGAGAGATAGAGAGAGAGAGAGAGAGAGAGAGAGAGATAGAGAGATAGAGAGAGAGATAGAGAGATACTTTATTGATCCCGAGGGAAATTCAGCAACTTTGTTTATAAAATAGTTTTGTTTCATTGGTTGAACTCTCCCTAAATCCTGACAGCTGAGCTATCTTCTTGTGCGCACGGCAAGCTAAAGCTAGCATGCTCGTAGCACATAGATAGCAGCGAAAGGTAGTTTGCCGAGTCAATGATGATTGCAATGGCCAGCTTACTCATGGTAGGCTCTTCTTTTTTTTTTTTTTTTTAAGTTTTATTTTTGGCCTTTTTGCCTTTATTTGAGAGGGAGGACAGTGGATAGAGTCGGAAAGGGGGAGAGAGAGCGGGGAGAGACATGCGGGAAATAGGCACACAGGCCGGACGCGAGCCCGGGCCGCCCGCTCGCGAGGACTGAGCCTCAATACATGGGGTCGCGCGCACTGCCGCTGCGCCACCGGCGACCCCATGGTAGGCTCTTCTAAGTTAAACCTATGCTTAAAAATATGGGAATATTGAAAAAAAATACTGTAAGTAAGTATAACATTTGAATTATTTTAATGTAGAAAACTCTAGAAAGAAACAAAACGATTGCTCTTTAAGGCTTCACTGATGATCAACCATGATACAGCTGTTAGCTGGAGTTGAGTTTGTTGGCGTCCTTTATTGAACGTCCTGCCTGAAGGAACTCTCGCTGCCTTGATGTACAGTCACCCAGCGCTGTATGGTATACTTCATATTGAAGGGAAGCAGGTTGTAACTCATAATGACAAGCTGTCAGAGGAAATCTGAGTGGCTGCTTGATGCTTCTGTATAATGTATACAGCTAATGAACAAAGTGAAGCAGGGTACACAGCAGCAGTCAATATCACAGGCTCTTAACCTTTATAGCTTGTGACACCCAAAAATAAATGACTGCTAGTGACTCCCTTATCTGAATGGACGGACACAAACGCGCACAAACATGCACTTACGCATATACAAGTTTTTCTTGGACACAAAATCAGAATAAGCATTTCTTTCTTCTAAATTATGGATATACATTTTTGGCCATGACACTGCCCAACAGAACTATAGTATTGCTTAATATGTAAATTATGTAATGTGAACCTTGTAAAGGCAGTTTACCTTTACAAAATATTTTTGTCCTGTACTCCCCTAAGCTTTAACTTAGACTGAAGACAACACCTATTAAACATTGTGATATGTTGCACTGGCAAAGCTATTTTGGAACACATTGTGATTTCATT
Organism: Symphodus melops; assembly: GCF_947650265.1. Classification (NCBI taxonomy): domain Eukaryota; kingdom Metazoa; phylum Chordata; class Actinopteri; order Labriformes; family Labridae; genus Symphodus; species Symphodus melops. The sequence goes on from NC_136705.1 coordinate 12,409,575, forward strand.
ACATTATACGTAACATTTTTGTTACAAATGGCTGCATGCTTCTACCAATAGCACTGCATTAAAATTCAGCCTCTCCACTCAAGTTTGGTGCATTGGATGCTGGCCAAACTCATCAGTATAGAAGAACTTAAGTGGTTTTGTCATTTAAAAAAAACATCGTTTTTGATTGCTTAAACATTGTAATCATTTAAATTAAACTATAACTGCTCAACATAAACTGACTCAAAATATTGCAATCATATGCAGACGTAATCTTGAGTAGTGGTTATGTATTACTGGTAGCTGTATTTGTCAGCACTAAAGAGCTATAATAAGGTTTATTCTTGTTTGTGTTTGTGTGTGTGTGTGTGTGTGTGTGTGTGTGTGTGTGTGTGTGTGTGTGTGTGTGTGTGTGTGTGTGTGTGTGTGTGTGTGTGTGTGTGTAGGTGTGTGTAGGTGTGTGTGTGTGTGTGCGTGTGTGTTGGGGGGGAGGTGACTTTAAAATTTGAAATCAGTGGTCGGTCTTTAAAATTTGCACACGTCTATGTTGAAGGTGCTCTCCGTTCTGTCCTTTTAAAAAATAAATATTTTTTTTTTATATAATTTTCAGGGCAGCCAGTCTGTTCGTTTTGGAGTGGAAAACAAATCCTTAAATATATAGTGTTTAAGGATATAGTTTAATCCTTCAGATTGTTGCCAGCATATGAACATTAAGGAAGTACAAGCCATTTTGTATTGAGGAATAACGAAAACCTCTATTATTATTTACTCACCATCTATTTTTCTTTTTGAGTAAAAGGTACAGGATGATTTCAAAACCTTCAGGTATATAGTTTGATGTTTGGGGTTGCAGTTTCCCTCATTGCATTTTGCATGAACTTGCATTGCTTAGAGTTGTTTCCTCTTGAGAATGGCGACATAGTGCAGTAGTTCATTCTTCAACAACAAACTCTCAGAACTGTGTGAAACATAAAAGCAGGAAATACAAAAAACCTGACCCTCATGCAGGATTAAATGCTGTAACTATCACCGGTGTTCATGTGTGTAAACACATCAGGACTATATGGACTAGCTTTTTGTAAAACCACTGTAACACTGAAGGAGGTGGGTGCTTGTGCAACAGTAAGCCTAAGTGACAAGCTGTCAAAGTGAATTACCTCTGTTGCCCTTTCATTATATATGAGCATAAACCATATACAGTGCTTTCTTATACAGCTGTAACCAAGTGTGCTTCTCATGTAAAAAAAAAAAAAAGCCTGCAAGCACAAGCCAAGCTGAAGGACTTTTGAGCAAGACAGTTATTTCCTGACAAACAAGGGGAGAAAGGTTTTTCCGGTATCAGGATAAAGCTGCATGCAAGTGCAGAAGATTTTTTGTGTTATAGAAAATTCACATGATTTTTCGAGAAAATGTTGATTTAATTCAAAGAAGCTCACCTACATTTTTTAGGCAATGATGTAAAATGATGCATCTCAGCTAAAATGTTGCCGTTGTCTCTTCTCAGCTTTTATCACATTTGTCCTTGAAAAAAATAAATCAGGCTTGCCAAGATGTTGGGAACACCGAAAGTTCTGGTCATTGAACGTTTGCCCCAAAAACATGGTGATGCAACACACTGACAAATAGGGTGTGATACTTTAGTCCAAAGATTTATGACATTTGTGAGCTGTGAATGTCTCAAGGTTTAAAGGTTCCTTGATAACCTGCTCCTTCTGTTCATTTAAACTGATTTATGTGTATGTAGGGATAATAATTCAAGACACTAATACAACCCACAGTCAGTCAACGACATACATACATGCAAACAGAATTTCTCTTCTTTTTTCTGTGCAGCTGGGTCCAGTCCCCTCTGGGTTTTGAGATAAAACACTATCACCATTTATTACAATCTCCCCCTCTCTTGCTATCTCAGCCAGCTTTATTAAGGAAATCTGCCAAGGTGCAACAGAGGCATCACCCAGCAGAACTTATGACACTCATGAGCACCGCCTGGAACTTGACACCAAGAGAGGTCAGAAAAAAATCAATAAAAAAAATAAGAAGATTTAGTGAGTGGTTTCCCTGGAGCTGATGACAGTTTGAACAATTTCAGTCATGTTTATCATGAACATCAGACATTTTAAGTACAAGCATAAAAGGTCCCCTTTGATCTTTCTTTTATGGGTAACACAGTCACAACACTTGGTTTGGGAAAGGTCGTGGACTTGTTTAGAACAACCTTAACCAAAGTGCTATTGTTGCTTGAGACTGGTTGCTGTAGATTAGAAGTGTCAGTTTACTCCTCCCATACTGCTGAAGTGCCCTTGAGTGAAGAACTGAGCAAAACCTCAAACTCCTCAGGACGCTAGTCCATCATCTGCAGCTCCCTTACTCTGACCATATACAATAATTGCATGTCTATAGGTCCTGAGTGTGCTTTTCAGCCTTTGTGTGTCTCACAATAACAGACTGATATGTTTTATTTTTGTCAGAGTATCAAGTTTGGAACATTTAAAAATTACACACAAATCTCATTCATTAAACACAGGCAGGACTCAGGAATACAAATATGAGTTCTCTTTAGTTAAATTCCTGCAGGTTCTTTTACGCTTCCAAAAAAGTTGTCTCTGAACATTAATGCATTATAAATTAATTGTATATCGGTATTAGGCAAACAATAAAGTAATATACAGTATAGACAATATTTTTAGAAGACAGGGACCAAATATTTCTATAATATTTGTTATTATAGTTTAACACATCTGGTTGGCTGGAAGATGGAAGACTACTGGTTTCGCTGATAATTGTTCAGGCAAAGTGATGGGCATGTGACATTTTAGCGTTATACATTTCATGGCAATCCATCCAGTAGTTTTAAAGACTGTAAACCTATTCTGTATTCATTGAATATCTGTTAAATATCTAATAAAAATCGATTAAAAATGTGTGATATTTCAGCTCAGACCAACAGTGGTGAACGGACCAGCAGTCCTTTTCCAAGAGCCATTCGTGCAGACAAAAAAAGCTTTTGATGAGTAGACTAAGATCATCATCAGTTCTTCTGTTCCTTGAATGTGTGTCTCAGATGGGCTGGGCGATATGACATGACAAAATAGCATCACGATGACAAAAAAGTCCATATCAGTCAATATTGAAAATTATCACAATAACTATGAAACCATTATTTATTTCAAATTTAAAGGCTGAGTTTTGCTCCTGAGTGAAAGTTTTTACATTTGCAGTATATTGAGAATAAATATATCGCGATAATTATTGTTATTGTTTTAACGCCCAGGCCTAGCCTCTGAGTTACAGTTTAGAAAAGAAGTGAAGTTAATGTGAATTTAAATCTACGTGTGTTTGCTCTCTGAAGAGAACAAGAGAAAATTGGGTTTAGGAGGAAGAGATGAGAAGCGAAATAAAGAGAAAATCATGTTAGGAGGGAGACAGATGAGACAACTGAATGTGCAAGAGAGGAGACGCTATTGGAGGACAGAGCTCTGTTGGGAATCATTTGCAGCAAGATAACATTTTTTTTTTTTTTTAGGGAATCTTGTCAAACCAAATAACTGTTGACAACAGAATCAGGCACAGACATCTTGCAGGGAAAAATTCGACAAATGACCAACAGAAAAGCGCAGAGAGCAGATTGAAAACAATATTGTGAGTGTAAATCATCTTGTGATTGTAGTTGTTTTTCCTGCAGTATATTTTGAGCTGCATTTGACAGAGCGAGAAACAAAGGAAAAGAAAACATTTTGCCAACCAAAGGAATGTATTCTGCCTCTGGGTCAGTTAGTGATTAAAATAAATTCATCCTAAAATAATGGCCAAAAATGACAAATGTTATTTCCATATTGTACTACATTCATTCCACTTCTGTAGCACAAAGGATCCTGTCATGTATGTAAGAGTTTGTGAAATAGCTTACTTCATTACATTTTTTTCATCTGAGTTGTTTGGCATGATTTTTATTGGTGGTCAAAGACGTCACTCTATCATCTTAAATTAAGACCACATGCAGCTTTGTCTTCCTGATATTTTTGAAGAATTTGTTTCAGATTTGTGTCACATATAACATCGAGGTATGAAGACCAGAAACGCAACACGATGGTTCCAGCAACAAAGAAAAAAAACAGATTGTACCCTTCTCTTCTGTCCTGTCTCGGCTGTGCTGTAAAAGCAGACCAACAAATCTAGAGTAACAGACTGACAGTGAGATTTAAAGAGAAGCAGATGGAGGAGAGTCAACAAGCCGAGCGAAACACATGGAAGGGACGTTGAAACCGAAATAAAGAGAAACAGGATTGTGTACTAATCTAGTGATGATATCTGAGTGAACAGAAGTGTGTGTGTATGTGTGCGTGCGTGTGTGCGCTTCAGCTATAGTGATCTGTCACGTTCTCGATGACACAGTGTGTTTAGGGCAAGACTGCAGTTATGTAACATGACCCACTGGTTCACTACTGTCTTAAGGCCTGACAGACAGACAGACAGACAGACAGACAGACAGACAGACAGACAGACAGACAGACAGACAGACAGACAGACAGACAGACAGACAGACAGACAGACAGACAGACAGACAGACAGACAGACAGACAGACAGACAGACAGACAGACAGACAGACGGGAAGTCATAAATGTACCTCCATTATTGTAAGGGTACAATTGAAGCAAGGAATGCAAAGAAAAATTTGGATAAACAAAAGCTCAACAGAGCATTCAGTCAATGTCATTGAGGCTTAGGTTTAGAAAAACATGATGCCTTCATAATATCCATTTTAGGCCATTTTATAGGGCAATATTTTGTACATGAATATTTGTCACAAAATTATCTTTTAAATCAGTTTCAGAACATTTTAAAATAAACGTGAATATTCACACACATCCAAACATACCAGCACACACACACACACACACAGTTCTGACCTCCACCTGTGTCTGTTTCCCTGCAGTGAGCTCCAACCAGAGCCATGGGGAGTACCCAGACTGCCGGAGTGAGAGGGAGTCAGGAGGGGAGGCATCTCTCCTGGTGTCTCCGCTGGTGGTGGCGGGGATCGTTATAGGTCTGGTCCTCTTCCTCTCCTGCATCACCATCATCGTTGGCAGCCTGCGAAAAGATAGTAGACTCCGTAACCCACACCTGCGAGCGAGCTACGGTCAGTCTGCAGCCAAACTTTGGACTGTTAGACCACCTCTGTTACAATTTACATTGGATTGTTGCAATACCCATTTGTTCCAAGATTGACATTGCATCTGAAGTTGCAAGAATAGCATAAAAAGAATAACACTATTAATAAAAAAAGTCAACAGGTTATCATAAAGTCTTTTTAAAGTGGGAAAAGTGAAGCCATAACACTCTTTAGGCTACTTTAATTTAAAAAAACAGTTCACACATGGGGGCTAAGTTAACTATGGAAATCCTCCCAATGTTTTTCTTTCCGTTTTAAAATGCCACAAACCTTTGTGCACATAACTGGCTTTCAACATGGTTTTTCTCAGACAATGTAAATACATCAGTATTTAGAGTAAAAACTCTATCTCGTTCCTTTCTTCAATCATATTGGCTCTTTGTAGCATTCATTATCATGTTTCAGGCTGGAATAATGTTTTCTGAAAAAGGAAAAGCTTTACTCAATAAATTTAGAAAATACTTTAAAGACTGTGTTGCCTCAATTATTGCAGTTCTACTGGATGTCCCTTAATGACAAAGTCCAATTCACACATTGGCATCATGTCTCTGCGTCTGCAGGTCTGGATGGTTTTTCTTATGGTGGTTCAGTAGGAGAACTGAGATCCACCTGTTTAGAAGATTTTCCACCTGGTTTGGACTTCGATTCATTCAGAGAGACGCTTTCCCAGGTCAACAACCTGTACCCCGACTCTCCTCCACGGTAAGTGTTTGGCTCTGGTGTTTGACCTTTTTGATTCACCACAAGCTCATGCACATGATCCAGTGTTTAGAGGAGAAGTTTGACATTTATTTTTGTTCCTTGGAGTGACTTCAGCGTTGTTCTGACTGCACAAAAATAAGGACTGGTTATTTCATCAGATCTTTAAGACGGAATAAATGCTCTGTGATTTGAAATTCTTCAGATCTGATGTGTTGGTCCATCGCAGACAGATGTTTTTTAAGACTTATAAAATGCTTCTGTTTAAGAAGACAGGACAGGGGATAGAGTTGAAAATCAGGAGCAGAGAGTGGAGAATTATATGGAGAAAAGGTGCCAAGAGTTGGAGCCAAACATGGGTCTCCTGCTTCTAATATGTCTTCAGTACAAGAGCCCCCAACAGATGTGTATGCCTGTGGTCAGAACATCAGCCATCCATATAAATACTTTGATCTTTTTGCTCTCCTAAACAATAGTCTTTTTGAGTTTGTGATGTCTTTTATTCGCTTTCAGTAGTAGCATGGTTTCTTCTGCTCAGCTGCATCTCAGTCAGTTTGGATTTGATGTCATTACAGTGTTGTACAGTGTTGTACAGTGTGGTGTCATTACAGTATAGGGGAGAGCCAGAAACATCATAAATATGATGGTCCAGAAAATGCCACAAACCTTTGTGCACATAACTGTGCACAAAGTCCAGATGGTCCAGAGCCTCTAAACACTGAATCACATCTGTAATTGATTTCAAACATGTTTGGGTCAGATTAGTTCATGCATTTATTTATTTATTTAAGAAAGGCACAGTGCATATTAATGAACAAAAGCATATGAATATGCCTGATTGTTGCCATAGGCTAATTTCCTTAGTCCCTTGGCAGGTTGGTGGTACACGTGTACAAATTCAAGTATAACCACAATGACAAGCAAAAACCAAACAACAAGTCATAAGAAAACAACAAAATAACCAGTACATTAGTTGACAGACCCACATTTATGCAAGCATAAAAAGTGGCTGTGCAGTGTTATTGAAAAGGATAAAGTGACCTTCAGAGTTAAAGTTATTCTACAGGAGGTAAAGTGCCAGATTATTAAAGGGGCATAAATTATTATTTGGATGGTTTCACAAGTCTTAACAGACTTTAGGCATGCAGAAAAATTTGGATTGATCAAAGCTAAGCTAGTTAGTTGTCTGAGGATCTCATTTTAGATGTCTGGCATAATCATATAGGTGGACTCAATGTGTTGTGCATTAAGTACATACTGTAATGTTAAAGTTGGTATTTTGCTAAGGTCTTTTGGTGCTGGATAAAAACCTACAATCTGGTGACATTTGAGCTTAAATATTTAGACTCTTGGGTATTCTTGCCAACTTCTTGAAAAGACGGAGAGCACTCCTCCTTTTACCAATTATATTGAATGTCAATAAAAAGTCCACCTGACTGTTCAGCCCCCCCCCCCCCCCCCCCCCCCCCCCCCCCCCCCCCCCCCACTGCTCTCAATACAGCTGGTTTGACCCTTCCTCTGATGTAATTCATTTATTAAGGAGTACTGCTAGGTTTGGTGCCCTTTGTAATGGTGCAAGAATGAGTGTTTGTGCATCTTGTGTGTGTGTGTGTGTGTGTGTGTGTGTGTGTGTGTGTGTGTTGTGTGTGGGGGAGAATGAAAGAAAGAAAGAGCTTTCTAAAGGCCAATGTCATGGTGTTTTTGATCTAAATGTCAGCTGGTCTAATTGGCAACTTTAATAATTCACATACATCCCTCCCCTGCAGTGTGTGTGTGTGTTCATCATTCTCCTCCTTTCACTGCCTTCGAAACATTCAATCATTGAATCCAAATTCATCGACAGCATGCAGGGTATCGCTTCTATTTCAAAAAGAGATCGTAATCCACTTTATCCATTGTCTGACTTTCTAATGACTTTCAATCAACGTAATCATTACTGTACTTTGTTCCCTCAGTTAATTTCTATTTGGATGTTTTCTCACTCCGTCATCCTTGTCTCTTTTTTAGTTCTAAAAAGCCTCATGAGACTGCTACTCTACATCTTGGTACATTCATATTGACTCAGCGATGCCATAATAGTGGTGTTCCAGTCTGTGAATTCACATTGCGTTTCAGCATATAGCGGAAGCTTGGCACAGCAGGAACTCCAGATAGTCAGACATGCACACACGCAGAGCTGCACTCCCCTGCTGGCCCAGCTGTAACCGTCTCTCCTCGGTTACTACCTGGGAAGACAGTTCATAGGAGTCGATGAGGCCTCTGTGACATTTAAATTAAAGGCAAAACCTGAAATGGCACTCTCTTGTTAAATTTACCAATAGAATGGATTTGAAATATTTAAAGTTTTGATTGTTAAAAGAAAGTGTTATTTTTTTTTGTCTATCATCTTGGTGTTTTCTTACCCCCATAGTAAGGTTCAATTATCTTTGCTATGGGGAAAAAAAGATAATTGACGGTTTTATTTCTGTCTTTATACAAGCATTACTTCAATGTTTGGACTTGTTTGTGTCAAACAATTAAAAGCTCTATTTACGTAACAGGATACAAAAGTTAATTTTGTAACTGATTACCTATGCCTAGTTTCATGATCATCTAAGCCTCCATACAAGTAGGCCCAATCCAACCGCTAGTCACCGAGACGTTTCTCTGGTTTGGTTTTTTTAGCTCCACAGATCATGTTCTTTAAAGCCTCCATGGATTCACCAGTGCTGAAAATGCTTCACTTGGATCCTAATTCATGCTGACGCTTTACTGTTGCATGTTCACATCCGTCATGTTGAACCTGAGGCATTAAGGGTGGCGCTGGAGCTGTGGTCTGGGGACAAAACCAAAGCTCCTGTCATGTTCTTGGTGCTGTTTTGTAACACAGACAAAGTGCTTTAGCACGAAAGATAAATCTTCTGTGGATGGATACAACTGGTCAGCAGCAGAGTTTAGGTGCTGCAGGGTGTAATGCGGGCCAAGAAAATGTACAGTTTCGCCATTGCAGCTCCCACAAGAGCTCTGATGAATCCATTCATAATGTTTGTCCTCTCTTGAACTGATGCAGCAGAAATGCGAGACAGGGTAACATTTAGTGCACAACAACAACAGGAGGAAGGAAAAGAGAAGAAAGGAGAACAGAGCTCGCCAGATACGTCAGCGCTCTGGCAGCGAGGTGTTGTGTTCTGGGCAGCCTTTGTGTGAGCCGGACGCCAGCCAACACATACACGGTCCTGCACACAGACAAGTGCAGATATACAACTATACAAATGGTGCATTTTGTTTACCATGATGCTGGCAAGACATTGTTTTTTTTTTTACACCATCGGCTAGCAGGTAGTTGCAGTCATGTGATGACCCTGCAGTGTGTGAGTGTGTGGGCCACAGATGGTCCAGGGAAACTCAGAGAACTCAGATCAACAGCTCACATACTGAGACTGTGAGCGCGATACTTTGGACACGCACACACTAACGTGCACGTACGCACGCGCGCACACAAACACACCCTTGACGAAAGACTCACACAAGGATCAGCATTTCACCTGTGGAGACGGAGAGCTTCTGCTTCCTCTCAGGGAGAAGCTGGGCAGGCTTTACCAAACAAACAAACACACGCACACACACTGACATTGATACATATGCACATAAGCACACACAGCCATACACAAATTGCTTTGATATGTCTGTAAAGTAATAGGGGGAATGGTAAGATGTTTCCCTCAATTCAGAAAGACGCTTTTTAAATAATCTGTCTTTCAAATTATGATGACATTTTACTCAAGATCATTTAAAGCCAAAATAAAATTAAAAAAGTTTATGCCACTTGGAAAGGACATCAAACTTAGCATACATTTTGTGCTGTACAGATAGCATGTTGTTGGTTAATCAGAACTTGTTGGCTAAAAACTGGTAATGTCTGATGAATACACACAAATAAAGCTCAGCAGGAAGGAGAAGGAGTAAAAAGCTGAGTTGGAAGTAAACCAATTTATCCATCTGAACTATTATACGTCTCAATAGCTTAACTGATATGTAAGGTTTAATGGAAGCATTGTTTCTTTTTCATACTGTATGACACTACAGTCAGTGTGGTTGACTAAGAAGGGAGGGAGAGTTTGGTCAGTCAGGCTGTCTCATCACAGCTTTTTATCACTGAGTCAGAATATGTCAAATTTAGGAAAAAGTGTGAACACCAAACAGCAAGAACAAGGAGTTTACACGTTGTACAAACACAAATGAGAGATTAAGAGCAGAGAGAGACGCAGTGAGGAAAAAAACCCAAAAAAAACAAGGATGCAATGGATGCTTCATGATCAAATCTCAGGAGCAGTTTTCTCTACTGTCCAATTCTAATGAACCATTACAACACACAAACATGACAAAGAGCCATGGAGGCAAGTGGATCAATGGAATACATTGACTGTACAGAAATGCAGTAAAGGGAGAGACACATTTCCAGTTTTATCACCTTCTAAATTCGATCTAACTCTTTAAATGCTGACAAATCAGATTCTCTTTGGCACGATACACACACACCTGTGAATGCAGCATCTATATGGTTCTACTCCACAGGTATACTTCACAGTGGTGCAGGAACATGTCAGCTTTGTACAAGCTCACACACACCTACACACACACACACACACACACACACACACACACACACACACAGGGACCATATGGTCCATGCTGTAGCTACAGTTGTCCAGATTCCAGCTCTGTAGAGCGTCACAACCCGCTTATGAACACTTGCCAGAGGTCCTCCCTTTCTCCTGACCTGCATCTGACTTAGAATTATTTCTCTGTCATGAACATTTTCCTTAATTTAATCACAATAAGTAGAGTTTACCATCAAATAATCTGTTTGTTTTTTAAGGCCTTTTAATCCTACTTACATTAACATTTCAACAAAAAATGCCCCCATCTATGACAGGCGTAATTGGACTTATACCAACAGCCAGTCAAAGGCTCATTCTTTCAAACTAATATAGGCTGAATAATATACAGGCCTCCCACCAGAGAGCAGCAAATTATACAAAGCAGGCAGCTGAGCTAAACACCTTTCTCAAACCCTTAGGCCTCGTCTACAGAGTCACCGTCCCTATAAAAAAACTTAACAAATAATGACAACCACAAAAACCACACTGCAAATTTACAGTTCAGAGTAAAGCCAACTGTTTTTTTTCTGCAACCTCTTTGCATTGCCTTCTGTTCGAGTCAGTGGTGAGCTGGCGGCATATTATTTAAAAAGCTCAGCTCTTCATCCAATGAGGATTGTGTGTGACACACTGGAGAGGCGAGAGCTTAAAGGAGCCAGTGTCCACAACCACAACCTTTACATTTGGACAGAACAAACCTGTATGATGTTTTGCAAAAGCCATGGAAAGACTACTGCAGCGCACCAAAACAAGTTGATGAAGTAAATGTAAAAAAATGTTCTGGTATAAAACCACAATCTCAGCTATAGTCGGCTATTTCAGTAATTTACATGCCCAAAGTATATCTAACTGTTTAATTTGATTTAATAATGATTTCCACTATTTGTCAGGAGTCTGTGTTTGAACCACATGCATCTTTACCAATAATATGTAACCACTGAAAGGCTGTGAGCAGGCCAATAGGTGACATGACTGCATTAGCATTGTTGGTTTCCCATCTTATGTGCCAAGGCCTTACACTGCAGTTGCAGGCCCTATAGTTGTCCACCTCACCTGTCTTCAGTGTGATTGATTCTGCCCCTATTGGCAGCAACCTACAGCATAAAGCTGACACCTAGAAGACTAATGACACACAGTCTGAACTCTACAAACAGCCCCTATAAGTCCATTGCTTGATAATTAATTGACTGTTATGTATCACTGTTTGAACTCTACCTTTAGTCATGAGTTTGTTTAAAATATATATTCTAATGTTCCATTATGTGTTACAAAAGTTGTCATTCCAAGGGTAGATTTATTTAATTTTGGAAGAAATTGCCTTTTTGTGTTTTGTGCCCCTGCCCCTAATAACTAAATGTAGCGCCTTCTCCTTTATAGTGTTGTGTAAAAATAATCACTCAAAAATAGGATTAATAACTGACCAAATTAATCATTAAAATGTATTCAATGCAAAAGGTAGGTTGTCAACCATTTTCTCGGACAAAAACAGCAGGGAATCAATTTGTGGCTATTCTGAAGTAAATAACTAAGATATTTTATTTACAATAAAAATGTTATAATATTGTACTCACAAAATAACAGAGGGTCAAAAAAAACAGAAGCAATAGCATAACTCCAAGGACAAATTGTTTTCACTCAGGCACACCTAGATAACACTGGGACATTAAAGCAGAACTCACAAAAGTGTAAAACACCACATTTATTATCTAGTGGGCTCTTTTCTTTTTTTTTTTTCTTTCAGAAACTCATACAGCAGAAGGCCACCGAGGAGCTGGGGAGCTTATAACTCCTGAGAGACCGAATGGGACTTACAGAGTGTTACGACACCTCTGAAAACACCCTTGTTCTCCTAAGCAAACACTTACACTGCCTCCAATTTTCACCTCAACATGCCACAGCATGAATGTTTAAGGTCAGAGTTCCCCAAAGCCAAATAAAATAATTAGAATAAAATGTTATCTGCCTCCAATCCACTAGCACACAAGTGAAGGTTTATGAGGGTGTTGTGTACAAATTCAGATGTTACAGGGAAATGTTTGCTATTATCAATTCTTAAAGTTGTTAAGTGATACCATATTCGAGGTATGACTTAATGATCACTACTTTAAGATAATAAAAATATTTGATTGAATGTTGAATATTGTGTTTGTGCAACACAAACTATCTCCTGGACTCTTGTCACTTTGTAGACAAATGTCTTTATAAAATTTGCATGTATCTGTCCCTCTGCTGTTGCTCTTTATATCAGCACTCATGGAATTAATATTGTCCAATCAGATTGCTTGTTCAAAACTTAGCTGGTAAATGACATTCAAGCTGACTGTCAGCCGTCAACTAACCGTTGAGCTTCATTTAGTTCTGTTGTCGCGCCTGCGCCTTGACTCCAAATCAAGGCTAAAATAGCTCTCCTCTTTTGCTGGAAAGCGCAGACACATATATGCAAAATCTCTAACACTGCTTTAAAATGGCTGGCAAGTAGGCACACAATCACAGAGTATACATGAGAGAGTGAACAGGAAGAAAAGCAAAAATTAATAAAAAAAAAAGAAAAGAGATGCATTCAGTGCTGTGGTACCAGACTGACAACAGTGCTGGTTGAGTTAAATAGATTGCCGCTTCCTTTATCCTCAAACACATGTATGAAGCGTTCACGGTAATAGGTGGTAATATTTAAGTTAGATCTTTACGCCTTCTTTTGTTGAGCCTATGTCTCCTGCTAACTACAGCCTGGGCTCCTTCATTAGCACGTTTCTTTCAAAGGTGTTAAATTTAGACACCGTCACAATCACCACATTTTTTCCTGGTTTGGTAAATCGCAATGCATGTACTAACTTAACATCTTTGCATTTTCTCCTCCCAGTATTTTGCACGCTGGGGCAGAAAAGCCCCATATTGCATATTCATCAAGGCAAACATACTAAATGGACAATACGTGTTGTTTTGCTCGGAGGAGAGACGGACACTGTCAGTAGATCAGCACATTTTTTGCGTGTGGTATTTAGTTTGCAGACACGCAAACCTTTAGTAAATCAGGCCCTATGTTTTCTATTTTAATATATTCAATTTAAATTTTATTTTCTGTTTGTGGCGGAGGAAGGAGATCGAACAAAATGAACTCTGTGGCTGATGTGGGAGTTCATCAGGGAAGTGTTTTGGGACCCTGCCAAAACAGCAGGAAGGAGGCTCTCAGTGTTTAAGAATGGAAACAGACAGACTGTTGCATTGATGCATTCTTGCTGGGGTGGACCTCATGTTGATTGTGAAAAATTACCAGCTTAATATTTAGTGTCTATGTTAAAAAATATTTGCCTATGAAAAACCAAAGCCAAATCAAAAAGCATTTTAGCTTCTGGTTTGGAAAGAACAAGCCATGGCAAAATTGTTGATGACTACTTGGGGCGATAATGACAATGACCTTATGGAGCATGTGACTTCATGGTGGTGCAGTTACAACCAGTGAGTGGCAGAAAGCATGTACTGTTTCAGGAATCTGTATAGGAAGTGAGCAGTAAATGGTTTGTATGCAGCCGTATTTTCAGTTATTTCTTGAATATTGCAGAATAGATCCTCAGCTGAAGTAATAGAGAGGTTTCAGAGTTTTAACAAGAGTAAGCCATGTAGTTACAATAGCACATACTGTATGCATTATATTATAGAGCCTACATACATTCACTTATATTATTGGTGATTAATATAATCTCAACCTCCTCCATTCTCCCCCCTGTCGTTTTTTCCTTTTTGTTTGAGGGAAAAATGATGACCTTATATTTTATCAGATTAATCATACAGTAAAAGAACAATGAAGACATGGCAGGTACTAACAGGTTCAACAAACACAGCTGTGCATTTGTATGGCCTACTTACAGTAGAGATTCTGATGATGTGTCTCATCGATTGCAATAAAGACCCAAAATAGGGATGTCTTTAAGTTAGCCGTTTTATTCTTCATGTTACATAACATAATTCTCAGACTTTAGTTTCTCTTTAAGTGGAGGGATCAAGATAACTGGACAACATGTGGTATGCATTGTGTTAGAGGATTTGTTTGGATGAAGCATTCATGCATTACAATGGGATTATCACCTAGAAGCTGCACAATAGAGCTGCACACTGAGATGAGCTGCTGATTCCACTCTCTGTCGATGGATCTTTTAAAGTTTTCCTTTGATGATAATCTCAGTGTTCTTGACAACAGAATCACTGGAGATTTAGGTTGAAATTGTCTTTAGGTCCTGAGAGGAATTAATAACTCAAGTGCTCTGAAACTTAACTTAAGCAGTGGAAGATCATGTTGGTATTTCTGAGATTTAAGAAAAAGCTCATGGCTGAATGTGCGCCTGTGCGAGTTTGTAGCTCGCAATATTCTTTCGCCCAGGTTGCTACTGTGCTGACATTAGCATAACCTGGCTGCCGAGTAAATGTCAATACACCTTAATCTGACAATTTGAAAGTATGGTTTTCATTTAGAAAACAAAAATAGAATAAAAGTATTATTTTGGTTTTTAACTTTGAAAAAGTGTGCTTGTGTCCATGCCAGAAAGTATTTGCAATTGTTTGGCTCATTGTCTTTTTTCCACTGTGCTAATTATTTGGCGTTTGTTTTCATGTCCATAGTTACGATGAGTGTGTTGGCCCAGGTTCCACCCCAATCTACATGCCTACAGATGACCCACCCCCTTACTCCCTATTGGACCCTTGTCAGAGAGGGCCAGAGCAGGAAGAGCAGCCTCACCTCAACAGTCTGGATCCTTCTCCGTACTATGGAGAGACCTCAGCCAGCGCCACCTGGTTCTCCCCCTCCCACTACCCGCTTGGATTCCCTCAGGAGGAGCATCAAGGCATTGCATCCATCTCCTTCCCTCTGGAAGCAGCGCCGCCTTATGAGTCGGTGCTGGCTGAGCAAGGACAACCCCTCCCTCTCATGCCATGTGACCTTAATAAACACCAATCAGAGGGCGGGGATGAAGGCAACTCCCAGCCACCAGGGACAAACCAGATCTTGTAGGACTGTTAATTTGTTTCTTTCACCTGCGCCATTGGATGTCCCTAGTTGAATTAAAGAATCACTTGTGATGTGGGACACAAAATGGCTGTTAGGAGCAGCTGTGACATTGAAACAATGGACACTTAATGAGATGAAAGCATCTTATCCATACAGTTTCTAACATCTCAGAGGATTTTAAAGCAGCCAGGACTCCAGTTTTTAAATATTTACCCACAGTCGTTTTCCTTGACAGAAACAAAAAATACTAACTGATTGTTTTGCACTGTAAAGTTTCTGGAATGACGTCTTATTTTCTTGTTGCAAATAATACTCCATAATACTCCAGTTCAGTAATAACATCAATGTCTGGTTTGTTTTTTTGACTGTTAATCTCCTGTTCTATAATTCATTTGTCATATTTTGAGTTAAGGATGAGTTACTACTACAAAACGTTCTCTGGAGTCGTCCTCTTGTAGATGACAGCAGAAAGACGGGCTATAATATCAATGTAATGTAAAGTAGTGTAGTTAAAGGTATACACAAGCACAACGATTGAACCTTGTTTTCAGTCTCTGTTGTGTGTCATGTAGCTTCCAAGGTGGAGAAAGTTTCCGAATAGTTACAAGGGTGACTTTCTGAACAAATCTAGTGACTACCTGGGGTTGTTTCATTTACATTTGTTGTACCTCTGGCATCATCAGAGAGGTTGTTTTTTTTTTGTCCTCTGTTGTACAAGTTGCCATCAAGTTTTCTCTAAAGGGCTCTGGTTTTAACATCAGTTCTATAACTGGACCCAAGCAGCAAACTGTAGCTCCAAACTCTCTTCCTGATGTTGAGGGGTGGTGTGGTGGTTAAGGGAGGGGGGTTGATGGGTCAAAAAAGTTACACATGAAACTGTAGACCTAAATGCACTGTTCACTAAGGGAATGGTTGTTCTGCCTTCAAAAAAAAAATCTTGTTTCACTCTCGTCAAAAATTAGCCAAGCTTTAGCCATCATGTTCTTATTGCACTAGCTGTAAAACTTTTCTCAATTGAGAGGTGCAAGTAATTGTGTTAGCTCAGTAACATTATCATCACATTGCTAATAATGACAGAGCTCTTGTTTGTTTCTTTAGCCTCTACCAGATGAAGTCTGTTTGTGTTCAAACCACAAATGTTAACAGCACGACTGGAATAATGATGTCAATTATTTTTTCGTTTTGATGAGGGATTTTTTGTAAATGATTTAATCTTCTGATCATTTTCTAAACAAATGAATCAATTATTTTGAATAAACAAAATGTAAGATACTTAAAAATGCAAATCAAAAATTGTGTGAATCTCAAAGTTAAGATTAAAGTGTCAGGTTTGTTTATTGTCTGACCAGTCCAGAATCTCAGATGATAATTTAACTTTTACAAGAGAAAAATGCTTTACATAAAAACAAGAAAGAACAGTGGCTGACTTCATGTCTGTCTTTCTAATACATGAAGGAGCAAATCCTATCAGTAAATTTCAAAGCTTTACTTTAAATACAAACATTCATATAAAGACATATTACAGGAGGCATTATGTTGGCCATAAAAGAGAAACCAGCTTATTTCTGCTTTGGTCCCTCAGAGCAAAACACAAAAACTATGGCCATCATAACATTGATCCCAAAAACGATCTCAGTATTTAAAATCATTTAACAGTAGCAAAGAAAAAGTGTTATCATGAGTTTTTATGCGAAAAGGAAAAGCAGAGTTAGTCTAGACACCTGTGTGAAAAAAACACCATGTATCACCAGTTATTAAAAGCATTTGAGGCTGAGCTTTAATAACTATGATAATATTATTAGGCATCAGAATGCAAATGTTCTTCAAAAATGTGTGGTTGCATTTTTGTTTTGTTTTTATTTTAATATGGTCCTTGTGTAATATGTTTGTGTTAAAGATGTGCCTAATAGCCCTCAGACTGTTAGTTTGAACATTGTAGCCATAATATAATGATATTAATGCAAATAATCCAGTGCTTTGCACTGTTACATGTTTGGTTATGTCAAGGTTTGGTTTTACTGACGTACTGTAAGGACGATCTTAGCGTTCACTGAATCCCTGTTTAATAATGTAAGAACGAGATTGAATAGGACAGACAAGCTTATCAGGTGTATTGTTGCTGTGTTATGCACTCCCTCGTTTTGTTTTTCGTTCCCTTAACTGATTTGTTTGTGAATTGAAACAAAACATGATAACAACTTTTTTAGTTTTATTTTGTGATTTCACTTCTCTCTCTCTCTCTTCCTCCCTCTCTAGCTTTCTGCAAAGTTCAGTTTGTTTGTTTTTAAATGGCTCATTTTCAACATTCATCAATACATGTTTTTGTCTTTTTTTCCCAAAGACATTGCATTTCTTTTTCCTATTTTTCAACTAATTCGTTCCAGTTTTTTCTCCCACTTGATTCAAGATTCAAAATGTTGACTTTTTAAGAGACATAATCCTTTAGGACATTCATTGTTTTTTTGTTTTTTTTAAAAAAAAAGAGGGGTCATCCCAGCTCACCAAAATGTAAGAATGAACTCAAAACAGAAAACGAGCCACTGAGGGGGGAATAAAGGTTGTCACTATCAT
Source organism: Symphodus melops (assembly GCF_947650265.1). Classification (NCBI taxonomy): domain Eukaryota; kingdom Metazoa; phylum Chordata; class Actinopteri; order Labriformes; family Labridae; genus Symphodus; species Symphodus melops. Next base: position 12,427,640 of record NC_136705.1, read on the forward strand.
AGGATGTCTTAACTAAAAACACTAAATAAGATCTAGAGAGATTAGTTTGATACCAACACATCATTTTTACTTTTCTTCAGCTATAGCATAGCACTGTTTGTGTGTGCATTCTGTGTTAGTAAATGTCTCTTACATGTGTATCACTTCCCATCTCTCCTCTATTTCAATGTTTGAGTTCTTGTTGGCAAAACCAACAGACTTCATGTATATATTAGGAACTCTGGGCAACATGTTCTTTATGTCTGTATTCAAAGTTTTGTCCAATATTTTCTTCTGTAGAGAAGAATGAATAAATCTGAACTCTTATACCATTTGAGTGGCTAGAGTTGAACACTGGAGACACGCGCAGCAGCAAACAATAACTTATGGGGAAAAAAATGTTGACGTACATTTTGTTGTATGTTCTTCGTCTCTGTATGTTGTTAGTCTCTCAAAGAAATAGAGCTCTTAAATAAATACAGCTTTAATTAAGCACAAATCTGTCTTTAATTTCAGTGATGAAAAGGTTGAAGGGAGAATGTGCAACATTTTACACGTAAATTCAGCAGAAATCGATTATATCATCTGTAAATGTCTCGGTGAGTTGTGACTGTCTGAAATGAATGAGAAGCGTGAGTCCAGTTGTTGGGTGTTTACATTCTGGACTATAAATAAGAACAACACAGTTCACTGCTTATTTGGAAGTCACATTTGTGTATTTAGATTACGGTCATTCTGTGTATGGGTCAATCTGTTTATGTGCAATATGCTACGCTATGAAATAACTAAAGCATGCTAAAACCAACCTGCTACTGAAACACAACAATACAGGCCACAGGCAATCGCAGCTCAAGCAAACAACAATTTTGTCAGCTATTTGAACTTACTGGTGCTTAATTATAGTGCGTACCAGTCACAGGAATCTTTAATGTGTATAATTTGGTACAATCTTGTTTTTGAGCTTGTTTCTTGAGACGTGCCTGAACACGCAAAACCAACATTTCTGTCATGTTAATTTCATTTTCACACTCAGTCCACAAGGGCAAATGAGGGTAAAAATCACATTCAATGTCCAGGAAAGTTAGATTTCAGCCTTTCACCTTTTATCCAGTTGTCGTTTACCACTAATATAACAACACAATGATCTTAAGCCTCCACAACTGTGTTAAGTGTTGGGTAAGGAAATAATTATTGTGGGAGCTATAGTAGGTTAGCAATAGCAATTTTATTTATAGACTGATAGCAGACGAACAACACCAATAAAGACAGCTGGGCTTCAGAAGAACAATATTCAAATATATGTGTTTCATGTCTGTGATTAAATGAAACTAAATGGAACAACTTCCTATAACAAATGCAGACAAAAAGTATCATTAAAAAAAAACAAAAAACATGTCACTGTCAAAATTGATGTCCATACAAAAACAATCAGTAGATTAAGATCATACTCAAGTAAAACATACACTTAAAGCTATAAACACTAAAATACTGTTTTGATCTAAAACAGTTAAGAACTGTGGGATACTCACCTTGAAGCAACAGGACAAAGACCATAAACAGTGTAAGGATTTTTTGCAGTATTTTTGAAAAAGTGGGTGTTGCCTGGAGAACTTGGAGCGCGGTCAGTAGTGTGGTGTGTTAGGCTGTTAGTATTTTGTTTCTGAAAATATACTATTTTTCTCAGTTTTTTTTATTAAAATACACAAAGTCATCAACTTCTGAATGGAAAATCATCGGAGGGTCATTTGAATAACAGTTTTCAGAGAAGGACTCACAATATGTGCTACACATCTACAAGACCTGCTTCATCAACACGTGTCAGAGTTTAAAAACTACAAATTACACTGTAGGTCTTATTGAAATCTTATATTGCAGAAGATGTTCGATACAAACAGTCCCTCAGTAGCACTAGCTTGTCTAGCTACTGATTTCAACATTTCATTTACTGTATGAGTGAGGGTTACATTTAATTAGTGTATTAAAAATATTATTTCTGGGAAGTTTTAGTTTTATTTAGGTTAGAATTAATACAGCCTAACGGTCACTCGTTAACCCAGTAATTTAGCACAAAGATGTCGAGGCAGAGTGAGGAAAACATACAGGCCTAACCTCACAACACTTTAACATCTATCCTGCTGGTAATGGATGAAGTAAATTAGAATTAGGTGGGAAGATAGGTTGCCTTATAGTACATTTTCCAATGTGTATACATACAGTGAAATTTGTATAATATATAATCATATTTGCTGCACAATTAGTGCACACAAACCTTTACAGTTTGTGTAAACAGCTTCTTTAATCTTTAAGGTTCAGAAGACCTTCATACAGCGAAACAATCAATCAATGAACTAACGAGATGAAGCTTGCACATCTTATTATATTTATGTAATGATCATATGGCTCTGGGATTTAACAATGTCACATCCATAAATAGGTACAATATAAACTATTAATAGTAAAGCTACCTCAAAAGCGTTACATAAAACATAACAAGGCTAATCTCAAGCAAAGTGCCATGCAAAATCAGAAGTTCAGAAGAAATCCATGACACATAACACCGAGGCAAATGCTAATGCTAGCACAACACATCGTCACTTAAGTATACTAATACTTCAAATAAATACTGCAACTACATTAACGGAATGACAAAATGCTAACCACATTACAATTACACATGGTAAAGAAACTAACATTCGGACACTCCGCTTTTGGGGACTCAGATTCTACTTTGATTTGAGTCAGACTCGAGACTTGAGTTTTTGACAATTTGAGAAGCATGCGTTAATGTTAGCTTAGCATGGCTAGCAACAAGTATTTTGTGTGAATAACTTCTGATCAATACCTCATTGATAAATGACTTCAAACATTGTACTTTCAACCAAAAGAAAATACATTGAGTAATTTTTACATTTAAACATGTTACACATCAAATATATCTTGTCAGCCACCTGTTGCTTCACAGACTTACCTGCACTATACTTGCTCAACCAGGAAGTGTTAAACAGAGCTGAACACAGTTTTGGGTTTATATGGGGGTGTGTCAAGTGGAAGATGCCATGTTTGGTAGAAATGGAGGGATGTTTAGGCTATTGACATTCAAACATGTTATTTAAAAAGGCTGTTTAACTATTTACTTAAATGAAATGTATTTTGACATGCTTTTAGCCCTATTGCAGGGTGTTGTTTGTAAAACAGGTAACACTCACCTGAGAGTGAATTTATTTCCAACCCCTTTTGGTAGGTTCCAGCTCCTATATAAGTGGAGCCTTGAGAGCCTTTTGGGTAGGTTGGAGGTTGATTTTTCTCAATTTATCGAAGAGTGGAGAGAGCTGCAAGTGCCCATACTGGTATTGTTTAGAGCTCAGTCTCTCCTTCTGTTTGGAAAAGTTGAAGCAACAAAGGAGGGCATACTTGCCCAGTGCAATAAAATCAATCTGATATGTTGCAACTACGAGTTGGATTTTTAACTGCTGCAACTTGAGGTGTAAGAGTACTAAAATATTCTACTCAAGTAAAAGTTACTTTCATATATTTGACTTAAATACAAGTAAAAGTACCAGTTGAAAAGTAAAAGTAAAAGTAGCTCACTGAAAATGTTAGTATAGGCAAGACCCCCCCCCCCCCCCAATACATTTATGGTTATTATTCTGAGACTACTCAGTCTCAAAGGCTGATTTAGCTGCAACTCAGCCTGAGATGAAAGATAATACATGCAGTACTTTAAAGTTTCCTCCCGTCGTATTTCTGGTTGAGGAGGCCTAACCATACAGGCACTTGTGAATAAGGTTGGTGTTTGCAAATAATGTAGTTGTTGAATCTTACCATGTCTAGGTTTTCCAAAACATACATTGGTGAGACCTAATGGGCTATTTAAGCAATATTTAGTGCATGATTGTATAACCTCCAGGTGTTTAGTCACAGATAAACTTGCCTGTGACCATGAGGCGTCACAATGGCAGTCTCAGAATAATAAGCTACTCCGTTTTTTATCTTGTCTTAAGATCCACCTTTTTTCCCTTGGCCTTTGACACATAAACGTCTACTTCATTTATCTAAATTTCTCTTCTTGTGTCTCTTTTAATTTCACTCATGTTTTATGTCTTTCTATGGTCTGTAATTTGTTTATTCTCCTGTGAAGCACTTTAGTCAACTGTGGTTGTTTTAAAGTGTTTAACAAATAAAGTTGGATTAGACTATGAAGTTTGTGTTCAAAAGCTCTCTTTACCTCTTTCTGACTACCAGTTTCAAAGAAAAAATGCTTTTACCTTTTTTCTTTTTCCCAAAAATATTCATACAGCTATAAAGATTGAAAGACATGTGTTCCTGTTTGTTTAACAGTGCATTTGCTTAATTGAATTGGGAAATTTGTCTTGCACTGAAAGTGCTAACAAACTTTGAGTCCAAGACATATTTCCTCAAGGGGACAATGACGTGTATGTCTTAACCACATATAATTTCGTTTGGAGATGATTTCAACATTGATTCACCTTATTGCTTTACAACAGAAACATGTGAATGTTGCATGACATTTATATATTAAAAAAAAAAGAAAATATAAAACGACACTTTTAATTTAAAAAAGGGAAACAAATATAAAAATGAAATATAAGAAATAATTAGCAATGCAATTCTATAAAATGTTATATTCATCTTTAAGCACACCACTGTTTGTTATCAATTTCTCATTTGGTAATGACAGTCTATATGTGGTCCTTACAGAATCTCAACACCTGGTCTTTACTATTTCGCCCTCTAGTGGGTAAATTGTGTATGTACATACACAGTGACCCTCGGCAGTATTTACACAGGTATATAGTTACATTTATTTTATCCTGCTTTATGTACCATTTGGCGGAGGGGGATAATGATGATGTTTTGAAATTGTTAATGAGATATCAACATCACAAGTTTAATCTCTTATTTATTAGAGCATTACTACTATTAAGAAAGTTGTTCTTCTCCGGGCTGCCATGTGATCTCTTAGCCGAACCCAGACAGAATGTCAACCGTGACATGTAACCCGTTTCCCGGTAAGAGACACCCCCCTTCCACGGTGTCGTCCTATTGAGCTACAACACGTCGACTTTTTTTTTTTTTAATGCGGTTGGTGATCTCCCTTCTCTTAAAGTTGGTCTGACTGTTACCAGCTGGAGTTTCCTACTGAAACTGTGAGACTCAGCGGGGGGCAACATGCGCTCCTTAGCGGGACTGGCTGCCATTATGGTGGCGGCAACTGTCTACCTCTACCTGCTGTCGACTCATCTTCCCCCGGGACCCAAACACGTCGAGTCGGGCGCCGAGGGGGGAGAGGACGGGGGAGTCCAGGAGTACAGGTACGTGCAATAGGACAGAAAAATGCCATTTTTTAACACCGAGTAGAAACTTCCATGTGGTTAAGAGTTCATAAGAAAATCACTGTGCTTCACTATGGACAGCCTAAAGAAATCCTAAACATTAGATTATTAATTTATACATTAATCCAGGAGGTAAGTGAATAGCCCACACAGTGAGAGCAAACTGATCTCTGTCAAATCAACTGAAGTAGCTTAATTTATTTATTATAAATTAGATTTACAGGGGACTAGCTGATGTTAGAATCAATAAACTGGGTTATAAAATGGTTAAAGTAGGCTGATATAGAATTCAGAATTGGCTATACTTCTCATGAAGAGATACTTGAGTGACATAACTCAATTTTTGTAAACTGTAGATTTTTCTTTAAACATAATTCATCACACATAAAAACAATATTCTCTTCGGCCCAAAAATATATGAACTCCGTTAAAGTGATAGACATGCTTTTATTGTTATCATCTAGATCATATGTCCCTGATATAGGTTTTCTGCACATAGTTGGAACTTTAACTTCCAGTAGGTTACTTCAGGTTTATTTATGCGTAATGCTTCTACACTTTTTTATTACTTTTATGAAGTATTTTATGCAATTCAGTCTCAGACTCTCAGTTTCGATAAGTTAACAATTTTCTACCATCACTTGTAATGTGTGGGACATAAGTGGATTCCACTTTAGTATAGGTGGAACTTCAGTTTTTTTTTTTACTCACTCAGTCATAATTGTGAAACTTTTCCCCAGTTTCTTGGGTTCACCTTGTTTCCTATTCCCTTTGTATGCCCTGAATGATGGGGTTCCAATCCTTGGCTTGTGAAACCACTTCAATTAATGAATGTATTCATAAATAAATGAAGACCTGTATATGACACAAATATATGAGCTATTCTGTCCCCTTGGACTGTTTCATTTGGAACATCCTGAAACAAAATAAGAGGACAGTCAAAAAGGTCAGATTATATGTGAAGAAGATATTGAGTGGTTGTGATCCCTTTTATTAACCTCTGATCCCATCCCTCAAGAATGACAGCCACAGGTCATGTGAACCTTCAATGTATCCCTGTCTTTTTCCCTGTTAATGCTGGAATATTATTTCTACAGCGAGAGGGTACCAGTCAGCTTTACAGCTTGAATGGGTAACATGACTTCTAAAAGGGAGTGTGTGCATCTCTTAAGTGTGTTCTTGTGTGAGTCTGTGTGAGTCGTGTAAGTGGTATGCTGCAATGTGCCAGACGGTAATATGTAAGGATGTCCAGGGATGATAGAATAACACCGACCAAGACTCTCTGAGGCCAAGAGCAGGATCTGTGTGTGTGTGTGTGTGTGTGTGGGGGCGTGCGCGCGTGTGTGTGTGTGGGCATGTGTGCATTCGCACAAACTGAACTGATCATACTGTTACCTATCAAGTCCTTTGCACGTGCCAAGGTCAAAAGGTTTGCCTTTAGAGTCATGAGAATTGCTCCTTCCAATTTAAAAAAATAAAATAACTTTATGCAAGTAGATGGGGTAGACTTGGTCAGAGCGTAGATTTAAAAGCATCATATTGGATAGTTATCCAATAAGTCAGACACGATAGGAGCCTCAAACACAGTAATGCCAGGATTACAATGCTAAAAACATGTAACTCCTTTCTTAATACCACACACACCACATCCCTTCAAAGACACTGTATGTGATTTCTGTAAGTCCAAAAAAAGGTTGTATTTATTGACATCATGACTTAGCAATGGAAGACAGGAGTCGTCTTCTTTATTACTAAAAAGCCACCATTTCCGATGTCAAATCTATCCAACACTGTCTTCAGACAAGGTCAATAAACGGTTTTATTCATGTGACTTCTTGTCACAGTTATTCATATTTTTCAATTTATCTGTGGTTCCCAACTGGTCTAACCTCAGGATCAACCACCGACCAGCGCCATCATTTTTTTTCTTCCAGGCACAAAATTCACAACTCACTGAAAACCGCTCTGTAACCCAACTTTGGTTCCCGACTGTGCAGTTGAGAACCGCTGATCTAAATGGCATACCATCAGATCACTTTGACAAACGTTTACAGTAAGCAAAAGTCCCTCCTCACTGTCTGACGTGTCATCTAATGGCCATGGGAGACAGGTGAGGCAGAGACAGTTACTGTGAACTTAAAGAATATTCTGAATTTGTCTGCGTAAACATCGTCAAAAAGTGGGACAGAGTAAGTACTCAACTCATCAAAATAGATAACCTAGGTCTACTCACCTACAGAGCAGGAAATGTTACACATAATTAATTTTTCTTATTTTGAAAACATGTTTATATAATTGAATGTTGCTGAACAGCCCCAAAATGCCCCTAATGATGCATTATCCTGAAGTCATTTCAAGCTTCTTTCAGGGCTAAAATGATTAGTCTGTCGTCAGACAAATAAATCCAGTTCATCCTTTAAGTGCTTCATCGATATTTACATCGACTTTACATACGAGGATTTGCTGCTTTTCTTAGTTTGATGTCATATATGTAAATCAAACGTGTTTTGGACAGCTGGTTGGACAGTTGGACATCTCAAACACTGAGGATGGAAAGTGAAATTTGATTTCACAGTTTTCAAGTTGCTAAAAGAGTTTTCTCCACAGTGAACCTGATACCACACAGCCTCATGTCAGTTCTATTAAGTGACTTCATACTTGAAACCCCCTTCTCCTTGGGGTCTTTTTCCCTTTATATAAATACTGGTGTGAGTGTGCGTATGTGCGTTTGTGTGCGCGTGCAGGGTTGTTTCTGTCGAGGTTATGTGTAAGCAAAATTAAAATTGCCACGATGACACATTTCCCTCCTTAAATACTGTACATACATTCATGCAAGTGCATATCCTAGCACTTATAGCATCATCAACCTGATGACCAATGCATGAACAGAATGTATGTCCACTGGCCAATAGGAAGAAGCGATACTGAATGTCCAGCAGGTGGTAATGGAAGTCAGCATCTTGAGTTTCGGGGGGGGGGGGGGGGGGGGGGGGGGGGGGTCCATGTGTGTGTGTGTGTGTGTGTGTGTATACAACCGTCTTCCTACCCTCTGCTCAAGTCTGCAGCCAGAGACGCTATTTCTGTCTGTGTATCAAATGTATCACGTTACCGTCCCACTGACTAACCCACTCAAGAACACACACACACACACACACTGACATATCAACACACAGAAACACACCCATACACCCTCAGTTTTTTTTTATTTGCTGGAAGGATTTTTTATTTTTTATTTTTTTAATGAAATCTGTTTTTTTTTGTTCACGCTAATTAAAAAGTCATTGTAAGTTGTAAGTTTCTCTTATAACTTAAGATGCTTCAATGTTTTTCATCGTCCTCACTCAAAAATAGCCGAAAGCAATTTGTCCTTCCAGATCCAAATCTCCATGGATGCCCTGATGATTAACAGACTTCCCTGTTTTTTTTTAAATTTTCTTTAGAATTACTTACACTCTAATCTGTTCGATTTGTTGCGTAACTTGTTCGGCTCTTTCTAGTGCAATATTTAACGGGTTTATTCTTATTTGACTCGTCAACATTACCATGTGTCTTTCCATTCCATGTAGGTTGAAGTTCCCCTCTGACCTGGATGAGCTGCGAGAGCTCGCTGAGATGCTCAAATTTTACAAACGAGAGCATCATGGCTACGTTCTGCTGCTGTTCTGCAGTGCCTACCTCTACAAACAGTCCTTCGCCATCCCTGGCTCCTCCTTCCTGGTGAGACCTATTCTTCAATCCAACACATTCGATTTATAGAGTGACATATCTCAACAAAGATGATCTCATGACCCTCATGAGTCAAACATCCAATGACGGTTGATGGATGCTCAGATAACCTTACACAATAACCGTAGTTTTGTCTGTGATACGAGACAAACTACTGAAACTGATAAACTACTGGTCACTCAGTTCTTCATGTCTTCTAGGCAGGCTTCAAGTCTAGTTTACTGAAGGGTTTCATCTAGCGTACTTCATATTGATTATCATCTGCAGGAGTGTATAAAAGTTTCCAATTAGAGGAGTAAAAGTTCTGAACTCAAAGTGAAACTCAGATTTAGTTTAATCTTCGTATTCAGCCTTTAAAACTGCCACATACATTTCTTTAACAGCAAAAATAAAAAGAAAGTGTCTTATGTCTAATATATATATATATAAGGTAAACCAACTTTTTTTTTTTTTTTTTCATTCTTCGATCATCCCTCCTTCAGAACATGTTGGCTGGTGCAACATTTGGGCCTTGGGAGGGTTTGGTGTTGGCTTGCTTGCTCAGCACTTCAGGCTCCACATTCTGCTTCCTGCTCTCCTCGGCCTTTGGAAAGCAGCACGTGGTTCAAGTCTTCCCTGAGAAGGTGGCTCTGCTGCAGAGGAAGGTACGGTAGACACGTCTGTCTGTGAAAACGTGTTGTACACCAGTGCTAGCAGAGCTACAGGCTTTGGCCTTTAGCTTAAAATGTCATCTTCTTTTCACCCCTTTTTTTCTGTTATTAACTTGGCACCTGAGCTTTTTACGTCTTTCTCTAGAAAAAAAATCGTACCTTTTCATGTTTATAACTTTCGACAATCAGCTGACAGTGGCTTTCAGAAACAACGACAAATAAAGAAATATTGCTACATATTGCTATTAAAACAAAACTTGCCCTCAGTTTTTAAAGCAGTGTAAGTAGCTTCCTGCTGTTTTGTCAGCATCTCTATATTTACATGAACAAAAAAGAACCTCTTTTAGGATTTGTTTCTGCTTTTGTCTTCTGTCCACCTCCTTTTCTTTTACTTTTATCCTTTTGTTATTGTCCTTCTTTCCTCCCCGCCAGGTAGAGGAAAATCGTAGCAGCTTGTTCTTCTTCCTGCTTTTCCTTCGTTTCTTCCCTATGACACCTAACTGGTTCCTTAACATCACTTGTCCTGTCCTCAACATCCCCATACCTATTTTCTTCTTCTCTGTGTTGATAGGTGAGACAACACACACACATTTAAAACAAAGACACACACACACGCCGCACTATTAGACCCTGGTAACCTAGCTGTTAAACTTCCTCCTCAGGTTTGATCCCCTACAACTTTATCTGTGTACGAACGGGCTCCATGCTCTCTGAGATCTCCTCTCTTGATGATATCTTCTCCTGGGGGACACTAGCCCAGCTCCTGGTCATCGCCCTCGTTGCTCTCCTACCCGGAGCGCTGATCAAACGCTACAGCAAAGCTCACCTCAAGGTAGACGGCATAGACAATAATGGACCCAGGAAGGATGATGTCAAGCAGGACTGGAAAAGAAAATGATTGTGGCATGACAGAGGGATCTTGTGGTTTGGGCTCGTCCAATGGTAGGCATGAGGCCATTTGAAATCTACAGCCTCTTGACAGACTTCTCCTTATTCGTTATATTATGTTCTGTTCTGAACTTTGGAAGTGCGTTATGGCAACATAGCACCAACGTTAGAGAGTCTATGTTCCTCACTCCAGACATCTTCACACAGGTACCAGAGTTTTGGGGAGCTCGTCTGAGTGGAAGTGTACTTGGATTTACTATGAAAATAAGGTCTTAACATTGGAAGCTGAATGGATTCTTAGTAGTTACTATTCAAAAGGAAATACTGTAATAATAAATGGTGTTAAATCACCATGATTTATTTTGTAATCTTCGAGCCTAAGGCCGTTTTTTTTCCCAGGAAGAAAAGTGCTGGCTGTGCACTCGGGAGGGTTTTCATGACGCGTTTGTGCACTGAGAAAAAAACAGCAGTCTGTTGTTACTTTTTACTGTATGTTTTATATTTGAGATCGTTTTTTTTGGCCCAATCAGACACGGAGCAAAGAGGATGTGGGTAGAAGACACGATCAAAAATACAGGGAATATATATATACAGGGAAAAGTGCGCCAGTGACATCAACAGCGTCTTTTTTTAAAGGTGAAAGATATTTAACTTGAGTGCTCGGAGCAGCCACACAAAAAAGGAAGAGGGCTGGGAAGAAAAGACGCTGGGCGCTTTCTGCTACAAACGCTCTTCCATCATTGAAAACAATTGAGAAAAGAAGCTGGTGCTCAGAAATGAAAAAACAAAACATGAGGTGGATACGGGGCCTAATTTTAACTTTCAAATAGTAATTTCCATTTTAGTGAAATACAATATTGTTGTTACAGACATGATCGCTGTGATCTCAGTGAAACAGTCAGTTTAGGGGGGCTTCGTCAGAGGCTGCCCGTTATAAAAGTTGCCAGCGGCTAATTATGCACTTTGATGATCTACGTGTCAACATACTAACCACAGTTGTAAATGTGACCCTCTTTCCAGTGTGTTGCCTCTTTGTCAAGTCATCACTAGAGCTTAAAAAGGAATTCTGTCCGTGTGATAAACATCTAGTTTAGACCTGTGCAGGAAGCCCCACTTGTCCCCCCCCCACCCCCACCCCCCGCTGTGACGAAACCAGTGATGCCTTAAACACACTAGAGGTGCTCCATTTTTTGTTGTTGTTGATTTTAGTCCGCGGTGGTTTAAAGAGATGAGAAAACTAACCCCAAAGACAATCATGGCTCGCTCTGTATTAATGTTTACTCACTAACTCCGTTTGCTGCCATTACTTTTTCAGGGTCAATGTGGAGACTTTTTTAAAGACTTTTTTTTTTTTTCAAGCACATTTATACTCTTTCTTTCAAAGTCTCAAGCTTTGAGTGTGAATCCGTCTTTTCCTAAAGCACTTGAACATGTGTCTTAATGTAGTGGAGGCTGTAACCACAGGGGGTTTACTGCAGCTCTGTGAAGATCATCTAATGATGGACTCAACAAAGACAGAGAGCACGCTGTTGGGCGTGATTACAGTTGTAAGAGACTTTCAGAGATCCTTCAACTGTGATTAAAGGCAGGGTTGGTCATTTTCGAGAACTAGCATGATTTTGAAAGTAGCATTCCCTCAGTGCTCCATCTACACCACAGCTCAACACCTGACCCCTCCCCTCTGTGCTCCCTCAAAAGCCACACCCCTCAACAATGTTGTCTCACGCCTCATTCAGCGGTAAATAAACACTAAACTTTACCATAATGCATGTTCAAAAAAACAGATTATTGACTGGTAACAACGGCCAACGACAGACTCTCAGCACAAACAGCATGAGTGTGAGCTAGTGCCTGTAAGGGGTAGAGAACGAGCAGGGAGACAGGGAGTCATGATTGGTTTATCAAACTGGTACCTCGTGGCAGACATTGGTCGAAGTTTTTAAGTGCTTACAACCGCTACAGATTTTTTTTGTTCCTTTTTCAGAGCACGAGTCAATCATTTCTGTCAGGACCTAAAGACTAATGCAACCAAAATCTTCAAACGTATATCTGGAGAAAATGACCAACTCTGCCTTTAAGTTACTCTTCAATTTAAAGGTCCCATATTATGCCCTCTTGGGGGTTCATATATCTATTTTATGTGTTTACTAAAGTACATTCACAATCACAATGTACGAAAACGTTTTCACTTACTGCCGCTCCATGCAGGCTTTCTCATCTGCCTGTATTTCAAACGCTCAGAATCCCTGCTAACAGGACGACGTCGGAGAACCTGAACAAGACACCTGGAAAACACACTAAAGAGCATCTAAAACCAGAAAAAAAAGTATAATATGGAACCTTTACATTTTTAGACAATCGTGAGTCATTCTTATCGAGGCCTTTTACTGCGAGTGATGTTGCACTGTCTTTTGTAATCAGTTAAACTGATTAATTGTTTCAGTTCAACTGGTTTGGGATTATTTTTTTTAAGTGAGTGTTCAGCAGAAAAGATTTTTTTTTATATAGTCGTTTTAAACTGTAGCTCCTGATTTAAAAAAAAAAAAAAACAACATAAGTGAGTTCGCTCCACGTTCATGATGTATCTTGATAAACGAAACAAAAGTTGTTGTACATTTTTTTAATGTAGAGTTTAAAGGGTTTATCATCATTTTAAGATGATCTTTTGTGAAATGTTTGTTGTATATATATGACCTTCAATCTTTTAGCCTGAAAGTGCAATTGAGGATTTGTACAGTCACAGAGTGGAGTCACGTATGGGTCAGTGTAGCAGCTCTGGTCACGAAGTGTGAAAGCGATGATGCGGAGTGTCACGATGTTCGGACAGGAAAGTGCACAAGGCTGCACAGGAAGTCTTAATTTAACCATGAAGGGCTTTGTTTATGCTAGGAAGTTTTCTTTTTTTACCAAAATGCAAAAAACATTCAAAGTAAAAAGATACAAAAACTGTCTTTAAAAATGGACATGGTGTTATCCATTATGTTGTGAAAAAAGTTTGGTTTTCTGTCGAATGTCTATAACTGGGATAAATGTGTGATTTCTGTTGACCTTTGCTTGTACCGCGTCGTATTTATTATTTTTTTTTAAATGATTGAATTACGCACATTCAGGATGCAAACAGTAGTTTATTTTCAGTTTATTTGTGCCTTTGTCACGGTCACACTTACCCTGATTGATTTACAGCAACAAGAGCAACACAAAGGAACACACAAAAACAAAAAAAAAGTGAAACAACAGCACACAGTAACTGCTCGTATTCACATCGCTCTTGTTCCCCCTCAGCGCTTTACTACACTTAAAAACACACATCACCAAGAACTCAAGACACTTTTCTCCATGCACACAAAAACACACGCGCGCACACCTTCACATCGGCGCAGGCACTAATCTCATTAAAACATCTCAGTAAAAATAACAACCTGGCGTGATTCACATGAACAAACGTGGCGTTAGTTGTTGGAAGACCGACATATTTGCAAATTAGTGACAGGCTTGTGATAAAGAAAATGCATTTAGAAAATAGGAGGGTTTTTTTTTTTCTTCTAAATTTAATCAAGTGTTCCGGAAAAAAGGCCAGTAACATTTGTCACGTACGTATATCACCATTCATCCATTTTACACACATCAAACACAAACAATACGTGTAGTGTAGAGAGTGCTGGCAGACGTTCAGTGTGAGCTGAACAATCTGTCAACATACAGGACCTACCTTTCTCCTACTATGTCAGTTTTGTCTACATAAAGTATTGGCATAGCTTTGGACAGTAATCACGACTTTCTCAGTGTTATCCAGTAGCAACAATTTAAGCATGTCAACAGACGGGTGTCAGGATAAAGGACTGTTGTGCAAAATAAAATGCTCGAATTAAGAATCTGGTGTACAAAAAAAATGTATTAGTGCTTCCTCACACAAGTTCAGGTGTGGCCAAGAATACGTTTTTTTTTGGGTTTTTTTCAAATCAAACTTGTGCCACATGAGGCGGTAAAGGCTTCTCTGCTAATTTCTCACCCTCGCTGAATAAAGTCAATTTGTGACTTGGAAAAGAAATCAGGACCAAAAGTTCCAACATTACAGCAGCAAAGCAATACCACGATGCAAAGCTAACAAATATCATCTTCTTCTGCAGCATCAGAGTTGTGTTGCCTGTGAACAATGTCACTAGTCTGTCAGTGCAAACGGTTCAGTGCTGAAGTAGTAGTCTATTCCGCTTTCGTGTCATGCAAGTTTTTCTCCATGGCTCAGGGTGGTTACAAAAATATCAAAAGCTGAAACAACAGGCGTGACTCAAGATGATGTTGGTTTTCAGCGAGCAGCTCTCAAAGCTTATGGATACACTGAGCGCAATATCACACAAATGAAACGAGTGTTTTGCAACGACAGGCTGACGAATGGCAACTTGTCCTCAATCAGAAAGCGTAATCGTCCTTCACACGTTGAAGATGTGCAGCCTCATTCAGGAGTTGAGTGGCTGCCAGCTATCCAGAAGAGAGGACGTTTAAAATCATACAGCTGATATGAAAGCGAGCTCAGTGAGCTCATGTTTGATGACACATTAAACTGAAGTGAAGATTTAGTCCAGAGTCAGGAGAGGGGAGCGCTTGTTTCCTCTTTTTTTTTTTTTTTCCCCCCAACGGTCTCACAACAACAGCTTTGACATGCGAGCTGCTTCGACCGCCTGTCAATCAAAGCGCACACACCTTTTGAATATACCTGTAAACATCAACCTGAAAACCCCTGATTGAACCAGGATAAACTACATTTTATCAGGCTAGTTGTGAGTCAGTAAGCCATTACCTAACCAGTATCCTGGTGGTCGTTGAAAGAACTGCACCATAAGGCACTTATGCTTTGGTTTGCAGACTGGGTCGTGGTGGTTTCAGCTTTGTACCTCCTCTAAAGTGTTATAGGACCATCCCGCCCCATCTTGCTCCTCCCTATGTGAAGCTGTACAGCGCAGCGGGGTCATCCCTGAAACTGCCCTGGCCTCCCGTGGTGTCAATCACTCGTCCCTGTTGAAGCCGAACACAGTACAGTTTGGCGTCGGCTCGCCCGGCGCACAAGCCCCGCTCTGTCAGCCAGTCCACCAAGTCACTTCCCCGAAACGCGCTTTCCGAACAGGACTGGGGATGGGTTGAGCTTGAAGCAAGACCATGCTGGTGTGGGTGGAGATGAGCTGGGACCTGAGCCGTGTGGTCACTGTCAGGATCAAACGTGGATCCAGAGGGAAGGGAATATTGGCTGCAGGTTTCAGCTGGAACTTGAGTTTGGTGCAGATTCTGCAGGTTGGGGTTTCGTTGCTCCTGAGGATCCTGATGCGGGTCAAGTTGATGGAGCTGATTTGAGGGGGAATGTCTCGAAACCACCTCCTCCTCCTCCTCCTCTAGTACTCCTCCAAACCTGTTATTATCAGAGGAATGATTCACCTGTGGAAGCGCTCACACTCTCCCCTGAGCCACTAGGGGAATGAGAAAGGAAAAAAGGGGAAAGGGCGGGCGGAGGGAAGCATCGTGGAGGAAGGAGAGGAGGAGGATTACAAAAGGAGAGAGAGGAAAGAAAGAGTGTTAGAATAAAAGAAAAGAAAAAGCATTCAAGAACCCTTACAAATTCAGAGAGTCAGCGTGAGTAGGGTTATTATAGGAGATGTTTGTTGTTGAGTTAGATAGCACAGTAGCTCCATTTTATGTCCAAAACCAGTGACATCATTTTGGCTCAATGCTGTCAAAAAGCAGAACGGCGAAAAATCATCTTCATCGTTCAGCTTATTTTCTTTTCTCCCCCCTACAGATTCACAACTTTTACTACATCCTGCACAACACCGACCAGATTCAAATTTAGGTCAAACACCTTTAATCCGTATCCTCATCCTGTACTACGAACTACGATTTGAAGAAAAATAAATCGGCTCAGATTGTTGCTGCAGCAGAACAGTTAATCAGAGAAAAATGCAAAAAAGGATGCAGAGGAAGTTATAGGAAAGTCCCAGGGGAAATACAAACGACTATAAAGTCAAAGCTTAGTAAAAATGTAAATTGTTGGTTTTCCACAGGTGTACATGATGTGTATTTCGCGCCTCGTATAAAAAAATTCAAACAAGCTGAAAATATGGCGAGAATCTGAAAACAAAGAATTCACATGAAATCACTGAGAACATACTGGAATGTTTTTTTCATCATGAGGACAAAACATATGGTACACCACATGTAAACGCTCAGACTCGTCGCTATACCTGCGTGTGTGCACAATGTCTTGTACACATTGGTCTTTGTGGTAGCGGACAAACTGGGTACAGGTGAGTCTGACCTCCTCTGGTACACTTGAAGGACTTAAGTCATCGACGTCCCTGCCCTGCCACAGGCCCAAAAACCTAAGAGACAAAAACATTGAACTCTTCTTCTATCGAAACCAGAAACTTCACTATACATGTCAGACAAGGTGCCAACTGTCAAGAACTCTCACCTCTTTTTAAAAGGCAGGAGGATTAGGTGTCTGTCCAGCCCGAAGATTCCGAATGACAGGAAACCCTGCACGAAAAAAAAAAAAAAGCATTAGTAATTACTTCCTGTTGTGGTTACAAGTTTTGTTTTCATACACGCGCGTGAGGTTACCTGTCCATAGTTGGCCACAGCACAGAAGAACTGCAGTTCAAGGTAAAGTCTACCAGGATCTTTGTTGAACAGCCACCACAGACAGCTGGACAGGTTCTACAAACAGGACGACACAGCAGTGACCAATCAGAGAGCAGGACATTTGACGCGTCAAGTTTACAACTGAGCTCCCAGTTGAAGAACAAGGCAAGAGAAAATAACTTTCAGAAGTGTTTTTGATGAGTGTGCTTGTTTTGATTTTTTTTTTTTTGTGTGCAAACATCTAAATGACAACAACGATGTGTCTTTCTGGTTGTTATTACTGACAAAGACGCACAACCCTCCCATCAGATCAGTAAACCGTGGAACAGCTTGTATTGTGAAAGACACGATACTTTCACCAGGCTCACTAGCATCTCATGTGTGAAGAGTGTCAGTGTGTGACTTCTCCCCCCCCCCCCCTGCTAATTTGCTCATCACATTCAGACTTTCACAGAGACAAACACACTTCGCTCCCTTAATGAGAATTCAACTCTCACCGCCAGCAGACTGACACTGAGGAGCAGACAGAGCAGAACGTGCCTGACTGTCTGCTTGTCGTCAGTGGGTTGAAGCCCGGGCGGCGGCAGGTCCAGCGGCTGCTCAGAGGTGGTAGAGCCCAGTGTCTGCCCGTCTAATAGCGCCCCACTGTGGCCTTGAAATGTAACACAACAGTGATTAACTCCACTCTGACTGATATTTCCATTCTGTTTTAATCAACGCTTTTAACACTTACATACATTTAATATGTTTCAACTGACTTTGTTTTTCCTACTTTTAACAACACAGAAATAAATACCAGTACTCCCAGTGGAGGCAAGTTACCACTTAAAGTATAATTGCGTTAAATAGAGAAATGTATTATTTAATAAGCAGACTTTTATCAGTGCCTGGCTATAGTTTCTGCGTTAGCTAGATTAATATAGAGACATCAGAGTCAAACAGCAGGTCATACAGTTAAAAAAAATAGAATTGGAAAGTATCATATTTGTTTGTTTGTTACCTGTGCTGTTGGTGTGCTCCCTCCGCGTGCTAGCTATCATATCCGGTAAGGACTGGATTGGAGAGAAACCGTTGTGGTCTGGTAACAGAGGGGAAAAGTAAGCAGAAAGCACAGCAGACAAAGGGCTGCCTAAAATCCAACCCGATGGGGGCGCTGGTGGCGCAGTGGTTAGAGCGTACGTCCCCATATATGGATGCTGTAGTCCTCAACGCAGACGCCCGGGTTTGACTCCGGCCTGTGGCTACTTTGCTGCATCCCCACTCTCTCTCTCTCTCCCTGATTTCCATCTCTGTCCACTGTCTTATCTCTCCAATAAGAGGCACAAAAGCCAATAAAGAAATATAAAAAAATAAATAAAAAAATCTAACAGCGTTTAAGTACAGATTAGAGTCACCTGAGTTGATGCTGCAGGCAGGCGAATTTGCTGTCAGCTGTTGTTGTGGTTGTCGCGAGTCCTCTGAGCCAGCAGGGGGCCTCAGCTCATCATTATTACCCATAACAGCAGCTCTGTTCAGGGCCTCGTAGCCTCTTTGCTCCCTGTCTCCCTGGCTGAGGCCCATCAGAGATATTGCACCGAGCCCAAGGCTGACTGCAAGCACTACTGCCGTGCTAATAATCTGTAGGGAGACGCACACAAAAAAAATAACAGAACTTCCAGGACTGCTTAATGAGGATTCTGTTTGTATATTATATATTTTTTTTCGTGTTTCATTATTATACATTTAGAGATCTCCTTAACAGATTTTGATAAGAAATAAAAAGATTCGAGCAGAGCAACGACAGGAGACATAAAACATGTGAAGAAAAGCCTTGTGAAGAAAAAAAAAAAAAAAAAAAAAAGACGCTGAATTGAATCAAACGTTTCTCTAACCTGTGCCCTGCCATAGAAAAAGGCAGAGTCGATGGTCTCAGTCCTTTCTCCAAATACCAGAAGGCTTCCAACCATTAGAAAGGGAACCCTACACACACACACACACACATACACACACACTGATTATTGTTTTTTGCATCAATGTAAATATTAAAACAACAAATACTTCATCAGGTTTCAGAGAATGTTCTAAAGGTGTTTCTGCATGCTGACCTACCCCCAACCCAGGACCATGAATACTCCTGGTCGGAGTCTGAGCAGATCATCTCTGTCAGTCAGAGCCAGACACAGGGGGATCAAACCTGAACGAGAGAATGAAGCTTGTTAGAGTCAATCAGCAGTACACACCCACAAACAATTCCTTTTTTAGTCACATGTTGTCCCGATTGATGGTTACCGAAGGGTTCTGAACTTCTCACTCATATACACACTGACCCGTCCAGATGTAGGTGCTGTACAGAGAGCCATAAAGCAGCGTGAAGGTGATAATTCTGCCGATCAAATTGCCCTCTTGTTTCACCAAGACGTTCCACAGGATCATACTGACACACACCAAGAACTGGAGAAAAGACAGTACTGCGAGTTAGAAAGGCAAAGGATACGTGAATGTGAGGTGCTACTGTTCTTGAGAAGAAGAAAAAAAACAAAACTCCAAATATCATTCACACCGAACAATACTGGAGAAGCACATGCTCCTTATAAACACCCCACACACTGTTTCAAACGTTCAATCTCTTCCAGTGACTGGAGACTGACCTGAGCCAAGAAAAGATTCAAGGCAAAGAGGTGAGGAAGTCTGTTGAATTTTCTGCTGAGCAACATCACCACTATGGTCCACACCTAAGAGAAGAAGCAAGATACTTGATCACACTTTTATTTTACTCTTCTGAGTGTGGAATCATAAATGGAAGCACTGGGGGGGAATTCAAAATGATCGAAACGAACCAGTGCTAAAAGGCTGACTATGCTGATGTTGAAGCTGACGTTTTCAAGTTCTGTCACCAGGGGGGTCGGGTCCATCAGGGGGATTGTTAATAACCAGGCTGAGACGTACATGATGGGAGCAGACAGAAATGTACTGATGACCATCCCCGATGTTACCTGTAAGAAAAGGACATTTTAAAACACATAAGATAAACAAGAGGTCAAATGAAAGGAAAAAGTAATTTTGATGCATCAAAAAAAAAACTAAAAAAAACTGAGCAGGCAACTTGGACCTGAAAATAAAAACTGTATGAGATTTTTTTTTTCAATTTCACAGGCTTGGTTGTGATTTCCAGGTAGAAAGTGTTTTTTACTCTAACGTTCCATGTAACTGCAGAAGAGGAATGTAACTAGGCGGTGTCATGGGTGACTGTTAATACAGTTTGACGGTGGATTTCTGGCAAGGCATTAAAAATGTCTCTCTTTTTTTCTTTTTTTTTTGCATGTCTGTGTGAGATTCTTTTATAGCTTACTCTTCACATGTGACTTGACTGAAGCCCAGCGGTTCATACAGTAGATCCAGTTTTGACTTTGATCCGGTTCAAACGTTTAGTGGGATTTTTTTTTAAATGACTTTGAAGTAGGCAGGGAATTGTTTTTTTTCTTTTAAAAAGGAGGAACGTTGTTGATCGCAAGTAAAGAGGAGGTAGAAAAGAATTAAACCGTTAAAGTGTAAGGAGTCAGTTTTTCACAAACAAAAGCTGCTAGCCCATGCATCTTTGTTTGTTCCCAATGTCTGAAAGTCATTTTCAAACAATGCTGTTTAAAGGGAGACTACTGCCGGATGAGAGGCACTCACCACTTCCAGCTCCATGTTGTAGTGTGCAGCATAGATGGCCACACTAGGAGCGGTCGGGAAAACTCCATATAGGAAAGCAAAGTTAGACAGACTGGTGTGGTTGGCACTGGTGCTGTTCACTCCGACATCCAGAATATCAACCATGTCTTTACAGACCAGAGGCATCACCAGGCTGGAGGCACACGCAAAATAAACTGTTGAACTGATTCCATCATAATGTTGTTTACGTGGTTGAGTTAAAATCAAAATTATTTTGAAAACTTTTTCGTACAAAAACCCCTAGTAGCTTCTCAGATTATTCTTTTTTTTAAAAAAATGGAATTTCCCATGCAAAAAAATAATCCTTCTTCTAAAAGATGTTTTATAGATAATTATGATAAGATTCAAGAAAGAAATACAACAGCATGCTGAGGTTTTGTCACAGGTAGATTGATCACATTTTTTTTACACTTTTTTAAGCTGAGGAATTTATAATAAATAGCAAGGAAAAAAATTATATATAAATAATAATATATATTAAATAAAGTGTAGTGTAATACACAGTATATATTGTAGTACGTGAGGCCATCCCATAATTTTAACACACATACACCATCCCAATGTGACTTACAGTTTGGCTGTGATGAGGAGAATCAGGGCCACTCCTGTGTCTCTGGTTAGTTTCTTAAGTTGGCCAACCTGCCACAGAGACAGAGATATCACTTCACAATGATGATGACGTTCAGATCTGTTGAAAGTCTGACTTGTAGTAGAATAAATACAGAGGATTCAACATAAGTAAACTTACCATAGTGAGGCCGAGATAAAACAAGGCTGCACCTCCAAAAGAGTTAGCCAGGCCATCGATGAACTCAGACAGCACCGCAGGGATCTGCTGGCCCAGGGCAAAGTGGGCTATGATTCCCACTATCACCATGAATACCACTGGGTTCTTCAGCACCTGTGGAGGAGACAGAATGTGTGATGGATAAAAAAAACCCGGCAGTTAATATCTTAACATTAGTAAAATGACTGCAAACCATAAAAATGTAAGGTTGTCAATATGTGATATACTTTTAAAAAAAAAAACACCTGTAGCTCACCTGTAGGACTACAACTCCCACAATACCAACAGTGCTGTGATGTGAATGGCTGGCCTGCCTCCATTTCTGCACCTCACAAAGAGCAAAGCCGATGGGATTGAGCAGCATGAGGGACACAGGGGCGACTAGATAGATGTACTGGAGGTACTCTGGGTATGTGCTCCGGTACAAAGCATCAACTGGAAGAACAGGAAAGAAAGAGAGAGATGCATACCTTTCTTTATTAAATAGTGTGGGGTTTTTTTAATTTTTTTTTAACTTAACTGACAATTTGTGTGGAATTCTACATCAGTGTTTTATGTCAGCCTCACCTATAGGGTATCCTAAGGCAAAGTCATTGCTCTGCGTAGCAAAGATGGCATACAGACCAGCTTTGCTGTATCTGTTGTCTGGACCGGCCACCATTAGAGTCAGCACGCACACCAGCACAAACACTGTCACCTACACACAGGAGGGGGGGGGGGGGGGGGGGGGGGGCACAACAACATCCGGTCTGGTTCAATTGTTATCACTATTCCATATGACGTGACTTCAGAGAACTGTTTGTTGATATTTAACAGAAAGTGCAGAAAAACAAAAATTGCTAAGAGATGCAAAGACACTGACCTTGGCGACCAGCACGCTCCAGAGAAATGCCCAGATCACGTCTCCAAAGTCCAGCAGCACCATGTTTTTGAAGAGAAGCGCTGGAAGAGCAAACTTGGACACAAAGTTCCCCAAACCCTTCGCCTGGCTCTCTGTGATGATATCAGCCCTGTAGGCACAATAATGTCCTTATTTGAGGGCCAATTAAAGCAAGTCTTTTCAAGTAAAAGCTTTAATTCAATTGTTTTGTCTATGGCTGTTAGTGGTTTTTTTTTGCAGATGCCTACCTGCCAGCGATGTAACCACACAATATGATGCCAAAGCACTCAAGCAGAGCTGGGAACAGCTTGTCGATGGACATGTGGGGTACAGCGGCAGAGCCTGCAAGGGTGTTGTGAGATATGTTTTTCCCATGGATCAGCACGTAGTTGTTGGCGGTCTCCATGGTGATGATAAGATGGGGTCAGAGATGTAAAGTGATGCTGAGGGATATCTCTAGAGGAAGGCAAGGATGGAAAAACATTCAGTGACAGGAATCAGTGAAAGGAGGGAACATAGAAGTTTAAAGTCATTTTATGCTAATGTCTTCCCTTTGGACTAAACTCAACATCAAGCATATTGTGGTGACATAAAAGAGGATGAGGGTCTGCTCTGTTGTCTAAAGGTCTCAGGGTCCCTGTTTACGCCTCTGAGTATGAGCATGAGCATTAGCACAGTAAAGTCAACCAGCTTCACACAGTTACAGAAGCTTTCTTTAATGGAAACACAACAGCAGACAACTCAAATATATCAAGGCAAGATATCGGCTGTCCATGACAAAGCCCATGTTATTGCCAGGTGATCGTTACCGTTAGCTAGGTGCTAAAAACAGAACTATTGGTTAAATCGGAGGTCACGGTAAGCTATATTACCTTTAACATCCGGAAAATATTTATGATTTAAAAGGATCTAATAAGAAATTTTGTTTTACCTGTCTCACTCAGCAGACCATCTTTAAACAGAAATGAAGGAAATTCATGTATCTTGCAGATTACAAACCCCCGTGTTTTTCTCGTTTGTGAGAGAGAGGGGCTCTGGTCCTGCATCTGACAGCTGCGTCGAGCGGTGACGCCCTGGAACATAACTGACAGATGAATTAACCAATAACCGCCAAGTTACGCTTTGAACTCCTGCTCTGATTGGCTTATAGTGTGCGACGTGACGCTGCATTCATGTGATAAACGGAATGATAAAATCTGTGGATCTCTTCACTCTATGCTCGTGTTTTCTTGCACCCAGACAGCTGCAGTGGTAATGTGACATGAAAGAAATTCCAACAAGAGTAATGACGAATTTGTAATTTATTGATTATACCCGTACAGTAGAGAACTAGGGTCGGTTAAATATCTCTATAGTTAGTGAGAATTAGAAAAAGGCTTCTTTTCTCCCATTACAGCATCATGTTGTGTCATATAGCCAAGGCCTACATAAGGCTAAGGGCCATCTGCGATACTGTGGGGTCTAAGTGAGATGCTCCCAGGTGTTGCCAAACTTTTCATCCCATGACCCCCAAAATAACACTAACATAAAATGTTATTTACCAAATGTCAAGACAGTCTGATGTAGAGTTTCAAAATAAAAGATACCTGAAAAATTGAAAATATGTAACATTTCAGGCTTGTTTCAATTTAACATTAAAAACAGATTATCTGTTACCCCTTTAAAATGAAGAATGAGCTCAAAATAAAACAAGCCATTTTCATATTTTAGATAGCTTTTAGCTTTTATTTTAAAATTCTACATCAGATTGTCTTGATGTTTTGTAAATAACATTGTGAAGTGGTGAACTACCAGTCTAGACTGAGATTCTGTATCTGTGTTAACATGTACAACAAGTTTATTTTTTTATTTCAAATTGAAGTAAGCCTTTAATATAGCTCTTTTTTTCATCACCAATTTTGTTTTTGGAAGGCATCTGGCGACCCTAAAGAGGTAACATAGAAGTTTAAAGTCATTTTATGGAACCACTAAAGTAGCCAATAATTTCTGAGTGTTTTTAATTATATCAATCCAAAGTAAAAGCTTATTTTTTAAAATCAATTTCTAATTTTGATTTTACATACCCGAGGGGGAAATTGTGGTTCACACTGTGTTCTTTTAGAGACATGCCTGAGTCCCACACATGCACAGGCAGGACCTGTGGACATGCAATAATGGAGAGATGTCAGAGTGCGGCAACAGCCCCCTATCCAAATATTTATTACACATACTTGAGTACACGTTTATTCTTGCTATTACCATTGACAGTTTGTGATAGTATATGAAGAGCAAGTCAAGGGTTGTATTTATCACGTTCACACCATAGACTGTATAAATGCATTATTATTTACAGTCTATGGTTCATACATGCTCAGTAAAAAACAGATAAATCCTAAACTGTTGCGAGCTGACTCTAATTTATCTCCACTACCCTGAAATCCTCTGGTACTGTACGAGGCGGTTTAACAACATGTACAGTCAGTCTTTGCATATTTGCACAAGGTTTTATTTTTTTTTACTTTTGTAAGTTAGAAATGAACATAAAAAATGATAATGATTGTACAGCTGTACAATGGCGTGAAAATTAAGACACTCTCCTGAAACATTGACTAGTGAAACATTTTAACTCTGACATAAAATGAAAGCTATCGTAGCCCTTCTTTTATTATATGACACACTGTTCCATCAATGTATTGTCCAACTTTATTGCACAAACATGTTAATATCTTTTATCTGAAGATGTAAAAAAATGGATAATGCAAAATAAATTCCTACCTTTGGATACTCACATTACAATACAACATGTTTGTCTGTAGTCAAAGTGAAGATCTTGACACAAGAATATCAAAGCTCTTTAAAAAATCAAATAAAAGCAGTTTTAAAGCAAATACCTTAAAGCATTTATTCATATATGTAAATAGGTTTACCTCCCTATGATTGTCTTTAAGATGACATTTCTCTGACCAGCACATGATAATATATCTTGAGACAAAGACTATTTAAAGCGGTGCTGGGGAAAAGAAGGTATGAAAAAACATAATACTGCACAATACAGACACACAACTTAAAACGATACAGTCCTTCAGTATCACTTGAGTATTTCGCACAGATGCAAACAGGGGTCCTTCATAACAAGTTAAGGCAGCGTTTAACTTAAAAGCAAAAACAAGAATACTGCCATAACACTATACAATGTCCTTTAAAACATCTCAAACAGGAACAATAAATGCAACTTTTACAATCATATAAAAAGTACCATTCAGCGGTTGCAATGTAAATGCAATGGTGATAATATCCTTAATATGAAGACACGTGTGGCTTCTGCAGATTCAACCCCTGCGCTGAAGCCGATAAAGAACCATAGGCAGTAGGGTTTAGGCCATTTTTAGTTTGTTCGGTTTGATTTCTGTCTCGTAAAACAACGCTACCATATTGAGACTCTACATTTACTTCAGCAGAGGAGATCCAACTTGACCAAACAAACGTACAAAAATAATTTAAGGCACTTTTGGATAATTCCCACTATTCTTTTGAGCAGCCTGGAAATACTGTCCTGAATAGAAAGAGGCACAAGGAAAACACTGTACCAAAAAAGAGAAAAGGCCTATGAACACATCTTTGGGAGCTGACATTGACATCCTGTGACTATGTTGATCACGCTTTACACAACTCTGTCTGAACTTTGTAAACAGGCTGCAAAATACTAGTATTTTTTTTTTTCTTAAAAGTGCAGCTAGTTGGTAAGATATAAAATCTAGAAAAATGTGAAATCCAACAAGCAGGAAGCATTGCATTATGTGGAGTAAATGTGGATAAAGGTTCTTGAAAAATACTGTTGTTTGTTGATGATCAGTCTCACATGGACAGCATGGATGGAACCTGAAAAAAACACACCTAGAGAAGTACACGTTTCCTTTTTTATCCAGACATAGTGTACCACAGAAAAAGAAAAAAAACCCCAACTTTGGTCATTTAATGCTGCCACAGAGGTGTTGTTGTAAGTTTGTCCTTTTACTGTGTCAACCGTCTTTCAGATCCATTCTATATGCTGCAGTCCCGAGATGAACCACATGCCGCAGATTCAAGCACCACAAGTGCAACAGTGACGGGGGGGGGGGGGGGGGGGGGGGGGGGGGGGGGGGACAGAGAGAGGTTGTGGGTATGGCAAACTTTTCTTCACCTCGGTATTGGAGGAAGTGGAGGAGCTCCTCTCTCCTTTTTACCAGAACCTGAAAAGAGACAGAGAGAGAGGTTTACATTTTACTTAACTGTCCAAAGATATTTCCACCACCAGGGGGCACTGAGTCATAGTAGAGCTTAACTTCAAGCTAAATTCACTTCAGAGATGTTTTACATAACTATCTGACAGTATATAAAAAAAAACTTAGATGTATGGATTAACATCAACTTGTTTTGATTAGTAAACTTGTTCATTAGCGTCTAACTGACCTCTGCCGTCACTCTTGCCGATCTTGCTGGGGTAGGTTTTCTGGCTGGGCACATAGGGCTCAGGTGGAGGAAGATCAGACACAGGATGGAAATTGAATCGACTCTCCCATTCATCTGTTGAAAGAGACAAAGTCAGGTCAGTGGTTCCCATTCAGTCTGACAAAACCCTCCATGATACAAGCATAATGAACATGTACATCACCATGAATGCAGAGTATTGGGTTTGTTTCTCACATTAAACAGGGTCCTCCTGTTTTATTATTGTTTCTCAGTTTTTTATGGGGTTTTTTTGTGCATTCATTTTTTCAAACTTTTTTTTATTATCGACTGCAGAAGAAAATCCGTTTTTTTCAGATATGCCTGGTTCCGTCAATGAAACGTGTTGCTAGCTTGCTATGTTACTGCTCAAAAGAAAAGAAATACATACATTGAATATGGAATCAGATTTAATGATGCAACTACTTAATGTCCCTTTTCTATTTGAAGATCTAACTGTTCCATATTTTTCAGTTAGAAGGGATAGTGTAATTAGCTTTAAAGGAGCAATGTAAGATATGTAAGTATGTAAGATATTTACTGAACTGAATCATAACAGGACCTTACTATATCATCAGACATAAAGGAGACATACCATGTTGAAGTTTGCTTTTGTTTTGATCAGAGAAGGAAGGCCGTTTTAAGGTTTGCCAGGCAAACTGCAAACCAAGGTGTGGAGCAGCGAGCGAACTGAACTGATTCTACCTGACCTAAAGAAAAGCCTCTGCATTATTCTAATAAGCTTCAAGGACAGATATTGTGGTTGGATAAATATTGGAGATGCGGTTGAACAAGAAGGCGGAGTTAGGACTCAGAACCCTTGGAAGTTTCCGTCTGCGACATGGTAACCCTCGTGAGCGGCAACTCTTGGGAGGAGGGGACCGGGAGAGACGGCTCTGTGCACCCTACAATGTTTTAAATTTGGACTACAGTCCTCATTTTAAATGCTACGTGTCAGAGTGACATATTGCTCATTTAAGCCTTCATGTAATATCATAACACAGTGTTTGGCCTTTTTTTAGAAGCATTCCATTTTCACTGATTATTGGATGGGTGAATTTAAAAATGTCAGGTGTTTCCCTCGCAGGACATTTAGGACCTCTTTTTACTTCTTCTTTTCAAATCGTTCTTTGGCTCAGTGAGAAAACAAAATAAAACTGAAGGGAGGTCAGCGGTTTACTCTGCAAAGCAGAACATATTCAAATCTCCAGTGATTAAAACAACACAGTGGGCATCATAATAATCAGCCATTAGAGTAACTACTGGCATACATGAATTCATATATCAGACAGCTATTATGAACAATAGGGTTCTTACTTTCTCTGACATTATCGTTTGTACGTCCCAGTCTTGTTCTTTACTGCTAAAAGTAAAGAGCTTCTTTCCAACAGATTTCACTGTTCTCTATTTCCTGACAATTTAAATGATCAATACTTATATATGATATATATTAAGCGTATACCTTGTCTGATATACTCACCCTGTATCTGGTGGTGGTGAGAGTTTTGGAACCCGTTACCCATAGGTGGTTGAGGAGGAGGGGCCCCTCCTATCGCCGGCCTGTCTGGGGGGAGGGGAGGTCTACCACCAGGTCCACCACGAGGATGTTCCGGACCTGGCCTACCAATAGGAGAAGGAGCTAGTGATGACATCACACTGCCCCCACCTATGCTACGGCCTGAGGGAGGAGGCGGAGGAAGAGGCCCTTTGGAGGACGGAAAAAAAAAAAGGATGAGAAAAAGAGGAAGAGAAAAGTGATTGTTTGTACAATACAGATAAAATATTTTAAGTGCAATATTTACAGCCACTAACAACAATTTGTTTTCACACAGGAGGCAAACTTGGCTTGCAATTTATTGTTGAATGAATCACTCAAGGCTGCCAACCTGTGCGTACTGAGGATTGGTTCCTTCCAAGAGATGGTGGTCTCTCATTCGGTGGAGGAGGGAGAGGTCCTGCCCGACTATGAGGTGGAATTGGAGCATGGCTGGCAAGAAGAAACTCAATTTTGAATCTACAGTGTGTATCCACTATATGCCCCACAATATAATGATCAGATGACAGTCAATTTACAATCTAACTTTGTTTATAAATGCCACAAAATATGTTTAGACTTTGAAACTCAGGCTCAACTCTCTGTAGGTTAATATGAGGCCAGATGGAGTGGGAAAACTAAACTAGCAAAGTTACGTATAGGCTAAACTAAGAGACAATGCGTGCAAGAGGGAAGCTACATAGAGAGGTTTGCATGTTGTGTGAACTGCAGCAACACAGAACACCTACTAGATCTGAATCTATGCAAATTCTCTCTGCCCTCAAATTAGACTCAGACATCAAGAACATCCATCAGTGTCTGACGCCTGATAGAAAATGCTTTGAAGAAACAGATTCAACTTTACCTATTGAGTGAGCTGTTTCTTTGTGGCAGACGAGGGGTGCTGTGGTCCTCCCCTACAGCAGGGGATGGTGGGATGGGAGGAGGGCCCGGTCGACCAGGTGGGAGAGGCGGCGCACCTCCACCGATTGTAGAGCGAGAGGAAGAGGAAGGAGAGACAGAGGAAGAAGGTTTGGAGTTGACAGATGGAGGAGGTGGGGGAAAGTCTCGGGGCATCGATGGTCGATGACCTCCCACAGGGGCAGGTGGAGGTGGGGGTCGGTCGTCGGGAAGTGGGGGCCTCCCCCCAGGAGCTGGTGGAAAAGAGGGTCGGCTGCTGTTAGGGGGAGGGGGAGGAGGTCCAGAGAATCCTTTTGGTCCAGCTGAAGAGCCTCCTATCGGAGGTGGTAGAGGTCCATGCCTCCCAGTTGGAACGCTAGGAGGCAGAGATCCGGAAGCATGGCTAGGCCTAGGTCCTGCAGGGAGTGATGGTGGAGGTGGGCCACCACGAGAATGGAAGCTCTGGTTTGGTCTGGGTGTGTTGGGTACAGGTGGAGGGTGTCCTCCAGGAGTGTCCTGTCTGGATAAGAAACTTGGTCGGCCCTTAGGAAGATCAGGTGCATTACTACGGACACCAGTAGGGCCTCCTGGGAGTTTAGGCGGACCTCCACCAAAGGGACTTGGCCCACAAGAGCGACCTCCTGGGGGGAGCATTGGTCCGCGGCTCGGTGCCGGGTCTGTAGGAGAGAAACAGTGACAGTGAATTAAGCATGTTAAGTTTGTTTTAATATCATTATTATTCTTCCAGTATTTATTTAACACATAGGCAGGCCATCCAGGTAAACTCACATCACCAGGTATATTTGATGGCCATTTCTTATTTATCATTAAAATCTTTATTCTTATAAAAAAAGTATATATTGTATACCACGAGAGAGATAAAGAGAGAGAGACAGAGGGGCGTCAGACTGTATGTCGCTCCCATTAATGAAACATGTGAGGTGTGAAAAATTAAAGCTTCTCTTACATTTAAGACGCACACTAAAATAAGTTAGAGAATCAAGCAGACTTTACACACACACGTGTATATATATATAATTTTTTTTTTAACAAAACTAATTTTAACATATATCCTAAGCTGATAGACCTCTCTGCACATGTTGCCCGTCAATGACAGACACAGAACGCTTCACACTTCAGAGAAACTTCAGAGTCATTTATTTGTTGAATTACCAGTGGACTCTCTGTTCGCTGAAGACCTCAGTTTTGGCATTCCTCCAGCAAACAGGCCTCCTAAACCAGCAGGAGACCCACCACCAAATCCACCACCACCACCACCACCACCACCTCCTCCTCCACCTCCTCCTCCTCCTCCACCTCCACCTCCTCCTCCCATGCCACCTCCTCCTTTGGGTTCTGAAAGAAGGAGAAAAACAAAACAGAAAAAGTTAACTGTTTCTTGATATCATATATTTTGTACATGTAATATGCTGCACTACATACGCTGCACTGCAACAGTAAAGATAATGAACATCATGAATATAAATGTTATTACAGAGATCTTGACTTACTATCCAAAGTTGGTCCACTCCGGTCATTGGTAACAGTTTTCTTTAATCTGGCTCCTTTACAAATGTCACCCAACAGAGCGTTCCTTCCCTGCTGCTCTGAGCGTTTTAGACTTGGCTTCTCTGTGTTGGCCTATAACACAAACACAGATACAGAAACATTTTAAACACAAATTAAATGAATTGAAGCGAGGTCAGGGGGTGTGAGTGTGTAGGTGACACAGTGTGTTTGGAGGAAAATCCGGATTGAATTTGAATTATCATCCAACATTTTTAGAGATAGAATGACTTACAAGAGCAAAGGTGGGAGGAGGGGGAGGCCCTGGGGGTGGTGGGGGAGGCGGGACTGGCATCTTCCTCTCTCCAGTTTACTCTATCTGAACTGGGCGCCGCACCCTGGAGGACAGATAACACATGCATTTCAGTCATGTGGACATCGGAGGAAAAAAGCAGATACAATGCACTGCCAAATATAATGTCAGAATTAGGCTCCCCTAAAGCAGAGCAAGGTATTTCAGAACATCTGAGGGTTTCTATCAACTTGATTTCAGATAAGCATTACTCAAGTCACCCCCATCATGTGTAATGAGTCGTGACAAGTGAATGTTTAACCAATTTATTTCATCCACACAGAACACCAACAAGCTGTCACACTGAGACTCTGTAATAAAAAAAAAGTGAGTGTTCTCCAGTGGTTCTCAAACAATCAAGTAGACACAAGAGATCAGATCAGTGAAAAACAAACAAACATAATAATTGTTGCTGATTGGGATAGAGCACTGTTTTCAATTCTTCATTTACCTTGAAATGGGACTTCAACGTGTTTCATGTCACGGTGCAAGACGAGTATTATTATATAATAATAAGTATAATTTAGTGTCAAATCAAATATTTGATATTATAGTTGATAGTTTGATTTCGGTTGTTACCATGCTGATAAAGCTTCTCCAACTTACACTTACAGTAACTCTTATTAACTTATTAACAGAAACAAGTCTGCTACTGACATTAGTGCCACATTATTTGCCATGGGCAGATTTTATTGGCCAAATTCAGATTTGCAATAGACGTTGTCTCCTGTTCCAGTCACCAAATTGTGACACACTAGCTCCTGTTACAGGCGACATGGTGGTAAGTGCCGAGCACAACTTTTTGTTTAAAACTTCCCTTCAGAAAACCAGCAGGGGAACGTCAGTCTGAAATCAGCATACAGATACACTTACCCTAAAAAAAGAATTAATTCAGAATCTTAAAGTATGTTGGAACAACATGCATTAACTCTGATCTGCTGATCGTGAGTGTAAAGGAAATGAAAGACCCGAGATAAATAACTCATAAACAGGAAGTTGAGTGTTAAGTTCCCTGAAACATGACTTCATAACGTGCTGCTTACTCTCTTAACAAACATCACATAATTCATGATTTTGTCAGTGATATTACTGGCAGAACAGGAAAGACAAGATGTGTTTTTCTGTGTTAATGTCACTGGGGAGAGATAGTCTCTAGTAATAGTAGTCAAAGCAGCACTGTCCCCCGTCCATGCGTATTTGTTATCATGGGAATATGAATCAATTTTTGGCGCTGGAGCTGGAAACTCAATTCTAAACTGAGTGACGACGCAACAGCAAATCGGATCAACCAACTGCATCAAACAAGGAGGAGTACAATTCAATGCTACCTGAAAAAAAAAAAAAAAAAGATGATGTAAAGCAGCAGCAGACACACCGTCAAGGGACATTATGAACTTCAACATGCATGAAAACTTCATCATGCAAGACAAAGAGAAGAGTTTTTAACACCTCCACTGCAGAGAGAAAAAAAACTTCCTAAACTCTCTGCATACAAATACACTGATTATAAAACACAGCGTGCAATAAACATGACAAAAACAACTCACAGGACGTAAGTCAGATACACTTCCCCTTCTTAACTTTGTGGTCTGATACACACAAAGTAAATACAAGACCATCAGCAACATTATACTGCACTTCAGGTGGATCAAAGACATGAATAGTAGTGTGAGGATTCATATATAATATCCACAATGCCACACAAAAAAAGGACTTTTGTGAAGAAGACAGAACTCACCCATCAAGCCAACATACTTGAATTGACTCGAGCTTCAACAAGAGGTGTATAGCATCAGATCTTTAAGGTACAGTTGTATTTTATCTGGATTGCTGTAAGAACAGAGCTAAGCTCAGATCAAATACCATGAAACATATCTATTTCCAAAAGTTGGACATCTTGTAAGTTGCAGCTTGCACAGTTTCAATCCTACACAAACACATTTACTTTGACACTGAAATAAATGACTTTCCCTTTACAGAAATACTCACATTGCTCGGCATTTCGCTTCATTTTAAGTCACACACAGTCAGACCATCCTCTAAAAGCCTCACACTTCCTGTATGCTGCTGACAAACAGGAAGTCACTACGCAGCTCTGGCACCGCAACCATCCGGCTGCCAGGATGATGATGATACTCCTTCATCTCAGCTACGCTTCATTTTGATATTCTCCACCTCCCTCAAACTGTGCATCACCCCCCTCCCCCATTAGCATGTTTTTTTCTCAGCTTCTGCAAGTGGCCGCATTATCTGTCACCCCAAAACTTCGCACTTCGTTACGGAGGCTCGACCTTCAAAATGGTTCGTTAGATTTGTGGTTTTAAAGTCTAAGTGATGAGTAGTGAGTCTAAACCAAATGACACGGAATTCTTATAAGTCGAAAAAAGCCAACAAAAAAATGGATAAATTGAAGTATAGGAAGCTTTTCAAAGGGACAAAGCTAAATATAATTTCACATTGTCAGTATCATAAGAACATTATTACATTAATGTCAACCAATAAATAAACAGAAAATTATATAGAAATGATGAATGTTTCTTGCTGCTCAATCTTCACCTATGAGCCTCCATACATGAGTGGTGGTGGCTGCGTCTGCAGAAACCCTGATGTCTGCCTGGACTAGTGATGTTTCTGAGTGAGGAACGGGTAAGGAACGGGGCCAATGACAGCTCACAGGTGAGTATAGGAGTGGATATAATTCAGTGATTGCACGCGATTCACACAGGAGAGTATTGCAGACGTGGATACATTAGCATGGAAGATCACAAGGTCAAACACCACACCTATAAAGATAATTCTAAAATGAGGTTAAGGCTTTGCTTGACTTTCACCAGCGGATGCGGAGTCAGCCTGCTTTCTTAGCTGGCTAGCTGGAATGCTAAATGCTAAATTAGCGTCTTTTTTTCATTACAAATGTAATATTCTCATGTAGCTTGCAGCATAGGTACAAGCTGCGAATGTACATGCTAAATTCCTGCATGGGGCGTGCAAGTCTGATGGCGATGAGCCGAGGAAGAGGAGTCTTATTTGAATGTTGAGTTTACAAGCTGCAACGAACATTTCTACTGACTTTACCTTGAAGTGTTATACAACACTTAAAATCTGCCTCACATCAACATGTAAGCATTATTACCACCAATATGTTGCTGCGCTAGCACTCTTCCCTCAGGCTGTCGCTTTCATGAAAGCTAAAAAGTCGTGTCAAAAGTGTCACTGTAAAATACCTGTAGGCCTAACCCTGAAACCAAACACCCATTGTGAAAGGACATAAGTACATTTTATGTTCAATATCTTAATCATGAAAATACCATAATATTACAATCCTCCTCCTTCAGGATCAATCTATGCACACTTATAATGTAAACACCGTAAAAACTCTCCCCCTTATGAATATTAACCATCTGTGGAGAGCTAAATTGACCGAAGTCACATTCCTTGTGTGTGTAAGCATACCTGGCCGATAAGGCTGATTCTGATTAGCAGTTAGTCTAAAGCATGGCTGTGACAGTTCTCTGCCTGAAGGACCTACTTGCAATGCTGTCGCTTTGATTTGAAGGCTCTGAAATACAAATACAGTTTTCGCAACACACTTATTAAACCGTCTCTAGAATCCTAAAAATAATAATAATAATATAAAATTTCATCTGTACTTTACATTCATCTCAAAGCGTTAAAATAAAATGTACATGCTAAATTCTCGAGAACGCTGTTCAGATGAAGAACCAAACTTCCACAGCAGTGGCCTACACTGACTGATATGCAGCATTTATCCAAATATATCAACACACCGACCTGACTTTTGTGCTTATTTTACAACATGATTATTCCTGGGCCTGTTAATGTCTTCATTGAATATATTAAGCCGTTTTTACTAACTTGTATATGACCGCCCCTTACTTCCACAGAGAACATGATGGAAAAACACTTGGAACGTGTTTAACTCACTGAGAGCCAAACATGAAAAACACAACAGTGTAGTAGAAAGGCATCTGTTCTAAGAGCTTAATGCCTTTCATGCAGATGATAAATGTGTATGTTGTGTGCATGTGACAACAGTTATCACTGTGGTTAGAGTAATGTAAAGAAAATGCTCGAGATCATGGATACATAGTTTGAGATTCAGGTTTTAATACGTAGGACTCTGTGAGGATTGGAAACTATAACAAGCAGAGTCTGAGGTTAAAGAGGGAAGTCAGTCCTCAGTGTGACTTTGGGAACATCTTGAGGTTTAATGTTTTCTGCTTTATCTGGTGGTAATACATCAAAATCATTGACACTACATCTGATATTGCATGTGATTTTTTTGTTTGTTTGTTTTGCACTGTAATGATGTTGAGCTGTGGCCCTTTTTATGAAATAAATAATAGAAATTATAGGAAAAATACAAAGTTCAAAGACTTTAAAGTCAAAGCTACACCATAGAAGACCTCTCATTGAAACATTCAAACTCATCTGTTACTCAGACATTGAACTATAGTAAACGTGTATCAATTTGTGTCACACATGAGATTAACTTTTAAACCCAAACGTTTCTAAGCAGTGATAACAAAAGAAAGGGAGTCTTGATGACTTCATGTTCTAAAGGTTTAGTGTGCCATTCTTACTTGCAACAACTTGGAAAAAAGCCATTTATCTAATACTGTCTGGCAAATTGCTGGGACATTCTTCTCATTCTCAAACTGTCACTTGAAAAGAAATAAATGCTGCACACTATCCTATTTTCGAACCCGGCGCAGTTTCAGCCGGTGGCTCTTTCGTCATGAGGCTGGATTTGCCCAAAGGTGTTAAAAGGCCCCCTGCAATTTATGCTAAATTTTGCTTAAGTGCTACGCTCATGATATATTAAGCTGGGTCTTTGTAATGTTGCAATAAGTGTCTTGAGATGACACTTGTTATGAATTGATGCTATACAAGTAAAGATTGATTGATTGATTGACTATTCTTGCTAAGTATGAGCAACTTATTAGAAAATAAAAGTGTTATCACAAATCCTGCTGTTCTGTTCCAGCAGGATTGAACTCTCACTCTCAAGCACAGTGATGACATGCAGTAAAAGGCGCTTAGGTCAATTAGTGGGTCTAAAAGAGACCTCACTCTTCCCATTACAAGTCAGCGAACCCTTCAATAATTAAAAACACTAATTCATTATCATTATCGGTAATTATATGGTATACAGAAGTTGCATGATGTTGCTTACTCAGATAACTGGCCAGCGACAACTGCCAGTCTTTGATCTGAAATTAAATATGCTCAGAGTTTGGTTTAAACAAAGTTAGCTTTAAGTTAGCTAAGCAGGAAAACGTCACTCACACACGGGCAAACTTCAGGCTGCTCAAGCTGCACCGACAGATAACAAAGTTTAAAGCCAAGCGCACATATGCATGTTTTCAGTGTGCTAACAGCTACAAGATGTTTCTATTTGGCCTGCGAGACATCTGAACTCTCTGGGAGAGTGAAATGCTAAGTGTCCATGTTTAAAGCCTAAAAAATGCTGATGAAATAGAAGCCGAGCACGCTGAACTAAAAGAACAGGCTGGTTGTTGTTAGGAGACGGCTAAGAGTGAACACAGAAAGATCTTACTTCAGGTTGTGGGGGAATTCGTTCAAGCATGAGCCAGTCTTATTTCACAGTTTGAATCATGAACAGTATATAGAGGCTAACAGTTTTGACTCATTTCCTGTAGCAGTGATGAAATGACACTGAGAACTGCAGACGTAAGATGGGCAGATAAAATCTGGCAGGAAGACGGGAGTCATTGAGTTTAATTTCTTTGGTGCTGCAGGGGGAGAGGGGGCTGTTACGGAAAACCCCCTAGTTTACTGTTGGCATTTATCACTTTCACAACGGTCACTCTCGCAAACACAATTGGTTCAAAACATCTAAAGATACACTAAAATGTACAGGCTGAAACCGAGAACACTGAGGGCAACTATGAGCTGACTGTCAGCTGGTGCAACATTTGCTCTGAGTGAAGGCAGAAAGAAATCTACTTTCCTGCCCCAGAAACAGGCCTGTGTGTTGAAAATGCATGACATGACCCCCCCCCCCCCACCCCCACCCCCCCCGACACACACACACACACACACACACACACACACACACACACACACACACACACACTAATATTAGCAAAGCATTTACAATGGCTCCTTTGATGGACACAGAAAGTAGAGATGGAGAGAAACAGAAGAAGATACAAGGTTCAGGGTGCGGATTCTTTGAACACACACACACACACACACACACACACACACACACACACACACACACACACACACACACACACACACACACACACACACACACACACACACACACACACACACACACACACACACACACACACACACACACACACACACACACACACACACACACACACACACACACACACACACACACACACACACACACACACACACACACACACACACACGTGTTTCAGTTTACAAACGGCCGTAAAAAGGCTTCTTCATCCTGCCCATGAACTTCCTGTGCTCCTCGACTTCATTAGAGTCACATTGGACCACGTCTCAACAAAGATCAAGTGTTAAACGTTAAATGGACTTGTATTGCACTTTTCTAGTCTTCTGATTACTGGAAGCGCTTTTTACACCGCAGGTCACACCTACCGATTCACTACCACTCCCACACTGACAGCAGAGGTTGCTATGTGAAGTGTCCATGAGAACAAACTTGGGGTTATGTGTCACGTCCAAGTACACACTGGACATGTAGCTGCAGAACTGGGGATCGAACCCCCCGACCTTCCAATTAGGAGACGACCGAGTCTATTTGTGCCACAGCCGCCCCACGTGTGTTCTGCTCCAACTTGTTAAATCTGTTCTTTTCCTAAACATCACACATCAATAGATTCACAAGATTGTCTGCATCATCTGTATTCAAGTATCTGCCGATGTATCTCCCATTGAATTTTGAATCCCTTTTGTGGTAGCTTTTAAGAGACAGCTGTGTAAACACTGTTCATGACACTCTAAGTCGTTGTTGGCTTCCTGGAGGAGGTCTCTATAAGACTGTTAAGACTGAAACCATATGTTACGCCGGCTTAAACTGCTGCAAGGGGGCAAAAACAGAAAACTGGAGAAATTTGGAGAGCCTTTTTTTTTTTTTTTAATCCAAACACCACCCAAGCTGGAGGCCAGCTGGTTTCACATCAATGTGCAAAGCGATACATGACTCAAATGGCACAGGTATAACCACAATATGAAGTATAACCAGCCAGTTCCAAAGCAGCCGCTGTAGGTTACTATTCATGTGTCTAAAGTGACTGAGAAGCTTTCTCTCGAAGCGATACAGAAAAACTTGACAACATTGGGGGTGGATTACTCAGACAAGATCATGGATGGGAGAGGGTATATCATTAAATGGAACCCTCTCATCACTTTGACTCAGCTCCACCCAAGTTCTCAAACGGCTAAATAACGTGCGTGAAGGCTCGCGAAACTATCAAACAGGCTTTCTGTAACTTGATGATTAAAAGCAAAGAGATATATTCATATGTCTCACTAGAACACAAAGGAAACATGAACATGCACTACGGGGGAGGGGGGGGGGGGGGTTCTGAATGCAGACCATCACTAGTCATAAATGTGTTAGCTGTGCAGTAACAGTGCTGAGTGGCTAAGCTAACATCCTGTGGTGTGTTCACAGGCACTTGCTCACACACACACACTTTAACACTGCAGCTGTATCTGGAAACAGATGTGGTTCTCTTGCTGCTGTTTTACACATCGACTCAGCGGTTCATTTTTTCTCTTCTACAGTCTTTATAAAGAAATGAATGCTGCGGTTCAGAAATGTTCACAGAACAGCGTCCTCTGTGTATTTGTTCTATTAACTGATGGATTTCTTTCACAAGGACTGTGTGTGAATAGTGTGTGCGCGTGAATGTGTGCATTTCCTGTTTCATATGTGTGATCTGTAACCAGATGGAAGTTGACTATATTTATAGAAAGATTATGAAAATGTTCTTAGCAGACTAGAAGAGATTTTTTTTTTTTTTGCAAACAGTCAAAAAACAGACGGTTCTGAAAAGTCATAAATCTTCCAACTCTGGCAAATCAAAATCACTTAGCACCATACAATCCAGATGACTACTTTGAAAGTTTGTGTCTGCTTTTCCCTCATGGCACTAAAGTCGATGAAGTTTCTTTTACTTTGTTTTGGGCTGCAAAAAAATTGTGAAGTGTTGTTTTTCTTGGTGACAAAGACTTCATTTTCACTTTTAGTTTGATACGGAGTTTCCACGTTTACTAATAATACCCTTTTCACACATACGGAAATCTCATGAAAAAACCTCATTACCCGGAGGGGCTGTATATGTGACAGCCCGAATACTTTTCTCAGACTTCACCCACAGTTTCTCTGAATATCTTTCTGCACGGTGGTGTCGTGGATGTCCTGCGAGCCCACAGACATTCACTGATGTCACCGTTAGAAACATTGTGACACCTCTACATTAAGCACAGATAAGCAGGTGAGAAAGTGAAGCTGAACTTTGATTTGGAACTGTAACAGAAAGATAGACATCTTTCTCTGCAGTGAGAGTGTCCTGTCTACTGACCTCTTTGTAGAGTCGGCTTGTCTACCACTGATAATATATCACATATAACATCAGCAGGGTGCTCTTCAATAAGGAAACCCCTTAATTTTGTGTCAATGTACAGCATTGTGGTTGACCTAATGCAGTGAACAACTGGTTACGTTTTCTAGCCTGAGTTCATGTGAGCCTCCCAATCAATACTGATATGAAACAGGATATATTAGCATGCGTTTGAATAGTTTCATAAAAAAGAAAAAAAATGACTGCAAACCGTTGCTTAACGAGAGACTTAAGGTATTATATCTACAAATTCAGCTCAAAATAGTCGAGTCAAAGACAAATTGAAAAGTCTACTTACTCAATCTGTGTCCATAGAAGAATCAGCAGTTGTGTTCAGAAGGTAGTAGCAGAAGCACCTCTTAGTTCTTTCCTCATTAAAAGGCTAGATGAGAACAGCAGCCACATACAGCTGAAAACAGTAAAAAGAGGAAGATTAGCAACACCGAAAAAATCCTTAAAAAAAAAAAAAACACACACACTTTGCCTAAAGTAGAACTTCTTGATTCTTCTTCCTCTAAACCCCCATCTCACTCTGAAGTCTCACTTTAGCACACAAACATGCGAGTCACTTGCGGAACACAGCATTTCCTCTTTTTCAGTTCCTCACCTGAGGTGGGGGGGCTCGGGGTGGGGGGAATGGAGTCAGTCTCTTAATGTTCTGGATGTTATTTCACCAGAAGGTGTAGACATCCACGAGACAAAAAAAAAAGCATCAACATACTGTAGTATTTTCTTCGTAACTGGATTATGTTTTAATAAAAAAAAAAACAGATGTTGTTAGCAGACAGTCAAGTTGCTTTTTTTTTTGAGTGTAGTTCTTCGGCAATGTCGTCCAAAGCATACCAGCAAACATCGTTCGGGGGAACTTTTTTTTTTAATTTATCACAAGTATAGCAGCATCTGGGGCGCCAGTGGCCTAGTGTGCGCATCCCATGTAGGAGTGAGGCTAAATTCCTGCTGGCGGACGGCCCAGGATCAAATCTGACCTGTGGCTTCTTCCCCATTCTCTCTCTCTCTCTCTCTCTCTCTCTCTCTCTCTCTCTCTCTATTGTCCTGTCTCTTTAAGAAAAGCACAAAAAGCTCCAAAAGTCAATCTTTAATAGATTTTACAGAACCTAGATTTGTTGCAGATTACAAACTGCTTCATCGTGAAGTTGTCCCACTGACCTTATTCGAACTCCACCGTTTGCAAGACTCTCACGCTGATAAAAGGAACTGTTTCAGGAGGAAGATGTAGACTTTTGCAGAATTGTATGTTTGCTAATCTACATTACAATACCATGTCTGGTATTTCCTATATTAAGATGAAATACAAAATCTCCAATATTCATAATGCA
Source organism: Symphodus melops (assembly GCF_947650265.1). Classification (NCBI taxonomy): domain Eukaryota; kingdom Metazoa; phylum Chordata; class Actinopteri; order Labriformes; family Labridae; genus Symphodus; species Symphodus melops. The sequence continues at coordinate 12,468,941 of NC_136705.1, forward strand.
GTCTCCACAGACACCACTGGTCTGCTCATGAGTGATGATAGATACAAGCTGTACTTTCTCTTTTTAAAGACGAGATGATAGAAAGGAGGAGAGACATTTAGGTCAACTGGGTGAGAAAGAAGAAGCTCCAAGAAGTAGTTACACTGACATATTTTCACCAAGGGGACAAAATCCTTTATCGGGCAAGTGACTATTTTTGGTCATTTCGGTACACAATACATATGGCCCCCCTTCTGCACCTCGGGTAGGGTTGAGAAGCATGTGATCCTCACTCAGCCAATCAGAAGAGATCACCCTGAGTCACTGATCACGCTATTGTGGCATTTGAACCAAATATGGTAACTTCTTCAATGTTTGTTTTTCTAAATGAAAATTAAAAAATTTGGATTTTTTTTTAACAGAAATAAAGTTCTGTTATGTCCCCCAATAACACTCTGAGGTTGAATTTTTGAATTTCAAAGTATTTCAATGAGTGCCCTATAAAGGGTTAAAAAAAACTTGAAGTTAAAAAAAAAATGAAAGCAACTGCAAGTGTTCACTATTTAAATAAATATACATATTTATTCAATGAAAAGGGATTTTATCCCAGCCCTTGAAGCAGCTGGGTGAAAAAAGAGCTAGCATAGCTCCACACACAGCAGCCGCTTCCTGTGCTCTCAGTGTCACACTTCCTGCCTTGCAGCACACTTAGCGGCAGGCTGCCAACACACCATCAGCTGCACTTCTGTACTCTCTTTCCAGCAACTACAGCAACAGAGCTGCGTCTCTGAGAGGAGCACCTTGGCTTTCTCCCCTGAGCTCAGCTGGTTTTCTTTACTCCCGTCTCAAGTGAAAGGGGAAAACATGTCTGAGCTGCTTCTTCCATTCACAATAACAAGCCCAACACAGGGCTCTTTACTTGGCTAATTCATCAGGAAAATATGCACCCACTGTTTGATTAACACCTCTTGCATGCATGTTGAACAAATGTGCAACAGGAAGTCAATTGGACTCCACATGTGAAGCAACGAGAACATTTCAGACGGGAAATAAAAATAGAGCGTGAAACATCCCCAAAAAACAAACTCACACATCTCAACATCCTCCTTAAAAGACTAAAAAAGGTTAATTCCTCAAACATCTGGATTGTTTTCTTGTAAAAATGATGTAAGTTTTTGATGTGAAGCCGTTTTCCTGGCAATGCTGTCATTCTTATATTGTTTCTGTTTTTGCTGAAATGCAGGTCTTTGTTTGGAAAGTGACATAATGCTGTTTGAGATCCATTTACCATGTAACACCACAATGCAGTACTTTCTGACTGCTGAATCAGGCATCCAGGCTGCAACTGCAGTCAATCAATCCTTCCATTCATTCGCTAAAGGGGACGCTTGAGAGTCATTTCAGCGGAATCACAATTAAAAACACCACTTTGAAGAAGAAGTAGGACATGTTTATGGAGATTAAACTCACTGCCAAATCTCCCAGTAAAGCCAACAAATATTGTTGTCCCCTTTTTCGTATATAGAAAAAAAAACCCAAAGATGATATAACAGTGAGCCCTGTGCTCTTCACAGATAAAAGCAGGTTCACACTGAGCACATGTGACAGACGTGACAGAGTCTGGAGACGCCGTGGAGAACAGAAAGTTCTGCTGCCTTTAACATCCTCCAACATCCATGACCAGTTTGGCGGTGGGTCAGTAATGGTGTGGGGTGGCATTTCTTTGGGCGGCCACACAGCCCTCCATGTGCTCGCTAGAGGTAGCCTGACTGCCATTAGGTCCTGAGATGAGATCCTTAGACCCCTTGTGAGACCAATATGCTGGTGCTATGGGGCCTGGGTTCCTCCTAATGCAAGACAATGCAAGACCTCATGAGGCTGGAGTGTGTCAGCAGTTCCTGCAAGGTGAAGGCATTGACGCTATGAAGTGGCCCGCCCGTTCCCATCTGGGACATCATGTCTCGCTCCATCCACCAACGCCACAATGCACCACAGACTGCTAAGGAGTTGGCGGATGCTTTAGTTTAGGTCTGGGAGGAGATCCCTCAGGAGACCATCCGCCACCTCATCAGGAGCATGACCAGGTGTTGTAGGGAGGTCATACAGGCACGTGGAGGCCACACACACTACTGAGCCTCATTTTGACTTGTTTTAAGGACATTACATCAAAGTTGGATCTGTCTGTAGTTTTTCCACTTTCATTTTGAGTGTGACGCCAAATCTAGACCTCCATTGGTTAATAAAATGTAATTTCCATTGATAATTTTTGTGTGATTTTCAAAGTATTTAGTAAGAATACTTCACTCGTTCAGAAATAGGAAGTGTTACTTTCGTGTTCCCTTTATTTTGTACAATAAATACAGCTCACAGCTCGGCAATTTCGAGACAAAACAGCTTTACTCAATTGATCTTTTAGAGCTGTTGTGTTATCAAAACACAGCACGTGTTCATTCTTCAGAACACTTCTTTTCATCTCTGATATTAGACTGGTTTTGCGACAGCAGCCAGCTCTTCTCCGAAAACTGTCAACATTTTCTTGTTGTTTTCTTGTCCCACCACTGAGTCTGGAAAGTAATTATTTAAATCATGAACACAGATCCTCAGTCACTAGTTGCCTTAGTGCATTCTCTATGAAACACTAAATACATAAGAAAAGGGGAACTGGCATGGCCTCCATTCTGTATGTCACGGTCACATGAACAGTAGGGCAACTTGCCTGAGGGTTTGTCAGTCACTTCTTCAGTGGTCACACATGACTGATCAACTGATGGCCAAGCAGAGGAGCCACACAACGAAAACAATGTGATTCAAAGGGTTTAACTGTCCAAAAAATCTATAAAAAAACATTAACATTAACTATACTTCTAATCAGAGTAATTGTGTTGTCGTTATATTCAGTAGTTCTAGTCTGTGTTCAAAGCTTTTAAAATAATAATACTCATTTATGTATTAAGTTTAAATGCAGCAAATAAGTGTTTTATATTAAATTAATTGGGGAGTGCTAAAGGATGACCTGCCCCCTCAACTCTGCTTTGAGAGTTTTGGAGTTTATGACTTATAACAACTCTGATATATGCCAACCACGCGCTCACAACATTCATGTGTAAATCAGCCCCGATGACTCTGCCCTGTTGCATTCAGAAAACATGAGGCACATAGTCATGTGTCTCTGTCAGATGGACTGCGATATGTCAGGGTCACATGATTAACACAGGAAACAGAACACAAGCACAAAGACAGAGCGTTATGCAACCCACGCACACTAAACAAACGCACATGCTCTCCTCTGACCATAACACACGCTGAACAGGACGTCTGTTCTCCTCAAATGTACAAGAAAATGATGAGACACTCTTTCAAAAAAAAAAATCTTTTCAAAGGAGGACACATAAGAGGTTTGAATAAATAGTCAAGCAGGGACACAGCCCCTCAGTCACCACCTCCTTACGCTGAGGCATGCCAAGAACTCAAGAGCTGCGTTGACTTCAAACTACAGAGCGCACAAATGACAACACAACCAAAAAGGCAACATGAGCATGTAAAAAAAGGCTCCTCTCTGCTGATGACCAAAACCTCAAGACTTTTTATGTAACCCCAAAATAAACTGATGAGATCGAGGAATGACTGATCAGCCTCTGCTGCCGCTGTGGGGTGACAGCCAGATGAAGAAACGGATAAACAGACCATGAGCTTGTAATTCCTCTCGAAGAGTTGGAGGAGTTTAAAATCCAGCAGAGTGTAGAGAGGGACACGAGAACATTACAGAAACTGACATGTCTTTTATTTATAGCCAAATATGGTTAAATATGGCACTATAGTTTGCTTAATCTGAACCCTAAACATTGGGACACATGCCCATCGTTTGCTCTGTCCTGCATTACGTGAAGTAACACAGGTTGATATTTTGACATTCTTTTGTAAAAATGTGACCATATAAGAAGTGTTTTGGTGGCAGTACCTCCATCTTCCTCCTGTCCAGAGGTAAAAATTACCCTGAGCATAACAAAGACAAGCCTCATTTAAAAATCACGATTTGGGATGTGTTGCATAGGCTGCTTAAGCTTTTTTTGTATTTCAATGTGGTACAATTCATTTTGTCATATTTTAACACACTTTAGGTGATCTAGAGTCATGTTAGCAACCTGGTCTCACAGTCTGCGTACAAATAACATTACGCTTTCAAATTACGTGTCCATGCATTCGCCAAATTTCAATTTTGTGTGCATATGATACGCCAATCCCTGCCACTAACTTCTGTAGCGAGCGGAAGCGCACGCTTTACCTTTCAACGTCATGACGTCTCCAGTGAAGTATAGCGAGACAGTACAAGAATGTACATAACTTTCATCAGGAGTCAAGGGGTTACCCATTCCTTAAGCAGTCAGGATGTGTTGCAAGTCAGTCTGCTGGTTAGGCTTAGAACAGGGGTCTGGGAGGGACCAAAGACAACTACTCTAACCTCTCCCAATCCTTTTTCCTAACCTTAACCAGTCGGGATGGGTTGCAAGTCGTATCATACGCACGCAAAATTGCAATTTAGCGTATGCATGGCCACGTAATTTGAAAATGTTATGTTCTGTTATTTGTATGCAGATTGACAAGACCGGGTTGTCATGCCACACCCCTGCACAAGTTAGTGCCCAGCTGGGGTGACCATGAGTCCAAAAAGTCAGAATCTGTCCCTTTTAAGTTAAACCATGCTACTTCCTGTAGGTCAACCAAAACTCAGACTAGTGACAACAATGTACCTGGTTATTAAGGTAAGAAGGTGTGTGAACAGAAAAGGAAAGCTGTTTCACGTCCATCAGGCGAGTGTCATGAAGGCATGAACCAATTCCTCCAACCAAAGTAGTCAGTTCTCTCTAAACAAAATGTTTACAGAAGTAAACGTTTAGTTTAGGGAAGCTTAGCCTGGGAGTATGTGTGTCTGTGAAAGAGTAGTGAGTATGACAGCCAAATGGCATTCTGTCAAACAGGTTACACACACACACACACACACACACACACACACACACACACACACACACACACAGTACAAACAAATTCCTTTCCCTTAGCTTTCTGACAGTTAACTGGTGTGGATGATAGGTCCAGCTACATTGTGTGTGTGTGTGTGTGTGTGTGTGTGTGTGTGTGTGTGTGTGTGTGTGTGTGTGTGTGTGTGTGTGTGTGTGTAGGTGTGTGTGTGTGTGTGTGTGTGTGTGTGTGTCCTCTAGCTCTCTGAAATGAACCAAGATTTAGGAAAAATCTACGCACCCCTCCCCAAAAAAAAGATGTCTAATGTCTAAATGTTTAGTAACAAGCGACATCCTCGCAGCAGAACAATAAATCCGTCACTCCACGACTTCTACTGATCATCGTTTGTTAGTGAAGGAGCGAACCTTGATTTGTCGTCAAACTCTCTGAACCCTTTTTCAAGACGTGTGTAAGTGACTAGATGCGTGTTTAAACTGTTTAGCAAACAGTATTTCTGAGTTCATCCCCTTACTGCTGGACTCTGCCCCTTCGGCTTTATGAAAACGTAAACTTATTTTAGTTTGTTAATCGAAGTCGGATCGCAGGAGTTTCCGCCCCGCTGAAGCCCTTTTTCTCCACAAGCAAACTGATCACTAAACTGAGACAAAAACTTCCGATAAAGTTGACTTAACATACCTCAGATGCTGCGTGCACGGCTAATAATCGTCCATAGATTTTAAGTATGCTGTGGTTGGTGTGCAGCCAATCCTCAATCTGCAGTCTAACAGGACGACGCTGCTACGCTGGCCCTGTCCAGAGCCGTATGTTCAGGGGGGCCGAGCGAAGTCTCCTCCTGCGGGCTGTCATTAGAGCCAAATAGCAGGCCTAATGTTTCTTCATGGAGACACTGGAGGCATTAAAACCATAAACTTTAGAGGGAATAAACGCTGGCATAACACAGAAAAGGAAGTCTAAACAAAGCTCACTTCCTATTCTACTTACATTTTATATCACCTGATAGGTCTTAATGGGAATTTTAATATGGTTAATAGTCAGCTCTATAAAAAGTCGCCTAACTATTCGGCCAAGTACAGCTAACTTGTACTACACAAAAAAAGCTAGCCTGTATGTAGTTTAGTTCTGCTTAATAGCTTATATCAAAATGTCATTATATTGTATTTTTTCTTCCTTTATTTAATTAATGTAAACTTGCATAAAGCTTTGTTTTTAATTTTCTTTGCTATTGATGCTGCCTTACATTTTCTCTGGTGCTGCTTTAACAAACAAATTTAAAGTTTATCCATGTCCAAATAGCTAATGCTCTAATGCTAAACTTTGATGCATAAGTTTTGGTCCACCAAGAAAACTTCATTGAGAGCCTCAAGATTTGTATTAACACATATAAATTACAGGCCTACTCAATGAACCTATCATCATCATCATCATCATCATCATATTTGGCCTTAATGCTAATGTCTAGCCTTGAATCATTGGCAAATGCTACTACATTACTGGTTAAACAGTGCAGATTAAGGCATCTCATGCTTTTGCAAATGGTGTTATATCAGAAAAGTGCCCTCTATCTTTGTCCTAACCTGAGCTGGCTTCTTATCTTCTTTGCTGAGGACGGTTTTGGTTGACTAAACCCTGTTTATGCACCACTCTGGCTGTTGCTCATGCAGCTGTGTTGGCTGGGTCTTTTGTCCAGGGTTTTAGCAGTGATGCAATGTTTCCAGATGTGGAGCAGGAGGAGGGAAAAATCATATTATTATTACCAAAGAAAGAACTATTATTTACCCTCCCACAAATATGAATAAACATATTTGTAATGATACTAATGTAAGATCAATCTAGGGTCAATGGTGCGTGCATGCAACGTTGTATGTTGTGGTGTTTAAACATAGTTTACTGCTGTATGTTAAACCTCTGTCACTATCAGATATATTTGACTGTTCTTTAAACATAACATAGTTAATGTGTTGTATGACAGACACCTGGACTCTTTTTACTTGCCACCAAACAGCAGACTCGGAGTCAAAATTGTGAAGGATTACATAACCATTTATTCTAACCTTTGTATATTTATTTCCTACAGGGAAGGTTACACAACAAATGACCGTCAGTGAATATATTGTGACAATATCATACTTTGTGAAGTCTTTAAATGCATATTTTGACTAACAATTGTGTCAAAAGGGACTTACAATAACACCCCGTTAACAAACGAGGGACAACATGCAAATAAATATTATTTGTTTTGAGCCTATAAGCTTTTGGACATGTATAAAAAAGTCACCATCTACATGTATTTAATTATATAGCTTGCATAACTTTGACACACGTGCCATTTTTTCTAGTGAACAACACAGTGATGAAAGCTGTTTTGTGTGTTCCGTGAGGAGGGAGTAGGTGGAGAAGCCTGTTGGACAACAATGCACTGTGGTTTGTTTAGCCAGATTGTCTCCTGAAATCTGATGGACAGAGACTTAATTGGCCACTGTCACCTCCCTGAATTTGAACAGAAAAAGTCCAAGTGCACCTCCTGTTGAAGAAGAGAGGACACAAAGATGAGCTGTTATAATGAAGGGATAATGCAGGACAGTCACTCGTGGATTTGCAATGTCTGAGAGCACTAAAACATTCTTAAATTGAGCTGTCCTCAAATTCCTTTCTTCCAAAAAGGATTTGTGAACTTGGATGGCAACAAAGGTGCAAGGACTGAAGATAAAACTGCTTCAGTGAGCACAACAGACTCGGTTTTTCACGTTTTGCAAAGTTTGGGGAGGACTGTTTGTTTTTCATGTGCCTTAAAAGAGGTCTTGTGCTGCATTGTGTACATTTACATTATAAATGTCCTGAAAACAATTGAAGTTGAAAGCCTTGTGCGTTGCTTATGTACAGGAAGTATCAAAACTCCAATAAGTTTTGAGTACAAAGTTTAGATTTAAAGACTGGAAAAACTTTTCAATAAGAATACACATTTTTATTTTGTTTAATTAATGGTAAGAACATTAATCACTCATTGTATTCAGGATGTTTTTGAACCCCTGTTCCTCATCAAGTAATGATGGAATCACAAACTTAAAGGGATACTTCACCCATTTGCATGAAGCTGTGTATCATTAGAAACATGGTAGCAGTGTTGAATGGTTGTGAGTCCAGCCCTTATTTTGCCCTGAGATGAGAAAAATGTGTTTTTCTTTGCCTGGAAGTTTTCTTCATGTGATGCAATGACGCTTTTTAACTTGAAATTATCTAATAAAATACATGGAAAATTTACATGTGATTAAATCACTTAAAGTCTATGTTTTTGGGTTAATTATTTTTATGGCTGTTGTCCATGTGGGACCTCAGTCCAGATTTTAGGGCATGTAGGAAAGAACGCCCTCTGGCCAGAAATTCGACTCAGAAATTTTCCACATAATGATGAATCTACCAGCTTTATTGTCGATTTGGTTTCTTTAAGAGGGTAGAGTAGTTGAAATATGGAGGAAAACAATTGTGGGAAAAAATTCTGATGCACAAAAAATGTATTTTTTACTTTAATAACACTGTATAATTTCAATACAATTTCCAAAGTATCACAATTATATACAAGGGATGATTGTTACTGCAGAACCTCAGCATGTTGAGCCCCACATACGTCTTTCTTTCTTGATATGAAACATTGTCTATCTGAGAAGTCTAATAGAAAAAAAAACAGTAATTAGCCTATACTGATTTTTTTTTTAACTTTATCACGTAAATTTCACAAGTGGAAGTATTCTATTTATTGTTTTATATACCTATTTTGCATAATGTATAACAGGTGTATTGGTCTGCATAAATGTAGAAATTCAACATTTAAAAAAAGAAATCGCAAAACTATTGAAAGGCATTAGTGCTGCCTCACTACCCCCAGCGTTCACTCCTAGACTGCTGAGGGTCAGATAAAGAGCACAAACTTCATTTGCTGATCAGAGAGGTCTGTAGGAGAAGACAGAAGCTGATTGGCTACTCAGCCACTTCTGCTGGACAGACACTGGTTGACCACCTCCAGCAGAGAAGAGTTCTCCAGAGCTGCTGCCACTCTCTCTTTGTCTCCCAGCTGTTTGTTCACTGCAAAAGAGCAAAGGTAAATAATGTTGATACATCTTGAAAACAAAGTGTTCCCTGTTAATGATTAGCAATAATGTAGGAATTAGAGTTTAGACATAATGTTTGACATTACATACCTGCGTCCTCTGAGGCATGAGTGCCGGGAGTGATTTGGACATCAATCTGAGAAGAAATAGTTCAACACATTGCATTTAGAGAACAACTGACTATCAACACAGCAAAGCTAATCCTCAATAATTAGTGGAAATCCTGTTGGCACATGTATGTGCTTACTTTAAACCTCTCTGGTAGGGAGCGTAGCAGTTTGACTTTGATTGACAGACCAATGAGTGTTGCCATGCTGCAGTGAGGGATGGTGGGTGTGAATTCAACGCCCACCATGTTCTCTGCATCATTTACCTGTGAAGAGACAAAAGGACAGAAAGGGAAGGAACTTGTAAACCTGGGTCATTTTAACTTCCACCACAAACATCTCAACTTAACTTATTTGGGGGGGCTCAAATTAAATCAAAGGATACCTTGACTCGAACCTGCTCCACGACATTGAGTTCCTCAAGCGACAGAGGATGTTCTGGGTCATTGATGGATCTGATCATATGTATTTCTAGTTAAAGATGTATCACACCCAAAAGGACGTCACAAAAGGCTTCACAGTGAATTAAGATGTTTGGGTTTTTTTTCAAATTATTCATAATGAAGTCATATTACGTATTTAATACCAATTTAAAACTAGGTGAATCATTTTAAGCTCACAACCTTTGAATACGTCTAATTGGACTACTTAAGTTTCCATCAGCGTCAGGAACAAGTTGCTATAAGCAAGTCTTTATTTAAATAGCACCTTTAAAACAATTAGTTACAAGGTGCTTCACATAATGCAAAAAGTAAAAACATACACGATGAAAAAATGCTAGATAGCAGTGGATGTTAATGTCATTAATATATCAAAGTAGCCTACTTTAAGACGAAAAGGCTCTAATAAATGACTTCCTGTCTGATACGTTGACAATAACGCCATGCTAGATATAATGTAAGCATAATATAATTGCAGTTAAAATAAGAAAAATAAATAAATATTCGTGGACACAGTATCGCTGTTAAACGAGAACACAGTTATCTGTCAGGAGGAGCCACAGCAGGATATCAAATATTTCTCTGTCATCAATCGGATCATGGATGTCTTCATCCTCATCGTTCACAGTCTGCAGCCTCTCCCCGGTCCGCTGGAAAATCACTGGGTTTGCATTCTCCAGCTGGCTTCCTCCTGACATTATTTTAATCCACGGTAAAGAGTACAGAGAAGGCACGACGTTGTGATACTGGACTAACCTCACCGCATACACAAACACTCGAGTTTCACTTCCGGGTATTACGGAAAGCGAATGTGACCAAAAAGATAGTGGTATAAGTTTTAAAGATACAGTCTAGCAAACCAGGTCATTCTTTCATTTTGAAATTCATCGACACGTTTTTATTGCCAATACTACATTATTAAAAATATAATACCCAACATAACACAGGTAAAAAATGTAGTAAGCTAAGCATAACTCTTCTTACTAGTTGGGTTATAAGCAGACATTACTTAGTGTAAGATTGTAAGTGCATTGCAAGTCACCAAGCAGAAACCTTAGGAGTTTTAAAAACAAGCCATTTTTGAGGTGAAAAAAATAAAACAATGCTGTGAGTGTCCACTTAAGCCTGGCTCCAAAAGACACAGTAGTGCCATATATGTCAATTTTCACAGCAGACATAAACATGATTAAAACCTGGTACACAGAGGGGCATTGGTCTAATTATTTATTGTCTGTATCAGCACATATTTTTTTCATAAACCCACCCATTAATATTTTAATAAAGACTAGCTAGACACATGACTGATCGGTAGCGCTTTATCAGCTCCAGATACTGTATACCAGTATATGCCAGATCTTAGGATGACTTAAGGTTTGATCGAGAGACAAGATATTTTAGGCAACATCATTGTAGATAGCCACAATTTTGAATCCAGAGGATCTTTAAATAGAAAGGTAGCTGCCCACACGTGTAAAGAAAGTGGAAGAGATACAAAACCAACCTGTTTTTGTCCTTTTCGTTACAGATTTAAACATATTCTCTGTATCAAATGCTGTTTACCGCATACTGCTTTGAAATATATTTAGCTGTTTGTTTATCTCCAACCTTTTTGTGAATGTTTTTTCAGTTTGCTCCTGCTCTGTGTTGCATCTTTAAAGCAGTATTTTTGTGTAAACTGTTCCTTTACTGTTAAGCTGTGACTCACTATCTGACCTGCAGATGGCAGACACTACCTATTTTAGCTCAATAGGATTGCCTGTTTTCAAAGAGGAGTCCTATCACGTTCTGCCTTGGGTTTTGTGCCTGTAGTTTTTGCACTTTCAATAACTAATGGCAGTTCAAAAGCGTGGTCAAGAAGACAGACCATTCCAGCTCAACACAGGAAGTCCATTTCCTGGTCTGTAATCCCAATTAAAAGAGAAACAGCAGCAGACACAAATGTTACCAGAAAAATCATTTATTTAGATTTTTTATTTTTTTTAAAAGGAAAGTCAACAGTTTGCATCTATGTGATACTATTGTACTTTCCTCTTGTCTCCTGTAAACAGGTGACCTTTCTCCCCGCAGCTTGATGAATAGAGCTATATGTTCTTTGCCTCCTAAAAGAAAAAAAAAATGTTTTACTTTAACAAACATTTGTAACAGTTAGGCTTACTTAACCCAAACAGGGTGATTTCTTTTTGAGATATATTCTTAGCTAGTAGGCAACTGAAAAAGTAGCACTATAGCTAGCATGCCAATGGTGGCTTATAATACATTTTGGGGTAGTTGCATTCATGCTAACTATCAAAAATGAAATAAACCAGTATAGATTCAAATTTACCTCAAAACGAACAGTTTGCGTTGAAGGTAACTTATATTTTACTGGACATCTTCAGTTGAAAAGCTGGTCTTCATAACAGCAGTCCAAACAAACAAAAAATTGGTGCGAAACAGTCGTCAGTCAAAAGTAAGCCTGCCTGCTATAATATATCTGTAACAGATTATAAAAGGATGATGCAACAGCCAAATTACACAGTTTGGATTTATCATTTGACAGAGAACTGTCCATGCCAGTGTTGCTTCTATGTATTTTATTAGGAATCAATCAAAAATGTGTAGACTTCATAATTTATGAAAACACTCACTGTATTTTACAAAAATTAGCCATGGGGGTCCAATACTGAAAATGTACCTGGAGGGACAGAAACATAGCCCCTCCCCTATTTCTGACAGTGTATGCAGGCTCGCTGAAATGTCCTTTAGCAATAACTAGACAATATAGGTCTTTATACCGGGTGTTTGTGGGTCTCTGGCTCAGTCACTTTCTGCTTCTTCAAGAAAGCAATTCACCAGAACAGTGCTTGATCACAAAGTGTTTCCTGTGCTGGGCCAGAATAATAAATTAATTAGCAATGACACTCGAGCTGCAGTGCATAAGACTGATACTCAAAAGTCAAGTTGTTGAATGTTTTTAATGGTTTTAACATCTTTTTAAATGTATACAGTTTAAGTTTTCACTTTAAAGTTGGAGCTGTAAACACATTATCTTGTTTGAAGAAAAATACTGGAAATCTGTTTATTCTTGCAAAGACAGAGAAACAAAATGGATCAACTGTAATAAAAAAATAAAAATGTATAAAAACAGGCTGTCAGGCAATAAGATAGACACACATGCTAACTCAGCAGCCAACCAGTGAATCTCTAAGGGCAGCTTTATGTGGGGGTGTTTGGTTTGTTTGTTCTTTTTTAATCAAATAAACGAAAGGCTATGATGAATGTTCCTGCTGTCTGGAGAGATGAGGAAGAAACAATGAGAGAAACTCTTTTTGTATACAGGGTTCAGTATAAAAGGATCACAGGTCTGTGTTGGACTGGGTGCAGACAGTGACACATGAGGGGGTAGAGGTAGACTTTAACATCATTTCAACAGTCAGAATAAACATCAGATGGACACAAAATTCACAATGTTCTCACCAAAGGTGAAAGTTTCTTTAATCTGTTTTTATTTTATTCTAGAGTGGTTTCCTTAGTTGTAAAAACTTTTTAATCTGCTTTTAAAAGTTACACACAATAGCCAGACTTGGTTTTATCTAAAAAGCTTTTTGATAAATCTCAGGCTGGACTTTTATCTGTTAATTTCACTGTAACCACCCTGTCCATGGTGACAAAGGATCTTTTGGTTATTGATGACTTAGACTGCTCTTCTGCCCTCCTACTGCTACATCAATACTGCAGATCACAGCTTGTTATTACACCATCTATCGAGCCACAAAGGGTTCAGCTTTAGCAAGGTTACACTGACAGGCTACTCTGCAATATCAGTTGGTCTGAAATATTTGAGACCATCCTGACCTGAAAGGTGATACAAGTGGGGAAAAAGGACATAATACTCAGGTTTTAATTCTAAAAAAACATGACCACCTTTAGATATGTAAAGGGTGATGATAGCATCAATCTTCACAAGTGATGTTGTCAGATAGAAAATTTTTGAAAAGGCACTTCCAATTATAATGTCTTTTTTGTCTAACACTGCCTGTGGTGGGGAAACATGCAGAGAAAATAATGTAACAAATACAATCTTGTCATTGGTGGTCTCATTTGCTTTTGTGGGCTACAGAATTAATTTGAATCTGCTTTATGTTACACACTGCTTTATGATGAAATCCAGATGGAACAGAAAAGGATTCAGGCATTTAAATGAGTTACAACGGTTTGTAAAATGAAACTGGATTACCCTGGGGTTTTTTTAACCGGTATTTTTAATGGTTGTTCGGCTAAAATGTATTTTGATGCAAACCAGCAGTTTGCAACTGCTTTGACTCTTATAAAACGAAAAAAAAAAAAAAAAAAAGTATGATAGAAAGTGGAAAAAAATAGCATATAAATGCCTCAGTTGTTTGGCCATTTAACTATTCTGCAGTGGAGGCTATTTTAGGTCTAGAACAATCTTATTTTCTCAAAAAATACACAAGGATAAAAACACTAAAATCATCATGGTAGCCACACAGAGAGACAGCATCCATTCTTTGTTTTCAAGCTGCCACCTCAGGTAGATTTCAACAAGAGAGAACAATACCCACAGCACAAAATATTGATGCTACAGTACTCACATGTGTACTTAGGAGAATATGAGCCCATTTTTTGTGTTGTGCTTATTATTCATGTTTGTGCACATCACCCATCGTGCAAGTTACCATTAAGACAATTATAATGGGTCTGATGATGTGAATAAACACAACAGGGATTTCACCCACGCTATGAATATTTCATGAATACTATTTCAGATCCTCAATGGTGTCATCTTTGTGTAAATCATAAAGTGTACTATTTGCTGCTTGCAGCCGCAGTAGGAACAGTATTTAAATTCAAGACAGCATATTAAGGTTTGGGCTGTTATTACCTCGTTAATCGCGATCAATTAAGGTCTAATGTAACATATTCATTTTTTTAATCGTGATCACATGCTATTTTGTCCCTTTATGCGTGGACGCATTGTGGATAAGAATGCAAAAGAAAAAAATCACCACCAACAGACACTCGGCCATAAAAAGAACCATTTGCACCTGAAGCTGTTAGCCACTAAAATATTGACAAAATATCATTTAAACAAGCATCGTCATAGTGTAGAAGTGGCAGAGTTGTGCATTTAAGAAGGCTGTTTTGCCCCTCTGTAGACCAAAAAACATGGTAAGACGTTTCAGCTGTTTGAGTGCCCTGGTTAAACAGCAACAGCTGTTTTAGCTGTCTTTGACATTGTCAAACGCTCTACTGCCCAACTTTTTTCTTCCTGTCATTCGAGCAGATTGGGTCTGTGCTGACCTTTTACTGTAATTATGTTCTGCTAGTGCTGCTCTCTGATTCATATTTGGCTCTATAGAGTAAAATTACTGACTGCTGGATTAAGTTTAGGCTGACGAGTCTCTACAAATACGAACAAGCAGAGCAATGATAGAGGGAAAACAAAACAGACTTCACAACCGTCCGTCCGTCCGTCTAATTCTGCTTTCCCTGTCATTAATATTATAATCATTATCCAGTTTTCCAGGTCACTGGAAACTTCTTGCTGAGTTCTGACCTATTTTTTTCCAAAATGAGTCCCCATCACAGAGAAGCTTTTTAAAGGACAGCAGGGATGTCACTCTGTGATCTATGAAGGCCGCAGGGTCTGGCACTCTGGTGTCTTATTGAGGTGAATTGAAGGAGATAGGAAGCAGGGCAGCACACTGGATTTGGAGGAAAAGCAGTCTGATACACTATTTGAATTTTTTCATCTCCAAAACCAAAGTCTAGAAGAAGCTCTAGTAGTGAAAAGTGGGTTTGAAGGGAAAACTTTAGGACAAAGCTTAACGTTTTTATAAATCAGCTGTCACTTTTTTTTTCGTATACGATATACTGTAAGAGTATACTGTTCCCTTACACTAATCTTTTTTGACTTCCGGATCAATTTACACTCTGGCAGCCTTTCAGAAGAGGAGAACTCACCTAGAATATGTGATCAATAGAGTTTCACATCAATATATTCAAGAAGTGATTGAAAGAGTTTGAGCTCCATGTTCTATAGGCAGCATCGATTCATTGAAATACTATGGTGAGGACGACAGTTTTGATATTATTGATGATGATGATGATGATGATGATGATGGTGGGAATGATGGTTTTGTTTTTAAGATGACGATGTTAAGATGGTTATCAAATTGTTAACACCGATAGCCAATTCGTTAGCTAGTGAAAGTGTTGGTTTAGGAAGATTATTTTTGTAGCACTTGAAAACTGCAGCTTAACATAATTAAGAATCTAAGAAAACTATTGCAGCATCGTCACAACGCTCGGTGGTTATACATTTGTATATACAGTGCTTTCACAATTGCACACAACTCCTGAAAAGATTTCCTTCATGGGTGAAAACAAGCAGCAACTGACATCAACTCATCTCAACTTAAACTTAATGTGTCCCTGAAAAGCGATTGGTTTTGTGGCAAGGCAGAAAAATGACAAAAGTACATCCAAGAATCCAACACTGCAAATTATTTTAGTAGGACCAGTGCACGTCCATATTGGCATGCACATGGCCGATACCATCTCTGTGCACATAATTAAACTGCTGAAGTTTGTTTCCTGTTCCCCAGTATACAGTATTTGTCTCCTCACTTTGATATTGTGATCCCGTTCAACTATAAAAAGATTTGATATAAAGACAGATATTATCATTTTATTATTCACATCGCTGACTCTGATGCTTTGTCCGCCATTTCCTTGTTGTTCTTTTTAAATCAGTTATTGCATCCCCCCCACCCCTCCTGTCCGACAAGCTGTTAAGTGCAAACCACCATGTCAGGAGGATTTCAGGAGAGGCATACCGTATGTGAAAACGGCTTCGCAGTAACACACCCTACTCCCCTGGAACCGTTTCTGAAGTGCCTGAAGTTGACAGTTTTGTGGGAGAGGTTAGATCTCTATTAAGATATGCCTGGATAATCTTCAGGCTTTAAGAGATGAGCGCTTGCAGGAAGTAATGGAAGGAACAAGGTTCATCAAAAAGAAAGCCCGGGAGGCTGTTTTGTTTTTGTGTGTGTTTATAGACTATTTATGGATTCCATTAGTAATAAAGGCACAACATTTATATATTTCATTGGTGTTTGCTGGAGAAGGTCCCTTTCCTCTGCATTGCTTCTCTGTACTTTAATGCTTAGCTGCATCCAGGAATCCCACTGTGCTCAAATGATGATAAGAATGTAAGTCATTTTTCTGAATAAAATACTAAAAAAAAAACATTGTTCTCGAGTGTCTCATGACTGAATTTCTAAATAAACAGTGTTTCTTTTGAATTGCCAGCCTAATATCACTGTAGGTTTATACGGCAGAACAATGATCCACACTCAGCAGTGAAGAGGTGTGTTGGGATTTTATGAATGAGTCAGCACATTCTTTTTTGAAGACGGATGGATATTATAACAATACCTGCTGAATAGTCATTCCTTGATTCATTCATCTCTTTGTCTGAGAAGAGGAATCTGACTCTCAATGCATTACAAAACAATTTATCCCACTTCTTTCTTCATTCACAAAGAACCCTGCAAGAATCCTTTAAGACCTGTAAATTGGTTATCATCTTTGCACTTCTGGTTCCCTCAGGTTCTTTAAACAAGTGTTTATCTCCTAAAATGCAGTCTTTTGTCAACACAAGCATTTTACTTTAGTAGTAAAACATGTCAGTTACAGTGTCTACACTTTAAAGCTTTGTACAGTTTTAAGCTTTAAATGGAAAGTTTGGTATTTTTGAAGTGGGGTTGTATGTACCAGTCAGAAGTATGTGTATAGAAGATGCAATTCAGCATGGTGCCTGTACTGACAATCCTGCCACAGTGCTAACATGGAAGCTAGGCTGTACATCTCTGCAGACGGGCATTTGTACCACACAATTTATATAATTTAAGCCGTTTTGACATATTCACTCCTGAAGATATCTAGATCATTTAAGGAGGACTGCTTCCGAAATTCCCCAGGCTGTTTCTAGCTGAATCTCACAGTGTCCTGTGGCAGAGGATCTAGAGGCAAGACATAGCATTAAAAAAAAAAGAAAAGAAATGAAATGATGCAGAAGAACAGGTGCACTGTACAATACTTTAATGAAAATGTCTGCCTTCATATCAACAAAAGAGTGACGAAGAACATACTGGCGAACAGAAACTGTAATGCAGCCAGTGGAGCCGTTGCATGCATGCAGTCTTATGTCACAGCCGTTAAAGCCAGTGAACAGCAGGTTTCTTGGTGCTGAACAGGCTCATATGAATTCTCTGTGCACCCAGAGCAAAGGTGCCAATTTTCTGTGACATTTTAGCGCGATGAGTGACGGGGGTATGGCATGCTCCTGGGTTAATGAGATTTATCCAGAAAGGCCAATCCGCTGATCGAATTGCCTTTCTTCCCCTTTTAGATTGATCCATTAGTGGCAAGAACGGCAGACTTTCACTACAGGCTAAATCAGAGGACAAGACATACACTTCACTCCATTTAATCTACGTCTGAACCTTTTGGGAATGATGGATATTCATTTCACAGTTACAGAAAACAGCTGGCTCTGAGTGCTGCAAACATGAAGGCTACTATCATGACATGAGTAGAAAATGACAGGAACATCCTTTTACCAGGATTGAGCATGACACATTACAAACATAAAAATAGGTAAAGGCGTTGTCTATCCATTATCTACTGTACCGCTTTTTCCCATTCCAGATTGTGGGGGGTGGGGGCGCTGGTAAGAATGTAAGTCATTTTTCTGAATAAAATACTAAAAAAAACAAAAAAAAAAAAAACATTGTTCTCGAGTGTCCAATGACGGCTGGAGCCCAGCTGTCATTGGACAAGTGGCGGGGTACACTCTGGCCTTTTTGTTAATCAATCACAGATACAGATGCACTCACATTTACACCTACAATTGACCTAAGGAGCATGTCTTTAATCTGTGAGAGAAAACCGAAGTAGCTGGAGAGAATCAACACATACACAGGGAGGACATGAAAATTATACAAAGAACACCCATCCAATGAGGATTCATACCACTGATCTCCTTGCTGTGAGACAATAACCACTGCAACACCGTGTAGCCCATAGCAGAATCTAAATGTTAAAATAAGTGTGATAAAGATGTCTTTAATGTTCCGCACAAAATGTAGCCTGGTTTTATTTCACTTTTAATTCAATATATTTTTACCCCCAGTAAGACCTATAGTGACGGATAGGCCACATTATACAGCATGTGCATAAACCACTGACAGATTTTATCACAGAGAAAATGTAAACCTAGATATAGATAGGGAATACAATTATGTGCAGAATGACCTGAGTTATAAAAACCTATGCTAAGGGTGTAGCTCCATAGCACATGAGGGGCCCTGATCTAAAGATTTAAACCTTTGGTGCAAAGTTTACAAGGGCATAACTGGCTACATTTTCCTATAGCTAAATGCTGCACAATCCGGACCTTAAATGAGAAACAGGTTGATTGAAATCAGGATGTCAGCAGAATGTCATTTCCTATAATTCCATATTTCCACTCGTGTGCAGGTATATTGCTATTTACTGGGCAGGTTTTGGGCTTTACACTCATGTAACCTGTAACATGCTCTACTAGCTTCTAAAATAATAGAGGTTTATTTGCCACAGTTATTATCCCAGGAAATGTCCTTATATATATATATATATATATATATATATATATATATATCAAAGTGAAAATCTAATTTTGGAAAGATAATGTTTTGTTTTGTTTTCTTGGTTAAAATAAGCTGCAAAATAAAATCCATGGAAAAATTATTGTGTGAGATAAGACAAGTAAGCAAGTGTGATTTCGTTAAAGTGTAGTTTTATTTTCAAGAAATAGGTGTGATGATTTATTTGATAGAACTCTGCTTGAGAGATGGAATTAATACCAATAATCTCCACATCTGCCATCTTGTTCTGCCTTTGTGTCTGTTATTTGTTTGTATGTCTGAGGTCAACGATTTTGCACCCTCATAGAAATTTGTTAATGTCACGGACAAGGGTTGAAAACAGGGAAGGAGGACCCAATTGCAGGTAAAATCAAAGATTTATTTTAAACAAAATAACTAAATTACTCAAATAATAAATCAAGAATGTCAATAAAAAGCCATGAGCAGAGGAATACCCAACTGGTAGCAAAGACACGTAAGCTACATTGAACTGCCACAGAGGGTAAGAAACACAGAGACTAAATAGACATGGGGTAATCAGACACAGGTGAGACTAATCAGGGGAAACTATTACGCAAGCTCACCACTCAGGCTACCTCAAGCCTGCTTCGTTTAGCCCAGTGAGCCCGTAACCTCATAGCCTACCTCTCCTTATGTGCTGCGCTTACGTGAGAGTGTACCTGAAAGTTCCCTGGTGTGTGCGATTGTCCTGTCTGGAAAAGGGGGGTGGGGGGGTGCATGTGGCTGACCCACCAATCTGCTGACCACCTCTCATTTGGGCCGCAACCCGGTGGTGTTCCGCTCCGCCAGCCCACGCTTTCCTCCTGGATGTCTGTTCAAAGTAGTGCACAAACAAAGGTCCCCCGTGGTGACAACATGAAAAAAACAATTGTTCATCTGGTCACTGTGTTTTTCTTCCGGCGTCTTGCGTCTCGGCGTCCATTCTGTTCAGTCTCCCCCGCCACACTCCTCCGCATAAACTGCTTATCAAGGTTTCTGAGTCTAGCCACCACACCTCCCCCAGGTGTGATGTCAGTCCTGACCCTACCTCTCCGCCTACCAAATACACCCACTGCCAAAGACCCCGGAAGAGACTGCCCTCAAGCATTATCATATCAGTAATCAACAAACAAGGAGTAAAGAACACAAGATCAGACACTACAAAGTAACTACAAAGTAAAACCTGTCACTGAAAACACAACCTAAACTATATTATTATATTATATATTACAAAATAAAACAGGAAACACTAAAGACTAGACTAAGAAACACTAAACACCAAACGAGGGACCTAAAAACACAAATAACACAGGAAACAAACTTACAGGTAACAAAGAAGGGCACAAGGAAACATTAAAACACACAAGGGAAACTATCAACACGAGGAAACATTAACACACAGAAACACTCGGGAAAAGTTTCCCTCCTTTCGTCAACAGTTTCATCAGGCTCCACGGGAAAGAGCTGACATGTTTTCTCTATAATCCCATTTCTGTGTCCTTGTGAGTGTGTATCTGTGCGTGTATAGTATTGTATTGTTTTTTCAATATGCATGAAAACAAAGTGCACTGATGAACATGAGTAATGGAAAGATCCCTGAATTTGAAGGAAATTCAGTAGTGATTGCTCATAAGAGGCGGATCATAGTGATACTAAAAAAAGAGTAGTGGTTGCATATTAGAGTCTGTACATTGAAAAGCAGACTGTTTCCCCTTCCTTGGAGTAATGTATTCTCCATGCTCCCCTTTACTAATCTGTGGTCAGATGAAGTCCCTACTAACAGCACAACAGGCAGCAATCACAGCCACCAGAATCAGTCTGGGAAATCACTGAGCAGTCAATCAACAGCACCTATCACAGGCAAGGTGAGTTCAATCAGCTAGGCTAGAAAATCAATTTGCTCCATGTAAGGCACGTTAGCAGCTTGGAGGATAGGC
Organism: Symphodus melops; assembly: GCF_947650265.1. Lineage (NCBI taxonomy): Eukaryota > Metazoa > Chordata > Actinopteri > Labriformes > Labridae > Symphodus > Symphodus melops. The sequence continues at coordinate 12,490,176 of NC_136705.1, forward strand.
AGCGCTGTGTTTAAGTAAAGTAATTTTAAGGGGAGATTAGTTTTAAGACTGATTAGCTAGTTCTGCTCATCCACACTGCTGCTGCCAAGCAGACAGTTCCTGGCAGCCATTAACGGTTTAAGTGCTTTCAGGTGGAGCTAATTTAGTTTTCCATGGGGAAAACTCAGAGAACGTATGCTATGATCAGGTGGAAAAATGAGATTCCCCTTTCAGTGTGTATTCTGAACATAAAAACAGTGGGTTTTTTCTCCAGTCTTTTATATTACTAGATGCATTTTATAGGTTTAAAGCTACATGAAAAAGTATAAATTTGGGCTTGAGAGGTTAGAAAATTTGCATAGTGTAGTACTTGGGTTAGGTGTGATTCTGCAGATTTACAGATTGAAAGGGAACCAGTCCCAAAACTTTAATCCAACGAGATAAAGCACTTTTCAATATCAGACTTTCTCACAGACTTTTTCAATTTTAATAATATTGTCTATAAATGCTGAAGTTAGACATGAAGTAATTTAAATAGGACAGCAGGTTAGAAGATTTGATTGATGCTTCTTCATCAACCACTCCAGCCTTAATCAAAATGCCAAACACCAGTTTTGTTCAAAACCAATGTAACAAGTTGTTACATTACTATGAGAAAATTATTTTTCCCTTTAATGTAATAACTGACAACATTTCGGGAGAAAAGTTACTACGTTTTGGGGCACTGTATTTTGTGACATTATATAGTGGGTTTTGTTACATTTTTTAAAATAAAATATCAGGTCCTTGTTACATTTCGTGCTCCAATGAGGCCACAGGGTTTTGAATTTGATGCAAACAGAGACTGAATTAGTGACGATGTATTTTTGTAGGCCAAAGTGGAATCAGCTTTGCCATGGATTCGAACAAGAATTCGCCGATGGGATTTTTGCGTTGGATTTTGGATCATTGCCGAAAATAAACTCTTTGGCAAACTCACGTTTCTGATGCATCTAGCGGTTTTGTTCAGCTGGATAATCTTTCAGATGAACATTTATATGAAGTTTGAAGCATTAATGCAGTCGAGAGAAGTAAAAAGCTAATGTTACGTTACAAGGAAACTAAACTGCAGTCGGTTGATTTTGACGTCACGACCGTTATATGCTTCATCAGTCTATTCAGTGGTTTTGACAAGCAAGCAAAAGCTTAGCTTAATAAGTAGTTTATTAACCTAATATTTGCAATAGCACTGAAAAGCACGAGTAGAGGTTGTAAGGTGACTATCGAGAGAGTTCCTGGCAAGATGACATTTAATGTCTCCAACAACCATTGTAGTGTCATTTAACCACTTGTTAGCAACTGCTGTTTTAAGTATGCATACAAACTTTAAAATGCATAAGGGGGGTCTTAGCTATCTCGTCTAACAAAACGTAAACATCTCTTCAGCTTGTGTTAACCACAGCCCTAGTTTCAGGCGTCTAACCACAAACCCATTCAAAATCCCCATTGACTTTTAGAGTTAGGCTTTTAGAGGTGTGATCTAAAATACTAAAAACAAAACATGAACATTTTCCATGCGATATCTATAAGTGTTCTGTCTTCAACTTACTTTACTTTTTTTGAGATATTCGAATTTGTGTTATGAAAGTAACAAGAAAAACGTTTTTCAACGGGAGCCTTCAGAATAGTAAGCAGAAACCCAAATGAGAGTCTGTTACCATTTGTTACGGGTCAGAATGAATTTGGAACCAGACGCACGACTCAGAGACAGAAGATACAAACAATAATTTATTAAACAGCGAGTGACAACGGTGAATAAATGTACTACATGAAATATAATGTGACTAGACTGTGCTACTTGAAATATAATGTGACTGGAATGTGCTACATGAAATACAATGTGACTATAATGTGCTACATGAAATATAAGGTGACTAGAAAGTGATACCAAAACCCAGAGTCCAAAAACACGCGTGAAGTTGAGCCAGACGTAGACGAACGAGACGACGGGGGGGGAAAGACGAGATTGCAGGAAGGGCAGGCTTGGGTAACTAACGAGAGGGAGAAAAAACACGACAGGTCAAAAACACGACAATCAAAAACGAGCATTCAAAGATTCACTAGAGAACTGGTATTGACACGGAGAGCACAAACCCATGAGGGAAGAACAATAATCTTGCGCCGGCAGCATGGAAGGAGGCGGCTTAAATAGTGTGCTGATTGGAGTGCAAACACCTGTGAGCCAACCTGAAACCACATGCATGCATGCATGGATGGATGGATGTATGGATGGATGGATGTATGTATGGATGGATGGATGTATGGATGGATGTATGGATGCTTTATTGATCCCGAGGGAAATTCAAGGCATCCAGTAGCAGTATACAGACAGGCAGGACACAGGACATTAGTTACAATACACACCCGCTGTCCCCCTCCCCTCTGTATACAATAATCCCCCAACCAAGATTTAGCAGCCCCTATGTGACTGAGAGTAAACATAATTACAAGTTAAACCTGTGCAGTTAGTATTAGACTTAAAACTTATATAGCATAATGTACATAACCTGTGAAGGAGAGAAAAACGTGCTGATTAAAAGAGACTTGCAAACAGTTAAAGAGCCTTAGAAACAAATTGCTGACCTTCTAGAAACTAGTTACATGTGCATGTACAGAGGTGTTTGAGGTAGTGCCAGAGGTGTGAGTACAGTCATTAAACAGTCAATGCAGATTGGCCATTGGCATGCTCAACAACATAAAGGAGCAGTGATTAGCATTAAGTGCCCCAACCAATCATTAATTAAGGGGTGAGGGGAGACACAGAGGGAGTAGACAGACAGGGGAAACAAAACAAACACGTGGAAGCACACAGAACCCCAAACATGACACCATTATTATTAAAGATAAAATCAACATATCAAGATACATTATGCAAGTAATCTTGCATACTGAAATATATTTTAACAGCAACTTAATGCAAGTTTTTTAATCAAATGACTACAATGACAGCAGAGGAAGCCAGGATGTGCACCCACAATCCACAGCAGGCAGAGAGCTGTCACATTGATTTTTCTCTCACCCAGGACTCTGGTTCTATGTGGCATTATTCATACATTTTAAAGCTTTCCAGCAAATAATGAGAGGATCAGGCAGATATCCCCATGTGTTGGGGTCTTTTTACCCCTGCCATGACCTTATTACTCATATTGTCAAACATCCTCCTAATGAGGTAAGACCGGATAATTATTTTGCATATAAGCATCCTAATTACCTCGTAAGCATCAATGATGGAGACCCTCTGCAGAGATCATGAGGATCGCAGCAAGTGCTCAGCAGTCATTCTTCCATGATGAGAATCACATTGTTGCTGAAGTTGCCAAATGTGGACTTTAAAACACGAGTGTAAAGAATAATTGATAAATGAGTTATGATACTATCAAGCAGATTGAAGATAAATGCTTCAAAAGACTTGCATGAAATGTACGATTCTCTCCTTACTGCAGTTCAAACTCCCTACCCAACAAATACGACACCTTCATGGGATTGCCCCCGAACATGCAAAGACTGGTCTGATTTTCAAAATAAAGCAGTCACGTTGGTGCATTCCAATAAGCAACAGATTAGAAAAATTAAGCTTGCTAGCAAGCATTTCACATGTTATGACTTTTGACAGAGAACATTAAATGATGCGTGGTGTGAAATGCACAGCATTGCAATGAAGTTAATCTTCGGCACAAGAAGATCTTTGTTGTAATTTAGTACCATAACTGCTTGGGTCGGCTCAGGACAAGGGTACTGAAGAGGTTTTGGTTTATAAAATACTGATTTAAGTATGCCTAACTTACGAGTCTACAAACTTGTCCGGCTCCTTGTCTTGTTGTCCATAGGCAAAATTGTTTGTCAAGTAGATATCAAGTAAAACCATTTCCTGTCTTGCCCATCGTCCAATTTAAATAATCAGTTACATCTGTATACATACAGTATGCTTCAGGCAGACTATCCAGTAACTGTTTTACTGTCAACAACCTCAGAACAGACAAAACCTCTCGCACCCCCTGAGAGCTTTAGCACCCCCAGAAGAGGGCAGAGTGCAGATCAGGCCAAAGTGTCCAGCATTTAGGTGAAAATGAGTGGGATGAGGATGCTGATGGTTTCAGTTTGTGTGCTTCATGTGAGTGTGGGAGACTTGTTCAGGTCTATACATGTCCAAGTCAACTCAGCACCTAGTTCATAACCACAGCTGAAAAAAAGTGCAAGTTAACTCTTTCATGTTGAAATACAATTGGACACACCAAATATTGAATAAAATAAGGGAACCAAGCCCGCACTGAAAAGAGAGAGATAAATTATGACAGTTATTGACATTTGGAAAAACTGATGGTCCTTAGCGTGAGAGACATTTTCTTTTCATCGAGTTACTTCATGAAATTAGCAAAGCAGCAGCTGCTACTGTAGTTTTCTCTCCTCTTGTATGCAGAAGCACACCTGGCTGCTAACACATGGACTTATTAATGCAGTGTTTGCTGTGAATTATTGTCCTTGTATTTAAGTGCAAGTAAACTGACTTAATGTCAAGATTTTTTCCTAGTATATTTCACTTAATTCTTTCACTTAATTTGATAATGGTTTTATTTAATGCATGTGTATTATAAGTGGTGGAGGGGGAGGAACCAGAGAGGATGCTGACAAAGGAAGCTTAGAAGAAAAAAAGAAAGGCATTAAGCAATGAGCAGAACAAGAGTAATTTTAATTTGTGAAAAACTGAATTACTCTCCAAAAGTAGAGTTATAATCATTCTCTGCTCCTATTGCCGCTTTGAAGAGCTGTTATTTCTTCCAAGTTGTATCCCTGAAAATCTCTTGGCACATACAGTAAGTGCAATCACTGCCGCTTGTTATTGAGACAACATAACACAATCTTCTTTAAATACCGTAAATTCCGTACTATTGAGCGCACCTGGATATAAGCCGCACCGGCTAAAAATAAGTAAATAAATGTATTTGTACATATATAAGCCGCACTTGATTATAAGCCGCAGGTGTCCACGCTATAACAAGAGCTATTTACACAGACGTAGGCTACCGGTAACATCCGCAAATACTGTAGCGTCCGTACGGACGTTAAAGGACGACGAGAGCGTTCAAATAATAACTTTTAATAACCCGATCACTGTCGGCCGTGACCACGCCGTTTACAGCAGAGAACAACACATAACTTGTCGTAACAATCCAACTCTCTCCCCCAGCGTTCTCTCATACAGCCACTCAACACGTTCTCGCTGGTGCATTCACTGACTCTCCACATAATCGGAATTATGAACACATTATCAACTACTGACTTTACAACATGAACCGTTACAATACGAAGCCTAGCCGACGGTGTCTGTAACACGGCTGATGAAAAAGATGACCGTAATATATTTCACAAGAAAAAGTCCATCCATTCACTGCCTCAGAATGACTTCATTACTCACTTCCTCAGTCTCTGTTGTCGCTTTCAGTGTCATCTTAACGTGCAGCAGCTTTATTAGCTTCTTTGACAGCCAGGTCGATCGCCTTTAACTTGAAAGCTGCATCATATGTATTTCTCCGTGTGTTTTCCATGATGAGGGTGCGTGCATGAAGCGCAAAATGACTGATATTAAGATCCGACGTGACGAAGTCAAATGTTTTTGCGGCAGAAGCTCATTGTCCCCCATAAAAAATCCATGCATTAGCCGCACCGGAGTAGAAGCCGCAGTGCTCGAAGTGTGAGAAAAAAGTAGCGGCTTATAGTCCGGAATTTACGGTATGTTTTTTTTTTCTCCCAGGGTAAAGTTTCTGCAAAGCTAGTGACATAATCTTCAATCTTGGTGCTGCTCGAAGTGTGTGTTTGTGTGACAAAGCAAGAGAGCATGAGGTAAAACAGATGGAAACCAGACAAAGCAGGACAGAGACAGAGAGGGGAAACAAAACAAGACAGAGCATATGAAGAGACAGATGGAAAGAAACCCTGCACACTGCTTTCACTCCTCTTTCATATTTCATGCCTGTGCACATCTTTAACACCTCAACAGTTATCAAATCATTAATAAAACTGCATCGGATCTCCAGGGCTTAGTTAGGAAGAGTGGCAGCAGACACCAATGTCATTCTTATACGCTCTTTCCAGAAGTTGAACAATTATATTGCAGATAGAAATATTCCTCACAACACCACTAGTAACCAAACCACCAATCATCCTTGGTCTTTGAATAAATGTAATAGGTGTTTTTTCTCCTCACACTTTCTGTGAGCTGAGAAGGGCAGGTGTAGATAGGTCGGATGACACTTCAGAGCTTCAAAGGCAATTATATTTTTTCACTTTCTTTACCACAAAAAATAACATTTAATAGGATGTGATTGGTTACAAAGCTGAGAGATCAAATCACACAGAAATTAAAGTTTTTCATCTAAATGAAAAAATAGAGTGAAGTGAAAATGTTGAGTAAAAATACAAAGATGAGACAGGCCTATAAAAACAGTGGATGTGAAGCATATCCATTAAGGGTTGTACAGGAGCTCCAAGACTAGACTGTATATATAGTCCAAGACTATATATTATATATATGAACAATCTACACAAGGCAGAAAGAGCACAAGTCGGATGGTATGATAACACTACACTGTACTACACTTATTTTCACAGCTGTGGGAAATTGGAGAAATATTAGGATTCAACACTCGAAGAATGATTTACTATAGATCCAAAGGATGGTGGAAGCTCTGTAATCTACATTGGTGGGTTTTAAGTTATTTATTTAGCAGCAAGGTAACCCGATTCAGCTGAAGGGTTGCAGAGGACATGCAGGTCTTTGTGAGCAAAGGCTCTCTCCTTAAGATATTTTGGAAAGCTTCCAAGCATGAATGCTGCTGAAGTGTCTTTAAGCAAGATGCGTAAACACTTGCAGCTCAGGCAGTGATGTTCTGCTGATGACCATGACCTAAGAAAGCCCTGTACGAGGACAAGTGTAAAGAAAAATTCTTCCTCATGATTAAAGCAACTTTATGCAACACTTTGCCTTGAACCAGAGCGTGTATGAATCCACTTATACTTGACCTCAGCAGCTCAAATACCCTCCTGTCAGTCATTTTGATGAGCTGTCTGCCTTGAACAGCCTCAGACCTGCAGTTGAAGTGGCACGCCTCTGGGAATCCACCAAAGAGTTGAAGAAGTCAGGCATCGACACAGACTTTTAATTGTTGAGATATGATGTTAGCAGTGTTTTGAAGGACGAAAAAAACAGAGACCATGCAATCACTCACATTATTATTTTGTGTCTTAATTCAAGGTAATTTCTCAGTCTGGCTGTAAGGCCCTGCTACAGCTGGTTAATGGCTATGCTACCATTCAGTTATTCTTCTCACTCTCTATCACTGTTTAAAGTATGCACATAAGAAGACTCACAGCATGTGGGAGCTACTCAGGTATTTCATTTTGAGAAGTTTTGACAGTGTTGTAATTCAGTACATAGTTATAATGGTTGGCCTTTGCTGGCCACATTTCATGGTTCAGATCAGTTAACTTTCATTTCATAGTCCATTAATGGAGTAGTGCAGCAGCTGCTGCCATGACTGATTGGTTTGAGCTGTGTGTCTTTTAAAGTGTGTTGGTCAGTGTGTGTGAGTGTGTGTCTGAGTAAGTGTCTGATTGTGTGAGGCTAATGAAAGGTAAACTGAACAATCAGAGTTTGCACTGAACAAAGAAAAGCAGCTAAAACTAAATTAGATGGAGCAGGCCTTCGGATTCCTGTAGCAACTTTACACAAATACTGTGATTTCTGTTTATAAAATGTAATCAAAGCTCTTGGATTGGCTTTGATTGTGCTGCGTAGCCAAAATGACACAGTTTCTATGTCCACAGTCATAAACAGAATACTAAATGGCAGCATGGAGCAGCTGCACTCTGAAAGTAAGGCTTTCAAGAGGACTTTCGTCCCGACTGCGAGCCTAGAAACTTTGATAAAGGCTTTCCTGTCTTTGAATACAGACAGATAAGATGTATAGTGGGATGCTTTTACAATAAACTGCTGATCATTTTGAAATTAAGTTTGCTTGTCGTGCAGATAATTAAACACTGATTGATTCTTTGATATAATTTGAATCAAATCTTAGTACATTTGTTCACTGTTGGGCAGATGGCCTGACATTTTGTAGATAAATTAAGAAATCAGTGGGAGAGATAGAGTGGAAATGACATGCAGTAAAGAAGCCATAGGTTGGACTTGAACCTTGGCCCATGGACTTTATTAGCTTTGTCCTTTAACCAAATAAAGGACTTAATTATTTAATGTCTAAGCAGGACCAGAGTTCATGGTGGGAACGTTGTGCCATATTTCAGCATTGGCGTCTATGAAGGCATTGATGATGGTGTGTCTGTGTAGCTCAGAGAGCTGGCTGTAGAAGACAGTGTGACGTGTAAAGGAACCCACCAATAGTTAGCAAAACTTAAAAAAGAAGTACCGTAAATTCCGGACTATAAGCCGCTACTTTTTTCTCACACTTCGAGCACTGCGGCTTCTACTCCGGTGCGGCTAATGCATGGATTTTTTATGGGGGACAATGAGCTTCTGCCGCAAAAACATTTGACTTCGTCACGTCGGATCTTAATATCAGTCATTTTGCGCTTCATGCACGCACCCTCATCATGGAAAACACACGGAGAAATACATATGATGCAGCTTTCAAGTTAAAGGCGATCGACCTGGCTGTCAAAGAAGCTAATAAAGCTGCTGCACGTTAAGATGACACTGAAAGCGACAACAGAGACTGAGGAAGTGAGTAATGAAGTCATTCTGAGGCAGTGAATGGATGGACTTTTTCTTGTGAAATATATTACGGTCATCTTTTTCATCAGCCGTGTTACAGACACCGTCGGCTAGGCTTCGTATTGTAACGGTTCATGTTGTAAAGTCAGTAGTTGATAATGTGTTCATAATTCCGATTATGTGGAGAGTCAGTGAATGCACCAGCGAGAACGTGTTGAGTGGCTGTATGAGAGAACGCTGGGGGAGAGAGTTGGATTGTTACGACAAGTTATGTGTTGCTCTCTGCTGTAAACGGCGTGGTCACGGCCGACAGTGATCGGGTTATTAAAAGTTATTATTTGAACGCTCTCGTCGTCCTTTAACGTCCGTACGGACGCTACAGTATTTGCGGATGTTACCGGTAGCCTACGTCTGTGTAAATAGCTCTTGTTATAGCGTGGACACCTGCGGCTTATAATCAAGTGCGGCTTATATATGTACAAATACATTTATTTACTTATTTTTAGCCGGTGCGGCTTATATCCAGGTGCGCTCAATAGTACGGAATTTACGGTAAGCAGTTACCTACAAAAACTGAAAATGTCTGAAATTAGTAAGCCCCCAAAATCCAAGAGCTCCTCATCCTCCAAGTTGTTTATGACCCTTCCGGTACTTTTATCTATTATATAGCCATGTCAAAGGGCAATGTCGGGCAATGATGATGCCGTTTTACAGGTTTGAAATCTGTTGCCTCTACATAAGCAGCATGAAATTTAACAGTAGTGGATTCTTGGGTTATGGAGTATGGGAATGCTTTAGAGAAGGATTTTAATTTGGCCTTAGTGTTGTTGCACACATTATACACGTTCAACTTTGGAAGGGAAAGCAGGAATTTGCTCAGGATGTTTTCAGCAGTAGTGAAGAGCTTCTGGGGCATGGCAGTTTCTTCCAGTCTGCCTGTAGAAAAAGGCCTCTGATTGTGTCACCTGGAGGGTAATCTAGGGGGAACTGTGTAAATAGGGGCTCCAGGTGTAATCAGTGAGAGCTCTGGCTGCATCCCAGACTCAAAGTTAGAGACAGACCTGGTGTGTGTTGCCCTCCAAAAGAGTTGTCCCTTGTCACTGATTTATTTAATTTTATTTTATTTTTTCAGGGACAGGATCTCAGGGCACAGCAAGGGGAAGAGGTCATTCAGTTTTGGAGCCTTAGAATTGCAAGCTTTTTGCAAATGTCTCTATCTGGTTTGTTTATGTCACGGATGTGCGAGCTCCTCAGCACCTCTACTGTCCTCTCGTCCATGCGCTCCACTCTCCTTTCTCCAACACTCTCTACTGAAGAGCACTTGCCATCACCGTTTTAGATGAGCTGTACCCCATTAACCCTGTGAACTCGAAGCCTCTCATGCACAAAGAGCTCCATTACCATCCTGTACAGCCATTTTGCTCTCCATTAATTCGTCACCTCCATACTCTGCTGGTTTACCACAATAAACTGCATTTCAAACAACTTCATCATTAAATGTGCACATCTTCACTGAGTGAGATGGATCCCTTTGTAAAAGCCATATTCAGATAACACCGGGTTCTGCTGCGTGAATTTCAAGAGTTCTGTTTTCAAAGACATTAAATGAGGAATTAACCACTGAGAGCTTGAAATTTGTTGACTGGAAGGAAGCAGTTTGATGTCTAGTTCTGTGCTTCAATTCAGGAGTACAGCTGCGCATCAATTTGATAATTGTATGTGCAATTCACATTTTATAAGGGAATGTAATTAGAAAAATAAAAGATTTCTTAACACCAGTGTTCTTCTGCCAGGGATGTGATTACACCAGATTATACAAACAGCCTTCTCTGTAGAGTCTTTTTTTAGATGTTGATAACTGTGCTGGTAATATGTGGGAGGCTGATTTAACCAGGATTTGTGTAGATAGCTCTCGAATAAGACTACATGTGTTTTACAGGAATTAACTACATTTTGGGTAAAGAAAGTACATTTATTTAAAGGAAAAGGACAAAAAATGTGCTGCTTTTCCCATTGTTATCAAATTTATACAATTGTTTGCCTTGTTTTGCATATTCATTAGGGCAAACGTACTATTTGGACTACGTGTTGTTTTGCTCAGATGAAAGACTCAATCCTCACTGCACGCTGTTAGTAAATCAGATTGCACATTTTTTTAATACACGCAAACGTTTAGTAAATCATGCCCACTGTGGTGTGTTTTGGGTCTTGTAGTTTTAATCACATCCTGTAGGTGCAGGGCCATTCAAAAACAGAGATTGGCTGATAAATGACAGGTGTTGGCAGACAAGAAGGAGGAAACAACCAAGAGAGTCATAGAGAAAGGGACAACAGAGGACTGAAGCAAACAGAGAAAGATTGGTGATCCTGAAAATGGATGGTGAGTGGGTCAGAGCACAGAGGGTATCTATGTGTTGATTATAAAGTCGCCTCTTCCTGAAGTTTCCCGTGCCGTGCAGCAGACATATGTGCTGCATGGGGAGATGTGCAGAGAGATCTTTACTGCTTTCATAAATCCAGTACGACACTTACAAGGAAATGAAATAACAGCCAGAGATTTGAGATATTTATAGTTCAGCTGCATCAGGCAATGAGAAAAAAAGGGACAAAAAATCAGCGGGGGTTAGATTTAACGAAATGATTACACATAGAACAAGCCTACCGCAGAGGTCAAGGATCACCTTTTGGTTTACTGACTGAATGTAATGCTGTTAACATAGATACGAGTAAGATACAGCAGATCAATCTTTAAAACAATTTCACTGAGCAGCTTATTTGCTGTATTTGTGAAAACTGATCACTTGTGTTTTTCATGCAAATTGCTAACGAGCTAACATGATGATTTAAAACAATAGATATTTAAATGTAACTTGGCAGAAGGTCAAGTCCGACTCTATGTGGTGGTATGTTTGAAGAATGTCAATCCTGGGCAACAGAATAAATCCTTCCCCCATGGAACCACACTGGTGGTGGTGAAGCCAATGACTTGTTGAGACCGGATGGGTGATGAATTGATGGAATATGAATTTGTGAAGACAGAAGATAATGGGGAGGTAAAGAGGCGCCTGAACAGTAGCATAGGCAAAGAATGTACCATATTTGAAAGGGGCGCAGAGCGAGGATAGTCTGACGATTGAGGGACAACATTATTATTATTATCATTATTGTTATTATTGTTATTATTATTATGTTATTACGCCCCTAACAGCACCCTCTGACACCTCTTTTGTTGTCTAATTGAAAGAAAGCCCAAAGCAGCTTTTTCTTCCAGCTGAGTGGCTTCTGTCAGTCACTGTTGGCAGGTCAGTTATGCTCTGAAAGACTGTTTAGGTGTCCTGGTGAGCAAACCTGCACTTAATATCACGGTTCACAACCCTGTCAATAACACTGCAGCGCTGCGAGAAAGCCCAGCTCAGCCTAAACGATCCCACAACACCACAGGGACATATTCATCTATCCTGCTGTTCACCCAGGTCAAAGCCACCGAGAACAAATCAGCTGTCGTCTGTCCACAGGGAAATGTAGGAGCGGTCAGTCAGACGGAGACAGACAGTTGGCTGGCCATGTAAACGGTAAGCTAAGGGAGGACGCTTTAGATACAACACAAGAGGTTTTTTGTGTTGTATTTAAGTAATAACTAAGTAATAAATAGGTAGATCTGACTCTAATTAAACAAAAAAAGGTAATGATAAATGATCACTTTTTTTTATTATTATAGTTAATCAGCTTTTAGATTTAATGACATACAAGTAACTTAAGACGTTTACACGCCTGAAAATATCTAGAGAATTTCAGGAGGACTACTCCGGATATTCTCCTAAACTGACTATTCACATTTGCGTCTGACAGTTGGGAGACTATTGCTGCATTCCATTTACCTCGGAACTGGGAAGTCAAAGCTGGGAATGACGTCAGACCCAAGTTGACCGTATCCTGTTACACGTCGGAAAAGCAACAGAAGTATTTTTGTTTTGTTAGCAAATGCCAGACGATAACCACGCACTATGTGATAGTTTGTGCACAAAAATAACATGACAACACGTCCACAGAGGGAACTTGCACTATCAGTGTGATTTATTTAATCACATAAAAGAGGAGCAAGTGGCTAATAAACACTGTAATTACAGCTTTAATGTGTGGTTGATGCATGTAGCAGCCATTTTGGCTACTCCGAGTTCCTCCAACTTTCCGACTCTTAAATACGACCTCAGGGGGTGTTCCAGTCGACACTTCCGATTGGGAACTCAGAATTTCCCACTTCCCAGTTCAACTGGAGTGCAGCATATCCCTGTCAAGAGGAAGGGGGGGAGGGGGTCTCCCAACGTAAGATATGATGTAAAAAAAAAAAAAAAAAGATGCAGAAGAAGTAGACAAAGGAAAAAATTGTCTTAAAGCATTAAAATAAGTGTTGGTCACTGTTTTCAAACTCCTCTGTAAACCTCTGCAAACTATTAAAAGAATCAATCAGGATCAGTCCAAAAAAATTGGAAAATCGCAGCCATTTAATGCTTAAGAGTTAAAGTGAAAGGGAAAAACTCCCCTACTGGCTTCAAAAAAAAAACCTGAATGAAACAAGATACATCTCTGGGGAATTTCTCATTGAAACCCATCAGCTGCTTCTGTTGTGTTTTGATCAACTTTTCCCAGCCCACAACACTGCAGCTGTTTGTTCTTGTAGCCTGAAATTCCTTCAGGCCCATGCTCTCCCTCATCCCAGCACTTTTCAGTACAGCCTGAGGGAAAATCTTCATCATACAAAATTAATGATTCCTTCAGCAACATTGTATCAGGTTTCCGGGCATGGATTATTTTCTAAGGCCGATCACACCTGTTCATAGGTGTTTCTGAACATTATTCATGAAGAGATGGTATCCAAGGTAGCTGTTTGGAGGTCAAGTGTAACACAAAGAAAACAAACATTTCTTGTGGTCAATAATGGAAAACAAACTGGAATCGATAATGGAAACAAGCCTATGTGTGAGATGAGCAGCAGGGGGTTTAGCTGGCCATACACCTGAAGTCTTTTAGTGGCTGAGCTCTGTTGTTTGTAATATTGTTTCAGAGAGGGTTTTGTACTTGACTGAGTAATAAAAAAAACAGTTATTCTTCCCAGTAACTTTTTCAGGCAGCCCAATCAACAAGGCATGTCTGTGCTGTGCAGAGAGCCCTCATAAACAAGTCAGTCTGTGTGCATCAGGATCATCTTTCATTCATGTTCAAGGTGACCAGGGAGTATTAACAGGTGGAGGAAGAAATGGGCAAAAGCCAGCACATAACCATCAGAATTAGTTGTGTCAAATGAGATCGCTCAAGTTCAAAGAAGTTTGTACGTAAAGATCCCTAAACAAACTTGAAATTGCCCACAGGGCTTGGCAGAACACGTTTTAAAGGATACTTCACCCATTTGCATGAAGCTGTGTATCATTAGATGTTTTTCTTTGCCTGGAAGTTTTCATCATGTGATGCAATATGACGCTTTTTGCATCACATGAAGAAAACTTTCAAGCAAAGAAAAACACATTTTTCTCGTCTCAGGGCAAAATGAGGGCTGGACTCACAATCATTCAACACTACTACCATGTTTCTAATGATACACAGCTTCATGTAAATGGGTGAAGTATCCCTTTAACACTCCAAATGTCCATTGAAAAAGAGTTTACTTTGCTACAGAGTACTCTACATGATGTACATTTTTAGAAAACATTATATAATCTTTTTATACATTTGTTATTGTTAAACATTGATTGAGTATGAAGTAGAAATTTCCATATCAGTAGCAACAAATGTGTGTCGATGCTTCTCTGTACTTAAAGTTTTATTGAACCGTACCAATATCAAACCATAGTGATTGGCTCAACCTGAGTCTGTCTGAAACAGACCAGGAGATTCATGTCTTTTGTTGGAAGTTCTCCAATTATAATTTATTGTCCATGCAGAAATGTATAAATATGTATAAATGCCTCATGCCCCCGTAAATAACAAAGAAGTTTGAGGCTTGACATGTGAGCTTTTAATTAAGCTAACTTCTTACCTTACATAACTCTACTTTTACTTCTATGAAGATATAGGAGGACTTTTTTCTTTTCTGAATAATCTCTGCTCACCTTTAAAGTTCTAAGAGTCTTTTCTGTTTTAGCCCACTGGCTTCAAAGCCTACATTTGTACACAGCCTGTAGCAGGTGTAGTGAATATAAAGCAGGAGAGTATCAGTCATTGGCTGGCCTCATTTGGTATGCAAAACAAAAATGACTTAAAATAGTGTCTGGTAGGAGGATGAGGACGCTGAGCGAAGTGATGCAGCAAAACAAGTGATTTACCTCCCAAACAATGTCAAACCTTATCTGACTTGTTTAACTTCAAACAAGTCAGATAAGGTCATCATTTGCTGCCTTTAAAACCTTTGTTGACATTTTCCACAGCAGGGATCACAATGGGTAATACATTTGACTGTTAAAAGAAAGCTAGATGCCTTATGTCAGTCCAAACCTTTTTAATCTTCCACAGGAAAAAAATTGTAAGTAGTGAATATTTACACTGCATGGGGCACTGTTGGCCTAGTGGTTAGTGTGTGCACCCCTGGTACAGAAGCTGTTGATATTGAAGCGGGCTATGCAGTCCAAAGTTTCAGCAGCATAACAAAGGGCTTGTCCTCTGATTTGTAGTCACCAAAAAGACCAAAATGCACAAAATATCATGATTTAGTTTTGATTTCCTGTCTTGTTTTAGTTCTCATTTTTTCCCTGAGTGTGTTTCCCTGTGTGTTAGTGTATCCTAGTTTGGTGTTTTGTGTTTCTTATAGTGTAGTCTTAAGTGTTTCCTGTTTTATTTTGTAATATCTTATTTCAGTTGTGTTTTCAGTGTCAGGTTTTACTTTGTAATTGTCCTCAGTGTTTCTGGTCTTTCCCTCTGGTTTCCCTCCAGACTTGATTACCCTGATTAGCATCACCTGTCTCATTAGTCTCACCTGTGTGTGATTACCCCATCTATTTAGTCTTTGTGTTCCCCCCCCCTGTGTAAGTTCATTGTCTTTTGCAGTCTCTTAATGTAGTTGTCTTATGGTCCTGGTCACTTTCAGTTTTTCCAGTTTTTCTTCTTTTGGATTTGTTACATTTAGTTCTTGAGTAAGTTTTGTTCTTTTGGATTTTTGTTTAAATAAATATTTAGTTTTTTTCTGCACTTAGGTCCTGCCTCACTGTTTTGTTTTTTTTTACCCGCACCCTGACACAAAACTCACATTTTTCTGCATTTCTTGTCTCTCTTACTCTTCATAGGTCAGTGTTTCTCCTGCCTTTCACACCAGCCTGCCTCATTCGCATGCCACCTACCCCAGCGCTGCTGAATAGCCTCTCCAAAATCCCTGTGGCTGTAAGTTAAGACATCATGTCAGTGAAAACAATCTGTGATTCAGGAGTTGCAATACTTATGATAAAACTAATAAAGACCACAGACCCTCGGACGTATTTGCAAAGTACTATGCGTGCAAACCTTATTTAGACCAGAAAGTTAAATCTCTTACCTTCAAATTGAGACGTGGTTTTCAGATCATTTGAAATGCTGTTATCAGATGTGACAAAAACATGCGTCCTTTTAAAGGGAGACGTATCATCCGTCCTCTTTTCATGCATTTGTTTCATCTCAGAAGCAGGAGGTATTGCTAAAAAACTGCACAACAGATTCTTTCTCTAGAAGTAGTGTTGTAGAGGAGGAAATCAGTCTTGATCTCAAGGTTTCTTCTCAATACCACTTTTTGAAGGTCTAATCTCGGAATCAGAAGTATTTTTACTCAGTCTTGTCTCGATATCAGACTGAGCGGGCTCCAGGTTATAAATCAAAACCAGTTAAGACCATAACTGACAGGCTATTAATGGCTGTGAAGAAGGAAGACATTCCTTTCTTAAAGAACAAATAACTTCAATACATTCATAGTTTTGTTTTGTTTTTTTCCTCCCCAGTTAGAGTGCAACAACCTTTCTGGTTTTACAGTCTTAGTGAGGGACATGCCTCGTTGTCTTGGTCTCACCCTGCTTCAGTCATGGTCTTGACTCAGTCTCGATCCGTTGTGTCTTGGTCTTTTCTCAGTCTCGAAGCACTCTGCACTTGGGTATGTCTTGATCTCAGTGTGGTCTCAACTGCAACACTTTCTAGAAGTAAAGCAATTCTTCTCTTATTGTCACACAGATTTCTCTCATATGTCAATTATAATTGGTTACTAGGACTTTACTTTTTATATAAAAGTCTTAATTTATAATATTTTTTTGTTTGGTTTAAACTATATTTGTTGAAGGGTTTAGTAGCCTAATGAAGACTGTGAGTAAAGACCCTTTGTGTTAATGCGTGTAACAGCCATTTTAGAATCCTCGGGACTACAGAGGTCTTCCAATTATTCTTTTTTACAAGCTAATAACATCCATGAAATTGAGAAGTATTAAAAAAATGAAGAGACCAACCAAAGATCCAGTTTTCTCGTGTTCACAGCTGAATCTCATCTATTAAGAGACGTGTCACTCATGCTTTAATTTGCAATTTCAAAATGACAGAAGATGGACAATAGTTGACATTTTATTTAAGAGTTGTTGAATTTGGCAATCATTTGGTTGCTTCTCAATACGTTTGAGAACAACATCAGACATTTTCTGATTTTACATCCCCATTGTCTGTTTTTCTGACCTACAAAGGTTTTGGTGTCTACTGTAGCTGTTGCACAAAAACCGTGTGATAATGAATCAAGAGATTAAAGTAAAGTAAAAAACCAGCCACAAACTGCCACTCCCAGCAGACTATATATTTATTAATTTGCCTCGCCCAAATTCCCACATGGTATAACCAGCAGTGTTTCATAATACTGTGAATGGTTGCAAATTGGCTCACTGTTTTATTATAGAGTATCCATTTTTGTGGGTATCTGTTACGGACGGAAGAAGAGAGCCGCATTAACATGATCTGACTTCCTGTTGTTCCTGATCATCAATAAGGTTTCTTGAGGGCTTTTTGTCTCAAAAGATGATGTCTTTTCTTTGGGATGTTGGTGAACCTAACTAGCCGATAGCGCCTAATATACAAAAAACAGTCCTAGACACGTCTGCCGCAGGTTGACACAAGCCTGCAAGTCTATCCCAGTCCTCTAAACATGCAGAAAACCCTAGCTTAATGTGAGAAATGTTAATCTTATCATGCAAAAAGACTGACATAAAATTGAGTGCCTCTTTTTGATCTTCAACAGTCTACCAGACCATCAGCGACAAAACATCAATGTTTATATGTGTCATGGTCAGACGTCAGGCAAATTACAGAAAGCTCCTAAATGATCAGTTTCATACATTTAACATCAGTTAAGAGACAAAATGTCCTGGTTTTTACACTAGAATTAAAGATTGACTTTGGATGAAGTTCATCAAAATTGCCTGAAAATCTAGTCAAATTTCTAGCAATGGTAATAAGCAATGTTAAGAACATCTCTGTTCCCAGTTGATTTGAATTGAAGTGAAAATCATTCAATGTTTTATGCTCATTTTAACTTTAATGCCAGAGGCATTATAAGCCTGAACTTTTTTTTTTTAACTCTGCTTTTAATTTGGTCAACATTTTCTAGTTTTACTGTACCTCATTAAATTAACCAAACATAACATACAGAGGAATGAGAATAACTGTACGTGACAGCATAAATGATATAACAATTAATTTTAACTACACACATAATTACAATTAAACAGTCTTACTAATTTATGTATTCTTTGTCAGCGACCGGCTTTGAATTTATTTTGTAGTGACTCATTCTGCCTGGGATCTCTCTCACAGCCAGTAGACCTGCACAGCTGCTTAACATGATGTCAGACAGGCTGTGGGCAACAGCTCAGAACCGACTGAGACCTGAAAGGATGACTTCTCAAAAATGGTCACAATAGTCAAGACTGCAGTAGGTTTACTGTTGGAATATTTTAGCAGAGCACGCCAGTCCTTTTAATGACTAAAGTACCTTTCACTGAAGCTGTGACAACAGCTGTGAAAAGCTCTCTTGCACGCTCTCTCTCTCTCCCCCCCTATTTCTCTTCCTCCTCTTCTCTTTCCCCTCACTCTGCAGAGTGCAGCCAAACAGAAACTAGCCTCCTGCTCTTTGCTGTCATTTCTGAGGAGCAAGGCAAATGTTGGCAAGTGCTGCAGACGTACAAGTGTAATATTCACCAGGAAGGGTGTAAGCTTGTACAGGAGTAGAGTTGGAGTAAAAAGGAGAGGAGAGGCACACTGTCCCTCTATCTCACCTTGTTGCTTTTCCTGCAGCATCCCTCTGCTTCATCATGGATTTTTGGAGTAAAAAAGTCTGGGGAACTATTGCACCGGTCACACTGATACTTTTCTGCTCATTTGTGGCAACTGGAACTGGTGAGTAAGTGAGTTTTGTTTTTTAAGTATACAGTAGGGGACAGATGTAAGGTTGTGGAACTGATGCTGAGTGCAGAGTTCATCTTTCTCACATGTTCAACAAAGTGTGAACTCACATCATAATGCACATTCCAACTAAATATTATTTTGAAAAGGTATCTTATCATTTGAAAACAAAAATCTTATATTAATAGACAGATGTTTAAATGCATTGTCTTATTAATTCTATGCGCGGATGTCCAGGCACAGTTCTTTATTGGAACAATGAGAATCTGAGTGGAAAGCATGAAAACCTTTAATCTCAGGAAATAGAAAAGTTGCGCTTTATTAAGGCACACAACCCGAACTTGCTCCACTGGAGCTGCACAGGCTGCAGAAGTTATATATAGTTGCACTTTAAAATTTAGAACTACAAAGAAACAAATAGTTTGTTTGTTTTTTTTCTGCTGCTTGTCAGCAGGATTGCATTTCACTATGTGACAGATTTTTATCAAACTTTGGTTTTGGTGTTGATTAGCCTGAAGAAGAACCCATTTTGTTTTGGCTCCAGATCTGTAATCATACCATAATAGCGAACCTAGCACTGCAAAGGATTGGTGGTGATTATGCACAAATATCAGCTGTAATTGTAAAATCTTAATGTTGTTGTTCATAAGTAAGTTGTGGTTGAAAAATTTAGACTGACCCTCAAGTATTTTATATAAGTCCATTAAAGCCGATGTTCGCAGTTGGTGGCAATGTCAACTGAGCTATGAAGTTAACAGTTGTGACAATACTGTGAACACATGAATGAAATCAGCACCTGAGGGTAAATGGGTCTAAAATGTGTGCTCAGTCAGCATGCCTCGGCCAATAAGATTTCATAGTATTAGACATTAAATACAGCTAAAGATTCAGTGTGAGCACAATACATAAAGTGTTAGAATCCTGCTGACATAAAATATCTGCTGGAGAGAGATCTTTGGACATTGTGGGCTTAAAAGGGTAAAACAAAGAGCTTTAAAAACCTTGAAAAAAAAAGAATTGTTTGGACGAGTTCAGTGCCAAGTCGAAACCATTACTTGAAGAAAAGCACAAAGTCTCTCTGAAATCCATAACACATCTCTGAGAAACCTCCTGAAAAAAGGGACAAACAAACAGTACATCACCGACTTAATAATCTCAGGTGCCCAGACCTCTCCTTATATTTTATTTGACTTTGTGTTATGCTCAGCCAGAGCCGCAGGCAAGGTCTGTCTCCAACTATTTGTCAGAGTGAACAGAGGTGGTAAAACTGTCGTGAGAGGGCAGATGTTTCAGATTCTGCAGATGGTCACAGTGACCTTGCCCAGCACTAAAACAGCAAGAAGCAAATTTAGGGGAAGCAGTGGCCAGAAGGACCTTTCTGTGACAGGATGATTGAGCCCTATGATGGCTGACAGGCTGTTATGAGCAGCCTTACTATATTAAAAAAAAAAAAAAAAAAACCCGAAGAAATAATGGAAGTGATTGGAGATTTGTCCAATACTTTAATAATGGGCTTATTTACACCTCACTGGCAAACAATATCAATATTGGGTACCAATGAAGGAGTTTGGAGTTTGTGTCGCTCGACACAAAAAGGTTATATTTTTTATTTGCTTTTTAATCTAATCTAATGTAATCAGGACCTTAAAATTCACCATACTGTGGTTGTCCTGATTTTATAGGAGAATTCACCACTGGATTAAAAAAAACAGTCCAATTTCTCCCAATAATGATTACTGAGTCAAGGTCTTCATAATATCTTGATACAGGAGGTTGATGATCTACAACATACACAGAGACAGACTTTAAATGACAAAGTTTGAATACTGTAACTGTTTTGTCATTTTTAAGCAAGGAAGAAATTAAATTTGACCAACAAGAAATAAAATGCATACACAATCTTTCTTAACACAAAAACACCTCGATCAGACTTTTTGGACAGTCTGTATGACGCAATACAGTTGCAGTGCAATTTATCTCACAGCCAGACATTTTATTCTCTTATATTTGCAGGAAAATCTAAAAACATTCCAACAAAATGAACACAGGATGGTTAAGTTATGTTGCCCGAATTAGCTTGGCTGTGTCTAACACTTGAAGTACAGCTTAAAAATTTGGCAGTTTTTGGCCCTGTTGCATTACTTTACATTTTAGTATAGTTTGGTCAGTTTATATGTATACAAAATCATCCCTGGTTTCAATCAATACAGCTGTCATATGCACTCCGGTTGAACTGGGAAGTAGGAAATTTAAATTTTCCAGTCGGAAGTGTCAACTGGAACGCCTTCTGAAGTCGTATTTACTAGTCAGAAAGTCGAAGGAACTCGGAGTAGCCCGAGCTAG
Organism: Symphodus melops; assembly: GCF_947650265.1. Taxonomy (NCBI): domain Eukaryota; kingdom Metazoa; phylum Chordata; class Actinopteri; order Labriformes; family Labridae; genus Symphodus; species Symphodus melops. Next base: position 12,511,645 of record NC_136705.1, read on the forward strand.
AATCCAACATGGCTACGATATACAGTAAATTAACCATATGTGAAAACTGCAACTAAGTTTATTAGCTGCTTGCTCCTCTGTTGTGTGATTAAATCAATCACACTGATAGTAAGTGCTCTCTGTGGACATGTCATGTTATTTTTTTGCTCAAACTATCATGTAGTGTGTGGTTATCATTTGGCATTAGCCAACAAAACAAAGCTACTTCTGTGGATGTCCATGTTGCTTTTCCCACACCTGGAACACCCTCAACTTGGGTGTGATGTTATTCCCAGCTATAACTTCCCAGTTTAGAGGTAAATGGAATGCAGCAATAGAAATTGGCTTTAGAGACACACTCTCCTTGTGTTTAAACTTAGGTGTTGACGACATTTTTCAGTCAGAGATGTTACGTATATACATGTGTTATGGCAACTTTGGTCCCATATGTCGATTTTTAAATTCTAGAACAGATTGTGATAAAAACTACATTTGTAGTCATGAAATGAGCTGAGCCTTTGATCGAGGAATCACTTGAGAGACCTCTATAACAGATATTAGCTGACACTCAACAGTAACATCTGGAGTGGGAGCGATATATTACAAACCAAAGATGTGTCATGAAAACTGCAGGGTAGGGGATGGTTGAGAATTGGCAGGCATCATGACATTTTTAAATGTTTGGGACTTGTATTTCAAACCAGACACCTTGTCACTTTACAAAGCATTCTCAAGCCATTTCAGACGATCAACTACTTGCTGTAGCAGATGCTGATGTTTCTGCAACAGAAACAGAAGATTAAAAGCAACTGAAAGGATAGATACTGACAGGAAGTGGAAGGAAATGTCTGTAACCTGAAGGTGCGTAGCAACAAAATGAAATGAATCCTCCTTATTATACGATCTTAAACAGCCAAACTGTGGTGATGAAACTGTTGTGTAAACTGTGATGTTCTGTATGCTTCGGTAATAATTGTCAAATTCATGCCAGAGAATCATACTGAAAGTGCAGAGGCCCTTTTGTCTTTTTTTTTTCTCTGTACTGTACTTAAATGCTCCCAGTTAACAAGCTTTCTGATAGATGTTAGCTCAACAGCTACATTCATTAAAACAACAAGCGTCTTTTATTCCCAAAGACACAGGTTTAACTTTTGCTGGGCCACTTTCTGGTATAACTAGGTGTCATTAAGAAAAAAACTAAGGGGGCTAATCAGTCAAACTGCTGTAATTGTGAACACATGCAACTGTAAACTTGTGTGAGGTTAAAATGTGACTATAATTATTTTATTCTGATAGCACAAGCATTGCAAGGATTTTTTTTATACTGTAACAAAGGGAGGCAAAGCATTTTAAAAAAAAGAATCCAAGATACTTAAATCAGCTTAGAGTTTTGGTAAACCCTCATATTTTCTGTCAATTAAAATTCAAAGTTTATACTTAATTTCCTCCACAGGCTAATTTACACTCACACCTACTTTTAGGCTTGTAATTTTCCATGCAAAAAAGAGCAATAACAAATTGTGTGAACCTTGTTTGTCCAGCTGGGGATATACGGCCAGTATCTCCTTCAATTATACACATAGGAGTTCCTCATACAAGCAGTAAGTAGAAGCTGTCCTTGCTGCTGACATCCAGAATGTGCTTTTGCAGAGGAAAAAGTAAGCTCTTGGGTAGCTATCGGAGAAAATTCGTGCAACTTTTGACACACAAAAGAGGCGCAGGAGACTCGTTCTCTGTGTGTGCGTGTATGTCTCTCTCTCTATTTAATGTCTTCAGAGTGGTTGCACAAGACCTCCTTGGGATTGCTATCTCTCCTCTCAGCTGATTCAGAGTGGCGTGCGTGCTGTAATGACAGATAACACCGCTGCTCCTTGAACCTGTTAGCTGGTGCACATGTATCAGTTTGAGGGTTAATGTGTGAGTGTGCATCCTGAGATAAGAAACAGATAACTGCACGTGAAGGAAAGCCAGGGAATACTGAGCAGCACCATGCTGTGTGTTTGCACCAAATGCCTACAAATGTGGCTGGTCCACATATTTTGTGCTCATGCTGTTTTCAGATAACAACTGACTCACCAGTCACAGTCACCCGTCTCAGAGGAGAGGATCTCAATTTAAAACTATCTTGTCAGTGGGCTCTGCCTCTAAAGAAAGAAGACAGAGGAAGTGTTGTTTGTGTCTTCTGTCACAGTCAGCTGTTTTGTCCAAAAGCTGTATGAAGGTTAAGAGGTGCAGACTGCAGATGTTGATGAAAGATTGTGGTGTGTTATTTGTAAGGCCTCAGAGCTGCATTGTACAAACATGTCAGCTAGAAAAGATACCAGTTACATTCATCTAGCGATATATTTAAAGTGAAATGGTAGGACCCTTTTTTTTTTTTTTTTCAAACACATAACTTAAAAAATAATGAACCATCCCAGCTAATAATGAGTGGTAACAGTGAACGGATATTGTACATTGTGTTTTCAGGTGTTTTTTATTATTGTCCTATTATTGTCATATTGTATGTCCTGCAAAACTTTTATTTGGGACTACAGATGGAAATTTGCAACTTTCTAAATCTAAATCATATCATTTTTATTTATATAAATGATCAATGTACAATGTCATTGCACAATGACCCCACATAAAGACAATAAGATGTGCAGTATTACTGGAGTTGTTACTGTGCAGCCAAATAAAAGAATGAATGAATGAGCTTCCAACTTTTGCTATTGATCTTAAAATATATTGTTTTTGCAACTATTGACATTAACAGTGCAATTTGTAAGCTATGCAAACACCTATACAACCCCACACTGTAAAATAATATTATAGAAAAAAATCAAATCCAAAGTCAAATCAAATCTCGACATGTTCGGACTTGAGCTTGTATAGCGCTTTTCTAGTCTTCAGAGTACTCAAAACGCTTTTTACACCGCAGGACACACCTACCCATTCACACCCATTCTCACAGTGACTGCAGAGGTTTCTATGTTGCTTCTGCTGTATGTTTTTTTGCTGCGTATCTTGAATCCCACATCAAAGTTAAACTATTGGCTGTCTTGGTGATCCTTTCATGATGTGGAAAAAAGTATTAAACTCCCTTTTCACTGAGCAGAGAGTATTTCAAGACTACATGCTCACATGTGTTTTTTTCAGCACAATTTAGTGAACAGGACAGTAACCACCTTTACAGAAGCCACAGTGGGAGCAGAGCTCTCTTCTTTGAGTAAGTAAAGGGAGTAGCTTGTTTTATGCTTCCACAATTCTTGAGCAAATCTCAGAATCCCCACCAGCTCCAGCAGTGCTGTTCTGCAGTTGCATGATCCGTGCCCAGTGTGAAGAGGTCTGAATAAATTAATCATCCCTTCATTACCCTCATTTCTTTTTTATTAACTTTAGCATGCGTTCTTGTTTAAATCAGCTTGCATAAGATGTGGGAGACTCTGGGGTAATATTGGGAGTGCGAGATTATGAAAGGGTAAAACAACAGCTTTAAAGTCATCTAGACTATAACATCACACAGATCAGACACGCAAATAAGGGTTTAACTATCTTCATATCTGCTGAAATCATTCTAATTCAGTTTACCATCTCCACAGACTTTAAAGTGCATCATCTGTTGTATGTCTGATTTCCATTTGGATCTCATCACCAATGAGATCATTAATAATGGTGAAAGTTTAGTGTTTGGTTCATCACACTGGGTTAGTTGTTTTCAAATTTAGTCAAACTGTCCAGACCCGTTTTTTAAAAATGACGAGTGTGAATGAGAGTGAGCATGTGTAACCATTTAAGTTCTGAAGATCTTTTTGGTTCAGAGAAAATGTCTGGTGAATGATGTGCATTATCATTTTTTTTTTTTTTAAATAATACATGAAAGATGTTTAAAATGCAGGAAGAGGATTATCTAAAATGGGATTTCAGTTCATCTTCTGAGCATTGAAGCTATCTGGCAGATTTGTGTTTATATCAGCTATGTTAAGGTGCGTTTGAAATCTCTTCCCTTGACCTTCTGTCATTTTAAATCCAGTTCATTGAACGTTTTAAGAACAAGAGAACAAATACATGTTTTTCACATCAGTTTCCCTCCAGTGTTTGTTACCCTGATTGTCCTCACCTGTGTAACCAGTCTTACCTGTGTTTGATTACCTCTGTGTCTATTTAATCTTAGTGTTCCTTCTTTCGTGTTGTCTATTCAGTCTTTGGTAACCTCTCTTATGTTGGATGTTCTTGATCAGTGTCTCCAGTGTCTTCTCGATTTTGTTTCGGAAAGTAAGTTTTGATTTGACCATCTAGTTTAAATAAATCATTTTCAGTGTTTTCTGCACTTGGGTCCTCCGTGTTTTTCAACACCCACCGTGACAATTGGATTTGTTCGCTTACTGTATAACTGATGTTTCTGACAGTTAAAAGGAGATGTTATAGTTCAATGTTTTTCTCATGGTGGGCTGAGGTCATCATGTCTCTATAAAAAACATAATCCAAGACCTTCTCTTTGTAAAATATTACAGAATAACTTTTGATAATCATTTAAAAATAAGAAGTTGGTTGATGCCTTCACAAAGGATATCAGAGTGTAATATTTTCCTTGAGCTGAATGTCTGGAGTTACATGTGGCTGTGACTAGTGAATCTAATTAGTGTGATTGTTGTTTACTTCAAGTCCTCTGTGTCCTTTAAGATTCATGAGACTCTTGAGTTTGTCACTGTGGAGATGTTAAAAGGGAGAGGAAGCTGGGGAGAAACCCTCGCTCATATTTCTTTTTTACTGTCATTTATGAAAATGAGTGTTCAGAGAAATGGACCTATGAATGTGATCTGATGAAGTCAAGGCTACATAAAAGCGGTGGCAGCCATCAGGTGTAACGTTATGTCCGTCAGTTTGGAATCTAGATTTATTTACCCAGGGACAAGTGGTTAAGTGATACGACTGAGACGGGCAGTTCATCCATCTGAGTTTGAGACACATTGATATCTGCTGAAGGCTGATTCCAACTCCCTAAACACACACTCATTCATCAAACAGCACTGTCATCACCTTAGAGGACGTGTAGTAGGTCTAACACTCAGTCAAACTGTTGGTGTAGCAGTGAGTGACTGCATTTCACCAATAAGAATTTCAAATAAAAGGATTTCATCAGTCTATGTTTACAACAAAATTTAAGGGTACGTTTTAGGAAAATGTGTGACTCAGTTATTGCAACACAAATGCTCTACAGAGATGAGTACTTTTAAAAACATGCATAAGCACATATTTCAGGAAATGTTATGCTGAGGTCAAACACATAAGTTACCGAGGGGTTCTTTTATAATTGCTCACATACATTGGTCATAATGGTATAACTGAATCAGTCATGTCATCTCATGGCCAATTAAAGTAATTAGCATTGCTGTTATTGATCCATGTATTGATCAATGACTTACCTGAAATGATTCAGTGCCCATTTGAATACCTTTTATTGCAAACACAGATTGCATCATCTGTACATCATTTTGTCTAAACTGAAGCATTACTTTTCATGGGCTGTAGACATTTGGGGGAATTTGACAAATCTGCGCATTCAAACAGAAAGCCTGGGTTGAGTTCTTAATGTCAACAAGCCCCTTTTAAAAATCTGCTTGTGTGTGACTCTGAATGCCCGCCAACCCGAGAAGTGCTGATGAATAGCTTAGTTTGTGCCTCATTAATGCCTCAGAAATCAATAAAAGAAGAGATGTTAGTTATCGGAGCAGAACTTTTCAACAGGTGATTATGTTTTAATGTTTCCTGGGGGCAGAGGCAGAAACTGAGCCACAATGAAGTACGACTGCAGCAGCACTGTAGGCGTTGAACTAGACATTCATGTGTCACTAACATGCACTTCAAATGCATGCACACACAAACAATCATCGTCTGCCATTAATGTTTATGTACATTTTGGGCTATTGCAATGTCTAAGAAGGCTAGGTGTGTTACGCATCGTAAGAATTAGCATTGTGAAGTGTTTTTTTCTATCCATGCAATGCAGTGTTGTTGGGGTTTTTTTGTCTCCACATGCCTGTTCAATTTCAGCCCGCTGCAAGAATGCATCAAACCGAACAGAGCAGATCAAAATACAACACATGTATAAAGACTCCCAATTGTACATCACATCAATATATCACTTAAACATCAAAACAGTACAGCTGCTCATGGCTGTGTTCACGCTCCAGTGACGCGGACAGAAGCTACCCTGTGGGAACTGCTGGTCAGAGGCATGTGTACTGTAATGTAGCCATACACACAAAAATCCATACATGCATACATACAGTACAAAAGGGCAGTGCAATTGGAAAAAAGATACCAAACTTTTCATTCCAATTAAGATTTCATATAGCTACCAACTGCAATTATAACAATAGAAAAACATGCATAAGATGATGTTTTGATGGTCTAAGGCTAGCGCAAACTTTGAGAACAATCTTAAGTAAAAATAAATATAAAACATTTAAAAATAACAGTACCCGTTGTGATCTCGTCGTATTCTAATGACCGATAAATAACTACAAAAGTTGGAGTGTGAAAACAGTTGTGGAAAAATACAGCGAATTCTAGACATAGATACAAACACCCAAGAATTCATAATTAAAGATTTACAAGTCAATTTCAGCCCTGTCAAATTTAAAACTGTCAAAATTTCTGAATCACATTTTTTTCTAATTAACAAGTACATGTTCAGATACAAGGAAAGTGTCTTGGAGTATTGGTGTAAAAACAGTTAACCAAAATAGAAAAACCAAAATAGCAAGAACTTAAATAAAATAAAGGAAAAGAAGAAAATTTAGCAGGACAGGATTTAAAGCAGAGAAAAATCGGAACTACCTGAACTACCTAAATGGTCGGAAGCTTTGTGAGCGAAGAAAGAAAGTTATCAAGACAAAACAGTATGAAAGGCTGCCACGAATGTACGAATGTAAGAGAAATCTCTCACTGGGCCTCCTGCACTGCTACTGTACTTACTTGCTTTCCGATACCCTAAATTATACATGGGTGAGGCAGTGAGTACACTGAAGACATGCATCAGTGATCATAAAAGCAGCCCCCACAAAAAACATCTAACTTTTCTGTCCCTTACCACATCCCGCATGAATAACATACACTTTTGAAACTTAACATTCTTCCCCATACAGAAGGTCAGGCCCTCTCAGTGGGAGAGCAGACTACAAGCAGATTCTGCTCAAAGTTGCTGAAGCCTAGAGGATCATTAATCTGTGATGCGGAGCTATTTTGTCTCTTTTTTTACTTTCTTAAGTCTCTGTGTGCTCTCTCTGTGTCATGGTTTTTGCAATAGATTTGTGTGTGTCGATTATTACAAAGCAGTTCAGTGTGTTGCTACTGAAAGCACAGAGACTGCAGCAAAGTCCAAAAAGAAAAAGTCTAAAAGTCTTTGGTGCAGTATGATCCTGTTAATATGATGGGCATTGATAAGGTGGGGGATTTAACAATGCACTTCCACTTGTTACACACACAGCTGCACAACATTGCTCCCATTCCTGTTAAATATCACTGCATTTACTGTTTAATTCAAACCAGGTTTCTTTGTTTGTTTTTTTAACCAGAGCCAGGAAACAAGCTCATGTTTCCCTGCCTCCTTATATTTGTCTAGTCCTCTCAGAATGAGTCAGGTTTGGTAAAACCAGAAGTCGAAAGAACGCTCACTGCTCCTACAGGTAATGTGTTTAGAGCCTGACTTAATCTATTCGATTTACGGCCCATCATAGCATAATTTAAGGTAAGCACATGTTCTAAAGGGTCAGTTTATCTGAAGACCCTGAAGCATCCAATTCAATTTAAAACTATTCAAGTACATTACAGGCTTTAGAAAGCTCCTAACCTACACTCTCATTGGATAACTGTACAAGTTTCCTTACATTTGGCTGGTGGTGCATTGGTTACTGGGCGCTCCTCATAGAGGCTTTGGTCCTCCAAGAGGGTGGCCCGGGTTCAAATCCTGGCCTGTAGTTCCTTTCCTACATGTTGTTCCCCACCCACACACTTTTAGACTCCCAGAAAAATATTAAAATATATATAAAGTAAAAAAAATAGCTTGGACAACGGCTTGTGTGACATTAGAGTGTACAAAGATAATATATGGAACTACTGACATTTTTTGACTGGATAAGCTGAAGAACGATCAGGTCACAAGGTAGTACTAATGACAAAACACCAGTGTACGTGGTGTGTTAATGACTGATAGATGACAGTTTCTGACATCAGCACCCATTGCAGAGAATGAGTTGATCCTCACAGCTCAGCTGCTGTTTGACAGAGCAGAAAGGCATAATAGGAAGAAGGCAGAAAAAAACGGCTCTACAAAACGCAGAATAGTAAATGAAACACCTTCTGAATTTTAGTCAACTGATGACCTCAAAAGTATTGTTTAAGTGGCACAGAAAACTTTTCTCTTACAGGTTTTCAATATTTTAATTAATTAGCACTCACAGTTTAGGCTGAACATGTCCCTACAATTCAACTCCCCTGTAAGTCGTCATTATCCTGGGATTACAAATAGTTTTAATGAGTGGGAAGAAACATTTAGTGATTATATCAGGGATTGTTTTTCCACCCATGCAGCGCCCACGCAGCTTTCATCATTGCAATTAAAGTGTTTTTTATTAAATAATTACTGTTGTTTCTTCAACAGAGAAGAGAGTCACAGAGTTTTCAGGCTACCTTAGTGTCACCATGATTAAAATACCCAAAAAAATGTAAAATGTTGTGTAAATTTACATTGCACGCTGCGCAATTTATGCTGCCCTCTCGCTCTCTTTACAATATTTAAACTTTATTGACTGCATCAATGAACGGGAAAAGGCATGCACTCGTACTTTACCTCTGACCTAAATTTAAAAAAACATGTACAGTATTAGAAGTAATATGTATATTCAATTGGACATGTTTTCTCTAAGAAGATTTATACAACTATAGTTCAAGGTAGAGGGCACATATCCATTATTGTTGTAACTGATGTGCTCAGCGATGCACGGCTAAAAAGGTAACATCACTGAACTATGAGTTATTAGACCCCCCCCCCCCCCTAAAAAGCTCTGAAACTCCTAATATCAGACACGCTGTTGTGAGGCAGATGCTCATCAGCTTGATATAATCATGCATGCTGCTATTATAGCAGCACTTTTAATGTGGAGGTGTAGGCGAGGCATTACAGATGCATGAAAAGAATACACTTGAGCTCAGCAGGCTGAGTAAATAACAGTTACATGCATGTTGAGGATGTGCAGGACACAAAGATACCCGAGATGTCAGATGGATGGAGGGATGGATAGATACTTACTTTATTGATCCCGAGGGAAATTCAAGTCTTTCAGGTAAGAGCGCTATCAGACTCAAAGTGCTCTTCATGTGAGCACAAATTATTTACTACACCTCTGTGAAGACTGAGGGTGATGGAGCTCCTTAACACTCAGTCTATTTCAGTACATTTATTAAGATTAAAAACACCAAATTTGATAAAAAAGTTAAGTGAGTTAACTTGAATGTGTGTTTAACAACACACATTCAATATATGTGTAGCTTTTACTCTGAGCGTCACTCTGAGCAGATTGGAAATTTTGTTCAGCTCTCTGAATAATAGGCATAATGACATGTCTTTCTAAAGCTGGCATACAGCAACAATTAAAGTCATTTTCTTTACAAATTACCAGTTTCAATCTCATGCATATATTTCCTGATCTTAAGAAAAGTATTCAAAGCTTACCTTTTCCTTACAGAACTTTTAGAACTGAGATCCCAGAAGAAAGACATCGCCAAAGCCCCAAGGACAGTCAAAAAGATCCAATCCTAACTTTTTAAAGGATTATTTTCTCCATCAGGGTCAGTGCTGTCCAATTGTAGTTCATTTCTTACTCAACATTTAGCTCTACTGTGATGTGTTCGGGGAGTTTGTGCTCTGCTGCTTTATTCAGTTTATTCAAAGCAGAGAAAATTGGATTTGTTTTAAGAAACCTCCATACAATCTCTTTCTTGCATAAATAAATGTTGTTGGTTCTGTCAACCAGTGAGCAAGATCACCTCATTTCTAGGTCAATAAGTATAATTTATCATGGAACAGTAGGATATGCTGCACTTGTGTTTGTTTGTGTTAGACTGCTCAAGTTCAGTGGTTGCTGTGTTAGGCCATGTTGTGCAGAGTCATAGATTTCATGTGGAGCACAACTCAAAACACATTACTTGAGTAATGAAGTGAATTCTGGTGAATGAAAACTGTTGTTGTTCCTTCCCTTTGTATGAGCTGAAACTCAATCTCAATCCTGAATTTCCCTCGGGATCAATAAAGTGTCTGTCTGTCTGTCTGTCTGTCTGTCTGTCTGTCTGTCTGTCTGTCTGTCTGTCTGTCTGTCTGTCTGTCTGTCTGTCTGTCTGTCTGTCTGTCTGTCTGTCTGTCTGTCTGTCTCAACATATCTCCATAAAGTGGAGAGAGGAAAAACTTGGTTGTTACATTTTCTCTGCTTTCTGGTGTGTGCTTCTCATACCGTGTATCAGTTGATACACTTGTAAACAAAAGCCCAATTTGCAGCTGCAAAGTAAATTGAGTTTTTTTTTTTTTTTTGGTGGGGGGGGCGGTTGCATTTGTATTCTGTCTCTTGCAGATTGATGTAATTGCAGGGCTGTCCACTATAGATTTACTGCAGACAACTGGGACAGACGCTCAGAACACCACAATTCCCCTCCCAATCTGTCACTGGCACATCTGCTGTACCTTGTTAAATATAATGTTTTTAATTATGTTTTTCTTGACACATTCTATTGTCTTTCAAACCCCTTTAAGTTACAAATGGTTGATAGAGACTTTCTTCCTATGGAAATGGTGTAAGCAGACACTCATTAATAAATGTATTAAGAGCAAAATCCAAAGATAGAGATAATGCAAAAAAAAAGTATTGTAAAGTAATAATACACTCCAAGCGTCTTTTTGGCTCATCTGGATGAAAGACAGCAACTCCCACAATGCCTGCAGGCCACTCCCGTTGAAGTGGATTTTATGGCGCATTCACTCGGTGTCGTACACATCGAAACACATACAACTTTTTTCGTCCAACGAAGTCCTTTAGAAAGAATGTAAGTTTAAGACACTTCTGCTTTGGCTTTAAAATTCAGACCTGGGGACCATATCCCTTTACTTTTTTAAATGTCTCATATACAGTACCTCGTGAGCGTCTTCATGTTAGTATGCAATACTATACTGTAAGGAGGACCTATCGTGGCTTAGAACCAAAAATTAGGAAAAATTCCAGATTGCAGTCAAACGTATTAATTCACAGTAAAAAATAAAAAGACAAGTACAGGAACATATTTAAAGTCCAGGCTCTGAAGAACATACAAAAATAAAACCCTATACAATAAGTGAAAAACAATGAAAGACTGAGCTATACAAAATGGCACTCTTTGCCCTTACATCTCTATACACTCTGGTTCACTGCTACTGTAACTGTAGCTGTAACTTATTTCTTACAAAGTATATAATTAATCAAATGTACTGTTTTTTTCTGTTCTATGGTTTACAGCAGTGTGCCATAGCCCGCTGGTACACAATCTCCTGCCGTCCTCCTTCAGAAGCTCCTCTCAGTTGTCTGGCAGCCATGGGCCTGGCTTCGCTAAGCTGAACCGCAGAGAGGGTGAGTGACAAGAACTACTGCAAACCATCTGGACTTATCTCTACTTCTCATGTGTTTCGATGAATACATTTTTATTGTGAAGTATTTCAAAACACTTTTCACACGGATGTTAAGGTTGCACATTTCCTATCCAATTACAAACAGGTAAATCCAGGGCTCTCAAGTCTCTCGCACATTTTTCTGTGAAGTTTGTTTTAAACAAGTTATTTGAGGATAGAAAAAACAGGATTTTACGTAACATATGACAGATCTTACATAGCTCTCGTTGTAAATATCAGTTAGTGTTGAAGTACTTTTAAAGCTATTTGTTGCCCAGCTGTGACTTCTGTCATTGCCCCAGAAGAACATGAGAAGTAATATTTTTTACAGCTTAAAACAGGGGAGAAAAGGTTCAAATCAATGTATACTTTACTTTATTTACAACACATTGTCTGAACGGTGGTTCAGTAATAAAAGTGATGAGGTTCCTGGTTTGAATCCCCGTCTGACAGGAGTCTCTCAGTGAGGAGTTTGCATGCTCTCTCCGGCTACCTTCCACAGTGCAAAGGTGTTCGCTGTGAGGAGAAAAGAGTAAGGGAGACATCACGTGAGAAGGCAAGGGGTACAGCATGAAAAATGTATGAAACATTCAGCATTTTTTTATAACCCTCCAATGAACCTCATACATCAAAATGGGATACATAACGTTTTAGACATAACCCTGATTACTACACTTACTTCTGGTATCTGTATCAGCCATCTTTCTTCTTCCTTTGGTCTAAATTCAGGATAATAAAAACATAATGAGATACACAAAATCTTCTAATTGGCATTACGAGGAAAAGAACCAGAGAAAAAGTCCATACAAACAGAAACCTTTATGAAACAGATTCATTTACCAACTCCACAGTAATGCAGAGAAACACACACACATGCTCTCTCACATTATTTCCATCCGTTTTCATATAAATGTACATAGACCTGAAGTAATGATAGCAAATATGACTTTAGTAATATATGCATCTTTTACCACTACCTTTCTATTTTATAACACATTTTTGCCAACATCTGAAGATCTGTACGATCTGTACACAGCTAATGTTGCTAACTTTGCTTAAAAATAGTTTATTTAGTTAATTTTTTTGATAAAGATAAATTATTTAGTAACCCACAGAGTTAAAGAAAACATGTTTAAATTCAATAATTAATATAAAAAGCGGGATTTTCTACGTGTTTAAATGGATTACGTTTAGATATTTGACTAATATATATCATGGTTTTGGACTAACCTCTATGGTCGGTAGATGAATTTCCCTCTGTAAAGATATGCATGTTGTTGGCGTAGCTGGACTGCGTAAGTCATCAGAGCGGTATGCGAAATGGAGTGTTGCCAGGGCCTCTCCCGCTGGACCCTATTGCTCAGACTCTGGTTGCAAAGGACATAAAAATTCCAAGAATAAGCCTCCGACCCTATCCACTGTCCACGCTCTATAATAAAGGCTAAAAATGCCCAAAATAAATCTTTTTTTTTTTTAAAAGAGAGTGTGAGGAACGCGGCCGTGCAAGTCACAGCAATAATAAACTAGGATAATAATTGATGTTTCTTATTGTGTATTGTTGAGAGGTCAAGGAAAGGAAGCCACACATGTGGGTCTGAAGTGTTTTTCTAATAACTACTGCATCCACTGCAAGTAAACAGCTCTCCAACCAACATTTAACTCTCAACCTATACACTGAAAGAAACATTTTCTAGTTCAAGTTCAATTAAGGAATAGCATGGGATTATATATTTTAACTGATTACCAAGAGACTGGATGTTATCTCAAAAAACATGCATTGCCTAAAGCCTGCAACAAATCAGCTATTGGTTATTTTTATCTTTTCCTTATCTTTACACTGATACCTTATTCCCATTTAAAATTTAGCAGTTACACATCAATAACGTACGTCTTTACTTTAGTCTTACCGATTCCCCCCTGAAGTGTTTTAGCTGGTTGTGTAGATAAAATAGCCTGTAAAAAGGAGACGTTCCTCTGTCTTTGTTCTTTCCAGTGACTTTGTCCGCAGGACACAGCATACAACTTCAAAGAGAAGTGTCAGCTTCAAACACACTGACAGTCACACTCTGCACAAACATAACTGTTGTCACCAGAAGAAAATAAACCCTGTTGCAAAAGGCTCAGAGAAACACAATGCGGTTTTTAACCAGATCTGCCAAGAAGAGTTGTTCATTTCCATACAAGAACCAAAATCAAATGGAAGTGCTGTTTTGTTTTTGTTTTTTTGACACAACAAAAGACAGTATTGAATTGTACTACCTGGAAGATGGCAGGAACTGTTTCCCTTTTTGTGTATGATGTCAAAGGTTGTGAACAAACACTCCTGCTGTTTCATTACTTCATTCAGCCTGCTCATTGAATGAGTTGAAAGAACAGTTCATTGTGCCAAATTGTATCAAATGTTGTTTTTAGATCGACAAAACAAGCAAACTTTTTCCCTTTATTTGCGTTTGTGTGGTTTTTGATGATTGTGTGCAAAGTGTATGGTCTGATGTTTGATGGTTGGGATAAGAAGCTGATCTGGCTTCTGGTTGGGACATATTGTACAATGAATGCTAGAAGAGTTTACTGAGGTTACTTTTAACATCTATTCCTCTGTAATTACTGGGATCCTATTTATCCCCATTTTTAAATATGGGAGAAACAAGACCTTTGTTCCATGTCAGAGGGAAATGTTGCTGAAATTGTATAAATGTGGTAACCTGGTTTACATGTGCCACGTCAGTCAATTAATAATCCAATTCACAACACTGTGTGTCAGGGGATCCACAATATACCAAAACTTGTGAAATACAAACTAATTTAATTATACTCTCAAAACTTTTTTTCTGAAACCTAACCGAATAAATTACTAACCTCAGCATATTTTCATCTCCTCAAGCTGCTGCTAACACCCCTCATCTTCTGAAGTCATCCTCTAATTTACCAGCCAAATTAAAAGCCTCTGAGGAAACAGTCCTGTTAAAGATCTTTTTTTCTTCTCTGCCCAAAACATACTGAAGCACGTTTTAATTGTAAGAACCAACCAGAGACCATTATATATATATTTGTATGCCCATAAAATACAAATAAATGCTTTGGCCAGACTCCAACTATAGAACTGAAACTACAGGATCTGCTTGTGTCCTTGGTCATTCACTTGTTGTTCAGGCTTAAGTGATTTATAGATCTAATCTTTAACATTGCAGACTTTTTAGGGCTCTCTCTATATTATCCTATGTTTGTTAAAAATGGCAAACACCACCATAGCCCATGCTATAATAAAGGAAACAGATCAGCTGTGTTTCTATGTTTAATCCGCAGGTGACATTAGCTGAAATGCTATCATGGAAAAAAGCACAGGTACAATACCAACTACAGGTTATTACTGAGGAAAAACTCTCCCAAAAATATTCTCTTATAAGCCTTGTTCTTCCAAATTCACCTAAAAAGAGCCACTTCCGCTTTCTAGGGAATGATCAGTTTTGCACCATAAATTCTATAACGTTGATAATAAGATTCTGATTGGGAACCAAAATTTGAATTTCTGACTTCAGTGGGGAAGTTACAATGGGAAAGGAAGCTGGTAAAAAAACAAACAAAACAAAAACAAAAATAACGAAAATGTATTTTTTTAAACCACATGGATATTTGTATCTTTATGTAAACTTTCATTTTCTACTGAAGGTTCTTACAAGTCTATAACTAAACAGATGAGAGCCTTAATAGGCAGCAAGTTGGGCGGCAGTAGCTCAGTCTGTAGGGACTTGGTTTGGGAACCGGAGGGTCGCCGGTTCAAGTCCCGGCACGGACCAAGTCCGGAAACTGGTCTGGTAGCTGGAGAGGTGCCAGTCCATTTTCCTGAGCACTGCCGAGGTGCCCCTGAGCAAGGCACCGAACCCCAAAAACTGCTCTGGAGCGCCCGCTGTGGGCAGCAACCTCACTCTGAGACCTCTCCATTAATGCAGAGTGAAAACCGAATTTCCCCTCGAGGGATTAATAAAGCATATGAAAAAAAAAAAAAAAAAGTCAAGCTGAAAGTTTTGCTTTCAAATAACTTTGTTCAGACATCATTACATTTTGAGAATCTGACCAGCACAGCAAAATAAATGTAGAGACAGAACATATGACATTGAAATGGTTTGTGGTTATCATTTATTAATGAGAGATTCGTCTTTAACGTCACTAAGAGGCGAGCGGTCACCTTTTTTAGATAGAGAACGTTTTAATTTAAGGAAATGTCTCAGCCCTTGTTCTATCAGTGTGATTTATAGCCTCATTGGCCTTGTTAACACCAAGAGGTATCATTTTTAGAGGTGGTTTTTGTGAGCACCTATTCCCTGAAGATATTTAGTCCTCTCTTTAAAAGACCCTTTGAGGGGGTGACAGGGTTCTTCTTCCAAACACCCAAAAAAGGTTGTAAAAACACAGGCGTAGTCACAGACTGTGATTGGTTTATTTATTTTGACCAGCCTCCAAAGTGCAGCGAACATTATTTACAAAAATGTGAAAAAAAAAAAAACAGGAAAAATATTATTTACACTATATACAAGAAAGATTTCCAAAAAGCCAAAACTCCCACATGAGCGAGCGAGCGAGCGAGCGAGTCAGCAAACAAACAAACAAAACGCACGTCTTTCCAACAACAAAATCTTATCTGTGGAGATAATTTGAAAACCAACATTTCAGTAGCCTCATCAATTTAGTCATGATACGTAGCCACTTCCATATCAAGGGTCAAACTTAGTTTAAGAGTTAGTTTTTTTATGTGCAACTGCTACCCATGCTTTGCCTGACCCTATTTTTCAATATGTTTTACACTAGGAGAATAAGTCCAGATGATATTAAACTATGATGATATGGCCGAAGGGGGGGAAAATCAAACTGTCTTCCCAAAAGTATGGCTGTATAGGTCATCTGTGCAAGAAGAAACTGTAAAAGCATTCAGTATTGATGTTCAAAGTTGAGTGTGGATATCCAGTAAAGTTGTATTATTTATGATAGAGCAAACAAGAAAGACTTTGCCTTGTACAAAATCTTACATTGTGAACCAAAAGTATATACTGTACCCAGCATAGTTTAACTTAATATGTAATTGAGCATATGCTGCTGACGTATTTTATCCCTAACCATGATCTTTTCTTCAACACAACTGTTGGCAGAAAAAAAATCTGGAATTGCGGTCGTCTCAAAAGGCATCTGCAAATCAGCCAACACTCCCAATTTAAGCTGGAGTCTCCCTCTTTTTAACCCTTCTCTTGCTAAACTCCTGATTATCGCCTCTCCTTTAGCTTTGCTTTCCCAACAACAAAATTGTGGCTCGTGAAAATGCTAGCTAATTTCTGAAAAATACTAGCCACAGTGGCTGGTGAATAGGGATACATGTATTCCATCTTTATGAAATCCTTCAAGGATAATTTAATATGCATTGTAAAGTTTTAGAAACAAAACGTATTTTCAAGTATTTTTGCTGGAATAACTGGCCTTTGAAACAACACGTGTAATATTTGCATTTTAAAATCATATTTGGTTATTAAATCTTGCATTGCATCATCATCAAATCTTGCATTGAGTCATTTTTACAAGTGGAACTTGAACTGCCTTTACTTAGTTTGTTTGAATCATCAACTACAGCTTGGAAAAAAGTGAAATATGAAGATTTAACAGTGAGGGAAAGCCCACACTTCAAAAAAAAAAGGCCACTCAAAAGCCTTTTATGAAAAGAACCAAAAATGCTGATCAGGAAATGGGTCTTTGTGTTCAGGGGTAAGAGAGTGCATTTTGTCATGTTCAAATGTATGTGAAAGCAAAATTAACTTGCGCTGTATGATTTTCTGTCACTTCTGGCTTAGCACTCGCCCAGCTTTAGTTTTTTTAATTATTCAGTGTGTCTTCATGTGTTCCCCTGCCCTGGTGCTTAGATAATATGAAGGTATGTTGTGAACTGCCCGCTTTAATATTGTATAAGGATTGCAGTGTTGACCAGAAATGGCACAGCTGAAGTTATTATGCACACAACAGTCCTAAAGCTACTGATTATTCTTATCAGACTCTTCCAAGTTAAACATCAAAAAACATGTTGATAAAGAAAATACAGTTGGGTCTTCCTCCCCTGTTTTTCAACCCGTGACCGTAACAACTTCTTTGGATCACAATGAGGTGTTTCTTTCTCCTTCCAGGAGCAGGGGGTTGGTCTCCTCTGGATTCAGACAGATATCAGTGGTTTGAGGTAGACCTCGGTGAACGGACACAAATCACTGCTCTTGCTACGCAGGGTCGCTATGGCAGCTCTGATTGGCTGACAGCCTACCTGCTGATGTTCAGCGACACAGGACACAATTGGAAACAGTATCGACAGGAGGACAGTATAGGGGTGAGTGCATGTTCTTTAATAAACATTTAACAACCCCACCTCTCACCCAAGGATAGCTGGGATTGGCTCCAGCTACAACCTGCAACACTGAACAGGATAAGCTGCTGTATGGATAATTAATGGGTGGAATTACCAGTCATCACAAGTTTTCTCCTCCTTTTAAAGTGAGTTTGGTTTAACAGAAGGGATAACCAAATTAAGTTAGTCAAGACAGTGGACAGATAACTGCACTTCAGGTGCAAAATTCATCAAAAAAAAAATCAGCTTAAACCCATTTTCCCAGACGTGCTCCGACACTGTGTACAATGCTTGGCCAATAATTCAAGCTGTATGTCAAGAAAAACCATCCAATTAATCAAATTCAAAGGAATCAGAATCTCATACGCTCATACAGATCCCTTGTTCTAATCATATTTTTATACCTAGAGGCTCTCTTGCATGCTGTGAACCTCAATAAACGTTATGCTCTCTTGCTACAGACTGAAAACAATCTTCATGGGAAACAGCATCAAATTCAAGTTTTATCTTGAGAAATAAGACGGATGTCAGACTGAGACTTCTTCACAAAAAGAGCGAGCAGAAAAGGGCTTCTTGTTTGTACAATTTTGGTACCGTCTTTAAGACTAGAGGTTACATTACTTCCTGATTTAATAAAAACATGATTTTATTTTGAAACAAGACACCTGCAGTAATGGGAGGTGATGATGTTAACTTTACTACAGAAAATGAAACTTTTCACGAAACAACAACTTGAGAACAGCCATTCGATGCAGCAAGGTCATTCTTTTCCATCACTCTACAGGAAGACGATAGTGATTTCCAGTATTTTAAATAATGAAATGGTCTGTAAATAAGTCGCTGAAAACACATTTGCAGATTGTAATATGAGACAACTATATTTTCTACCAAAGGTTAGCAGTTTTTTAACAACTCTTCAAAAGAATTAGTGTATTCAGTAAAATTTTTGAATCCAGAGGAGAAAAGTGACGAAAAATGAGAAGCAGTTTTTTTCACTCAATTTTTTTGTGAATCATATGTTTGATTTGTAGTCTTAACTTATCAGTCCTCTGACTCTTAGTATTGCATTTCCTTTTTATACTTCTCCTTTTTTTCCTTTAAAAAATATAAATTTATTTTGAGGGCAAGAGACTCTGAATGACAAAGAGATCCCATACTGTACTTCAATATTCAGACTTGGACACGATTGAACTAAATGTTGACCTACTTTTATTATTTTGAAAAGAACACACCCAAAGAAAGTGGAATAAAGAACAGAATATGTCTGCTCTTTATAAAAGGGTGTACATTTGTCTGACTTGAATTTCAAGAGACAAAAAATATTCACGACGAATGTGATACAGTCAGAGTTTTTTAAATGAAATTCTCTATGGTGTAAGTGTTTACCAAGTGTGTGAAACGTATCAAACTGAGACCTGCAGCTGTGGATGTCTTATTCAGGCCATTTCAGGAAACAATAACGCAGACAGTGTGGTCGAGCACAAACTCCAGCACCAAGTGATTTCTCGCTACGTCCGCCTGATCCCCCTGGACTGGAATCCCAATGGTCGGATTGGACTCAGACTGGAGACCTACGGATGTCCTTACAGTAAGTTTGGGTGTTTTTTTAATCTCACATTATAATAGTTGTGAAAGAGACAGTAGAGATTACACTGAATTCAAATGAATCTTTTAAATCATTAATGATGAAAAACAATTCTGGATGAACTAGATATAAAAGAAATCATTTAAAGTCCACAAGAAGTTCTAGTAATTTGTCTGAGTTCAGAGTAAATGGAGAATCAAAGTTCGAATGAATCTACTTTTTAGAAATGATTAGATTAAGGGACTGCAGATGGAAATTAGCCTATGGCTATAATCTGGCATATATACATGTTTATGTTCATGTGCACTGTCCTTATTTAAATAAATCATTATACAATGTGGTATTTTCATGACTCGGATGACATTCATGCAATTTTACTACAATCGTCTTATTTGTCTTTTTCTCATTCATCTATGTCATTTGGCATTTTTAATGCACAAAGCAGCAGAGGGTGAGCTACAGCATGCTTCCAGTTTCCCCTTCCTTTTGAAATAAACCGTAATGCCACTGTTTATTATTTATGAACTGAGTTATTGAAGCAGCTCAACCATAAATCCATCAGCTTTTTTGTACAGTTTCATAAAACAGAAAAACTGAAACTCCAACATAACACAGACTTAGAGACTTCTCTCAGTATAAGTTTTATCTGTGTTTTCAATGTGCCAAAATGTTCATTAGAGAAGGATAAACAGCAGATGGAGAGGAGGCAGCATCTTGGGTTTGATTAGGTATGAGCAGCAGGGTTGGGAACAGCAGGAGCCCACATGGCACCTGCTGGACAGGTATGGAATGGGTAAAAAAAAACAAAAACACTAAACAGCATGTGAAGAGAGGGAGTGAGGCCAGAGGAGGAAAGAGAACATGCAACAGCTGTGGCAATGACAGTTAGTGGAAGACCACTCCAACTAACAGTGGCGTTCATTGTTTTATGTACAATGTTGTTTGTAACTGCAGCCATTGCCGTTGTCCGCAACACCAGCTGAAATTCACTGGATGTAGAAGTTGATGCATCTGACCTGTCGTTTCTAATTTGAAGCTTGGATAGTGACACTGTTGGCATGAGATTTTTAAGAGCACGCTGTGTTGCTGTAATTCAGAGTAACAGCAGATCAAATATTTGCTTTCAATGTAGTCCAAATTATGTCATGTTTTTTATTTTGATTCACTAATTCGGCCAATTCTTTTTGTGATTTTTTTTAATTTTTATTTGGTTCATGGCTTTGAGCAGAAAGGATAAATATCTGCATATTTGAAACTAGACAGATTCAATTAAAAAAACTGTATTTGTCCCCAGGGGGAGATTCAAAGGCACACAGAGCAGTAAATGAAAGAGAGTGCAGCTATACTAAAAATGTACCAAAGATAAAGTGTCAGCAAAAGAATAAAGTTTCAAGATGCAAGTACAAAGCAATCAGACTAAGATGTAAACAGAAATATATGCAGTAGCATACAGAACTATAGTGCAGTAAATGGGAAATATGTATACGTGTGTGTGTGTGTAAATATACATGTGCAAGTAGGCAGATACTAAATAATAAAATGAAGTGGTGCATGGTTGATAACGGAACAGACTAAATATATACTAGAGCTATATAAAAAAGATGAACACGGAAAGAATAACCGTGACCATAGTGGATTGATGGATAGAATATGAGAACTGGTATTAAACCAAATAAAGTTAGGTAGTGCATGATCAAATGGGTCACCTGTGAAACGCGAAATTGGGCCATTATTTCAAGAGTTGCAAAAAAACAGGACGTCCGCCATTATTTTTTTAAGCCCTCATATGGTTAATAAACTTTAAATTTCACAGGGGTGCAAAGAGCCATTAAAGAGCATATTGCAGGTTAAAGACAAAACTTAACTAATCATAGGAAAATACGTTAACAATACTGTTTTTAAAGAAATTCTGAAATTAATAACCCACAGGGTCTCCTGGAGACGTTTTAGTACGTGTTCGCACGTCTTTGCTTTTTACTTCCGCATTTGGCTGTGACGTAACATGAGGGAGTCCCGCTGAATCCCCGTCTGTTTAACATAGAAAATCATGGATCCGAGTGTCATTCCCGTCAATAAATAGGAAGAAAATATGTATTCCTTTACATATAATGGTCCACTGGCTGATTATTCTGAACCTGTTAGATGTGATAGAGAGCAGAAACAGGCAGGATTAGAGGAATAACGGCCTCAGGAGAGAAGTGAAGTTGTGGTGTGAGGAGAGACCCGGAGCAGGCGTCCTGCTGAGTGACAGGTGTCAGCTCGCCATATATGGGCTCGTGCTTTGTTCACATCAGCATATATAAAGTTTGTAATCACATTCAATCAATTAAAAAACTATTTGTAGAAGGTGCAAGTGCCAATCATTCACCTTTACATTGTATGGGAGTTGCTCGTAAAAACGGCAAATCTGTACAACGTATTACGGTGCCGCGCTGTGCGCGCGCGAGAGAGAGAGCGCGAGAGAGAGACAAACAGACAGACAGACAGACAGACAGACAGACATAGAACCCATTACACGGCCTGTGCAAATGCAGCACCATGTCTTTATTGTTTATTCCTCATGCAGCCCAGTGCTCACGTTGTTATAGAAAATACAGTGTATGCTGCAGGATTCTCCTGACGTGAGTTCACAGCGCACGTAATCCACACAAACATGCACAACAGCGCACACACTCCACAGTTTAATGTGTGCACATATATTAGGCTACTACAAAAAGTTTAACATTTTAATGGGATAAAGGACCGACAGAAGTAAAGGTTGTGTTTCGTTTCGTTTCCAAACTGCGCGTTCCGTCTTTCCCCACTGCGCACACACACACACACACACACGCGCTCTCTTGTAACAGAGTTGGATTTATAATAAATCGTATGACTACATATATTAAAACAGACTGTCCGGTGTCTATTACGCTCACACTAGAGAATATAACAGAGGATTCCAGCAGATCAAATCATTAAACGCTTTCTGTCTGCGTATATAATATTTGATGTTAAACAGCCAGAGATTTAAATCATTAATAATGAAACGCTTTTGTGTCTGATGCCGAAATATTCAACGTGTCTGTTCGATCGTTTCTGAGGTTGTGGGAATAATTCACCAAAAAACACTTTGAATAATCAAGCCACTTACACTGTGCACCTGAATGTGCGCCGCGCAAGTTACAAACTATGGCAGGGAGGCATCCTGTCTGTTCTCACTCACTACCACGTATCATCACACCTCTTTAATCATGTTTTAGTGTGTTTTTTGTGCTTTAATTCTTTTGTGCTGCCTTCTAAATGTTTGTTTGTAAAGTGTTTGATGCTCTCTGTGCAAGACAAGTTCCCCCAGGGGCAATAAAGGCTTCATTCATTCATTCATACACAGACGCATAAAGCCGATCAAAGCAGAGTCAGAGAACGGGACTCCCTCATGTTACGTCATATGACGCGTTGTTGAAAAAAAAGCACGTTCTAAACGGCTATGCTAAAACAGCCACTTTCTCCTCTAAATTAGAGCACTTATGTGTTGTAGAACATATTAAAAAAATAACCTACTTATTTTACAGCCATTAACAGACTATATAAAATATTAATTAAAAAAATTTTTTGACCTGCAATATGCTCTTTAAAGTTTGACAGTTTGCTGTGGCCAAGCCTCTTAGAGGTAGAATCATGGTTCACTTAACTTTTGACGTGTAGAAAACAGTGACACTGAGTTGGCGGTGACTGGATGACCGCTGCTAAAAGGCGAAATTTTGGCCATTACGTAGTAATTCAATAAATGTTGGCACTCTTCCTATTGGGTTTTAACTATGGATGTTAGGGGATTTTTTGGAGGTTCTGGTGGCATATGAGTGGTACTGTACTGCATATTAATTTCTAGAGCAGTCATGTGCTGCGTCAGGCTGGCTGCAGCTTGTGCCAGTCTAGTCCACTTAAGAGCCATGTTGTCCACTGATGGCTAATGCCGCGGCACGTGTGGCATTAATTACACTGATGGCATATGCAGTTCTGGTCCACAGATGTGTCAGGCCGGCACATGCCAGACACTGCATATGAGTGACATATGCTGCTGCACATGAGTGGCATATGCCGCAGTGATGGCATAACTAAGTCATGTCTTACTCAGTGGTAAGTAGGCTCACAGTATAAACTCTGTTATCTGTGACATGCTTTGAGTGTGGGCTAGTGCACACAAGACGTAGAGATACAGGGAGGCATGATTGGTTCATCAAATTGCTAGCTCATGGCAGACACTGGTCAAAGTTTTTACGTTTACAACTTCTACGGACGACAGATTTTCTTTTCCTTTTTCAGAGCACATTCCTTATTTCTGTCAGGATCTAAAGACAATTTGTGTTATAGCACGTCACACTTGTCATGTTGCACACTAATGTTTCTGATGAGAAAAATATTTTAAAAAAGCAGAGTCATGGGACGGCTCACAAATGTTTTGTTATGAAAATCAATAGTGAAACTCTGTGGTTTGTTGTTTTTCAGACTCTGACGTGGTGAGCTTTGATGGCCAAAACAGTCTTCTCTTCAGGTTGACTAAACGACCAAGGCAGATGACAAGGGAGAGCCTTTCTGTGACATTTAAAAGCCTGAGGAATTCTGGGATACTGCTTCATGCAGAGGGACAGAGCGAGCACAGCCTCACACTCGAGTTAGAGAAAGGAAAGCTCCTCCTGCTCCTTAGACAAGGTATGACTGTTAAATTCTTGTGCATATTCGCACTGACTGATAGCACTAAATCAGGCTTGTGCTGCAAGGAATTAAAGAAACCTGGTAGTTGGATTTTAATGACTCTGTGCAGTATTAAATTTGGCTTTCTGCAGAGTTTACATGTTTATATGACTTGAATTCATCCTAAATAAACATGTTTCCCTTTATCTCAGGACTGAGATTTGTTCAAAGACCATTTCTTTTTTTTGACATATTAGATACTAAAAGTCAGGGTGCCTCTCTATCAGCTTAAGAACCCCTTTTTCGTTTCTACTTGTGAGTTTGCCTCACTCTACAGAGGTATATAAGCAGTGGTAAACTTGAATATATCTTTCAGTGTATTTCTTTAATTTGTCAGACTTTTTCATTCAGCAAGTGTTCCTCAGGTGTCCTTGTTGTGGGCAGGTTCAGAGGTTGCATATTTGACTTGCTTGACAGATTTGTGTTTAATTATTAAGCTGTACTGAATGAGAATGCTGCATCAGTTTCAAAGCAGTGATCTGATAGACCCTGTCAATGTCTTCTGCTGAAGTTGGATTTTGAGGTGTAGCCTTAAGAGCCTTAATGCCAAGCTGACAGCAGACAATAAGGAGATGTCGTATCATCCTGCAAAGAAAAAAAATAGGGGTTTAAAGAACTTTGAACAGAATTTCAGTTCAGGAAAGAGAAGCTGAATAGCTCATTCTTGAGGAAACAAATTGAAATGAAACGATTTATCAAATAGTTAATCTAAACATTTAACAGGGAACATTTACTGTAAACCAAACTAATATGCATTTAATGTGGACCATTGTGTGTCTTGTTTTACCTC
Source organism: Symphodus melops (assembly GCF_947650265.1). Classification (NCBI taxonomy): domain Eukaryota; kingdom Metazoa; phylum Chordata; class Actinopteri; order Labriformes; family Labridae; genus Symphodus; species Symphodus melops. The sequence continues at coordinate 12,536,771 of NC_136705.1, forward strand.
AGGATAAAAGAAAATGAAGGTTAAGGCTACAAAAAATATTTAAAGGTTGATTATGTGATCTAGTAATGCCAAACATATCTTTCTATGTTAAACTACAAACCGTATAAGTTAAATGTTGGAACTGAGCGCTTAGTCTCAAAGACGAGGCTAAGTCACATTTGTTGTAAGTCTATTCATGCTGTACAGAGGCTTGGTCATACCTCTCTTTATAATGCAAGAGAGGTCATACATTATAGGATTATAATGCATCTCTAATATCAAGATTACAGTTATGAGATTCAACAACTTAATATAATTTTTACTATCTCATATTCCTGTGCCCCAGGCAGGAGTTTTTTACCAGAAAGTCAGCATCTGGTGTCTCTGGGCAACCTGTTGGATGACCAACACTGGCACCACCTCTCAGTGGAGCATCACAGCACTCACCTAAACATCACCATAGATAAAAGCACACTATGGGTGCAGATCCCTCAAAGATTAACCCAATGGGACCATGACCAGGTGTGTTTGTCTGTGTCGGTGTTAAAGGCACACAAGTTTCAAAGCATTCACTTGCCGTCAAACTGCTTGAATTGTATTTGCCACTTTATGCCTGTATGCTAATGTTTGTTTCCCTGCACAGGTGAGTGTGGGAGCGGCGCGGGGTCTCGGCTCTCGGAGGTCAGTCGAGTCGCACAGAAACTTTCATGGCTGTTTGGAAAATCTTGTTTACAACGGCGTGAACCTGATAGACCTTGCCAAACAGAAAGACCAGCGGGTCACAGTGAAGGTAAATTGGCTCACAGTGTGCTGATGAGAAGCTTGTCTGTTTGTGTGGTTACAGGCTATATTAGGACACCTGTACTGCAAACACATTTTTTGATCTGGAATAAAAGAACATATATTTGACAAATGTTGGCGTGCATAAGCAAAAGCATGCATGGCCTACAGTAAGCACGTATGTATTGTATCCATTTGAATCGCGACAGAACTATTCTCATTAGTGTGAATTACTATATAATGCTTTACCTGCCATTTCCTCTGTGTGTTGCATACTCCTCCGGAGATAGAAACCCAGTGGGGACAGACCTGTAAAATAACTCTGCTGGTTTACCTGGCAGAATATGCTCTCCAATTACAACCACTTAAAACTAAAACTGCATACAGAGCTGACCCACCAATCAAAGTCTCTTAAAGTGATTTTTATTTCCCACTGTCTTTTCTTCATTTTCATCCTTTTTCTGCTCCTACTCGTTGTATAATGTTGCAGCTGCTTATTTAAATCAGCATATTAACATGATGGTTATGTATTCATGCTTTTTAATGACCATGGTAATGACAACTTCTGCATCGGGGAATAGCTTTTGAAATATTTGAAATTTCATCGTTTTGTGTTTTCCCGCTTTCACTAAAGTAATTACTCCATTTGCAACTCCCTCCTTTCTTTTCTTTCATGCATCTCAGGGTAATGTGACCTTTTCCTGCACTGAACCTCTTTCTATTGCCGTGACGTTTACCAGTCCCCATAGCTTCCTCTGGTTGCCAGTTGTTACAGAACCATCATCGACCGGTGTGTCTGTGAAGCTTCAGTTCAGGACGTGGGGCAAGGCAGGGCTGCTGCTGGCCTTTGAACTCACAAAGCAAGGAGGTGCCGTCTGGTTGTTCCTGAGCAAAGCAACGCTCCATCTGCAGATCCACAAAGCTGGCAGGGCGCCACTGGAGCTAGATGTAGGTCAGTTTGACCCTAAGCTTTAGATTTCAATCAGAATATTTTCACTGCTGTTGCCTCCATTGGTGTGGAATTGGTCTCTTTTAACATACTCTGCATATTCATTCAGAATCTGAAGGTATCATAAGGACTATACTTTGGTATCATAATGCTTCTTCTTTGGCTTGAATTAATGTGATTAAACAGTCTGTTGTCATGCCAGCTTTTAGACTTCACCAATAAACAGACTCCAATTGTACCTCTCAAAGAACTAAAGTTGTTGAGACTCTAAACAATCGAGATGCATAGAAAAGCTTGTCACTTCTTCATGAGCGCTGGTTATTTGTGAAAAAGTAGAAAGGTTTGTTGTGGCTCCACATAGTTGTTAGACCTTTAAGGCTTTATTGAGTGCTCGAAGAGAAAAAAAGAGAGAAAATCTCCCTGCTGTAGTTAATAAGCAACAGTTGAAGTAAACGTCATGAAAATAAAATATTATCAACATGTGTATGTTTGTGCAAAGCATAATGTATCTGTGTCCTCAGGTTCAGCTCTGAGTGATGGTCAGTGGCACTCTGTGGAGCTGATCTCCAGACGAGGACTTCTGGCTGTCACTGTAGACGGAGAGGAAGGAGCCACTGCCCATGCCAGTCCCTCATTCCTAGTCACCGCAGAAAGCCACATTTTCTTTGGCGGTATAACACGAAAAAATTCCCATGCATTATTCTCACTGTCAATATTGGTCGTCATGGTAACCTCCTGTTGTTCGATTATCTGACAGATCTTTTCCCTGTCCTCTGCAGGCTGTCCTCCTGAAGGGAGCAGCCAGCAGTGTGTGAACCCCTACAAGACGTTCCAGGGATGTATGCGCCTACTGACTGTTGACAGCAAACCTGTGGATTTGATCATGGTGCAGCAGAGGCTGATGGGAAACTACAGTCACCTGCAGATTGACATGTGTGGCATCATTGACAGGTAAGAGGAAAAACTTTGGAAATGTATACGTATGGGATAATAACCAAAGCAATTGCACAGCTAAATGGGATTCGACATTGTTTCTTTATTTTGAAAAGTGTTTTTGGCAAGAGAAAAACTAATAGGAAACATTATGTTTTTTTGCCACTGTTAAATTTGAAGCCTTCTCTGCAGCAAATAGCAAATAGCAAACAGAGGGAGTTACAGGAGCGACACTAGCGTCTCAACATGGACTAATATTTCCTGTCTAAGAAAAGATTGTGGCCTCGTCTGCCTTTATACGCATCATATTACTTGCAGCTTCCTTGTGGTTTTCCTTGTTCGTTACACTTTTGAGGATGCACACGCCCATTTAAAGATGAGGGCACTGTGTCTCAGAGCTGATATATTTACCCGTGTGCACTGCAATAAAAGGAGGCATGATGTCAGTTTAAAGTTGGACATTATTTGATTTAAAAATCTTGGTCCCTTGATGAACAAAATACATTTAGAACACAGAGGGACTAAATCACTGTTAAACCGGCACAGATGCACTGAACAAGAAACTGACAAATTCCATTACTAGCATTGGACATGATCAATAGTCACTATTTCTGTATCATCATGTACTGAGTTAAATATAGCTCATTACAGAATGTGTCTCTTTTTCTGCATTGCACGAACGGGCTCTCTATTTGTACATGACTGGAATCATGAACTTTTTCCAAATCACTACAGCCTATTGGTACCAATCAATCCACTTTATTTGTATAGCACATTTAAACAACAAAAATGTCTCCAAACAATTAAACAGAAATTTCCATATAACAATAAGAAATAAATAATCACAAAAGTGCATAAATCTAAGACGATGCCATAAATAAAACAATAAAATCAATCAAAGACGTAGTAAATGACTTCCATATTCTTCTCTGAACAGCTGTAGTTACAATAGTATGGCAACTTGAGGAACTGATTTGACTTCTCTGGCTCTTCAACTCTAACCTACAGTTCTACTTTTCTGACATACTGTCAGCCTCAAGCTGGACTGCTCACATAAATTCTATATTTATCGTTTCAGGAAAAGACACATTTTGTGTCCCGCTTTTTGCACATAATCCTGGCATCAATTGACTACCAGAATTTGTTGTGGGTATATTTAAAAGCACAAATAAGTGGACTAAATTGAAAAGTGCACCTGCCTTAATCCCAACTGCATTTCAATAAAAGGAACCACATCAATTATTGCTAAAAAGCAAACTGAGAGCCTGCTGAGTAAGCACTTTTCCATCACTAAATGTCCTACAGAGAAAAAGATTAAAAAACATGCAGTTTTCCTGCTCTCTTTTTCAGTTTCTCAGTCACATTTTGCTGACCTCATTTCCCCTCCTAATATAAGTTTGGCAAGTTGCTGCTGAGCTCCATTCATCCCAAACTTGATTCCCTTTGTTGCTCCCTCCCTCCCTCCTTCTTTTCCATTTCTGGACCTTGATTCCCTCTCTTACATATCACTCTGTCGCCCCCCCTGCATTTGTCTTTTGCCTCGCAAAGTATCCTATTACCATCCTATAAAAATCCTATAACCCCTTTTTTTCTTCACCTTTTGCTCCTTTGTCTGTTTTTTCTTGCAGCCCAAGCTGAGTCCTGACACATAAGTAAAAAGTATTGATTAAAAGTTTGTCCAATATGTTTTGCTGGAGGCTTTTTGGATGCCTCAGTCTATTTGAAATGTCAAAAGAAGTTAGAGGACAAAATAACTGCAGGTTTTTCAATCAGAGGAATCCCTGAAGAGTTTCCCCAAAATGCGCTGCAGATCAACAGGAAACAAGCTTGTTTCTGGTTAAGCTGACTGATTATTATGTTATACTATACTATCTATTATATTACACAATACTGCACTGTAGTTTCAACACAAATAATAAATATAACAAGGCATCAATTATAGATCAGTGCTTGTTTCTGTTTCCTAGGTGTTCTCCGAGTCACTGCGAACACGGAGGCAGCTGCACTCAATCATGGAGCACCTTCCACTGTAACTGCTCCAGTACCGGCTACAGTGGAGCCACCTGTCACAGCTGTAAGGGCACCAAGCTTTGTTGTTGTTTAAAGGTCACACACACAGTACAGACTCTGTGGTCTGTGTGTACTTGTATACAGTATGTTTGCACTACATATGGTGGTGTAATGAGATAACCTGCTGCGTTCTCCTTGAGGTCCCTGCAGACATGCTGCAGCAGAAGGTCAAGCTCAAACATATGACCATCATTGTAGTAGCCTTTAAAAACCTAATATAGGAGTAGAAACAATGGAAAAAGATACAGAAAGAATGGAAAAGACGGCCAAAAAAAATGATAATTTTGAAAAAGGCTCATAAGTCTAAAAATTCCGCCCCACAGCTGCGTCTCTGGAGAGAGAAAATATTCATCTCTGCCCCTCCTTATGGCCCATGTTTTATTCAAAATATAAATGTTGGTTACTGTATGAGTGACAGTTGTTTTAAAGCAGATATGAAAGCAGAGCTCAGATATTGTGGAATAGTTTGCTGAACACCAAATTAAGTGTCTGCTTGTCAGTTATCTGCCACATGAAGTAAGGGTATTGTCAGAAGAGATAACTGCGATGACATGATTATGTTCGTCTTTCTCTTCTCAGCAATATACGAGCAGTCCTGTGAAGCATACAAACACAAAGGCAACACTTCAGGATACTATTTCATCGATGTGGACGGCAGCGGACCAATCAGACCACAGCTGATATACTGCAATATGTCAGGTAGCTCGCATCATAACACACCCACATATCATTCCACACCATACGGACCCTATGATGTTCAGCCTATATATTTTTTTCACTTTTGTCTTTTTTTCGCTGTAGTAATGCTGAGTAAAGCATATGAAAGGCAAATCCCTCCTATACACACACACCTATAGAAAAGAGGGATAATATTTTCTTTTTTGTGTCACTCTCCACCAGAGGACAACACTTGGATTGAAATCCAGCATAACAACACAGAGCTGACCCGAGTTCAACCTACACTGGGAAAGACTCAGCACTCAGCTCACTTTGTGTACACATCTGGAGAGGAGCAGCTGTCAGCCATCATTAGCCAATCAGAGCATTGCGAACAGGAACTGACTTATCACTGCAAAAAGTCACGCCTCAACACACCAGGTAAGGCTTGATGTTAAAACCATCTCTCTCTTTTTTAATAGAAAAACATTTTTTAACATGGATTAAAACCATTTAATCTGTATCACATCTATCAGTTTAAACAAATATGGCTCATATGAAAATATTCATTAGTTGTCTTTAATACTAAAAAGCTTTATAGGTTCTAAAAATACACTTGATAGGAGCTAATAATTGGACTTGTGAGTGTAAATTGTCATAATAATGTTGCAGAGTTAAAATGTCAAACACATGGTGGTATAACATTCAATATGTACTGAAAATTATTTGAATTATTGTGAAAAAATATATATATAAATGAGAGACAGGTGACCATTTAACCAACATTTAAATTTAGAAACTAAAAATAATATTTTGGGGGAAAAAACAAGATGACGGGTATCGTTCGATTTGAGATGGAGTACTTGCAGTTGTGGTTTTAAAATATGTATTTGTTGCAGATGGCTCTCCTGTCAGCTGGTGGGTAGGTGGTCCAGGTGCAGGACAGTTGCAGACTTTTTGGGGAGGGGCTTCACCAGCCAGAAAGCAGTGTGCCTGTGGTCAGCAGGAGAACTGTGTGGACCTTAAACGCCACTGCAACTGTGATGCTGACAGCAACGAATGGTACTGTCTGTTTCCTTTAAATCAATGGGAAGAAAAAAGGGAATTTTCTTGGTTTAAGACAAATGCTCTTTTCAAGTGTAACACCTGGACTGGTAAGTATCCAATGTATTTATATGCTATTCCACTGGTGGAAACAATAATGATAAAATGTTTTATTGCCACCCTGATCCCTGATTTTATTGTATCGTCTTTCTCTTTTTGGTTTCTATTGCTAGTGATGTTTTCTCTCTTCCTCTTCTTCATCCTGTCCTTTTCAGGGCTAATGACTCAGGTCTGCTGACCCATAAGGAGACCCTTCCTGTTAGAACCCTGGTGCTGGGGGATGTCCAGAGGCCTGGCTCTGAGAGCGCCTACAGGGTGGGGCATCTACGTTGCCATGGAGACAGTAAGTCCAGTCCAGAGCCAAGCATTAGGATTACAATATTTTTGTTAATGCGCAACTATAAACTCAATTCTCTGATAAACAATGGTAAACATTAGGAAATGGGATTTATAGGATTTGTATTTATTTTCAGAGAACGCCTGGAATGCTGCTTTTTTTGACAAAGACACATCGTACCTCCACTTTCCCACATTTCAAGGAGAGCTTAGTGCCGACATCTCCTTACTGTTTAAAACAACCTCACCGTCTGGTGTCTTTCTGGAAAACCTGGGCATCAAAGACTTCATTCGGATTGAACTGAGCTGTAAGTAAAACTGTTTACTGACTTTTCTTAGAAGTGAATACATCTTGAGCAGGTGGCTCGTCTTTGGAATACAATTTTGAACCCGAGTGAACTCAAGTTCTAAACTTCAAGTTCTCAAAACATTGCATTGTTGTTTCTTCTTCTGTTTCGTGATTGTTTTGCTTTGTTACTGTTGGAAAAGAGGAAGATTTAAGGAAAAAAGTTGGATCTTATCCTTTCTGAATTGTGACAGGAGCATGAGGATATTGTGTTTCTGCCTGAGCAAACCTTTGAGTGACGAGCTGTAGCAAGTGACGTGTGGACTGCAGGGATAAACAGAAGTGAGGAATGAGGAGGAATGTGTGTTGGTATCACTTTATTCTTCTTACCTGACACAGCCTCTACTGAGGTAGTCTTCTCCTTCGATGTGGGTAACGGCCCGCTGGAGGTTCGTGTGATGGCTGATTTCCCGCTGGACAACAACAGGTGGCATAGGATCCGAGCCGAGCGTAACATTAAAGAGGCGTCGCTTCGTCTGGACGACCTCCCTGCTGCGACACGCGAGGCGCCTTATGATGGGCACATCCACCTGCAGCTGAACAGCCAGTTGTTTATAGGTACGTTTGTGTCTGTGAGTCAAAATGTATTTTCATTTGACAGAACCACTGCTCTAGAAGTCATGCAGATCAATGCTGCATTTTTGTGCAAACTGGTAAACAGGTGTGCTCACATTTCCAAACCTTTCTGCAACTCTGTTTCGTCCGTTAGTGTTGCAGTTACTTTTCTCACTCTGTAGGTTTCTGTCAACTTACACACTTGTATGGTTTGTATTTATTGAATGCACATCTTTATCTGTTTTGCACAGGAGGGAAGTGGTTTGTGACAGCAAAAAAAAAACTCCTGAGCCGAACTGAAGACTACATTTCTGCTTCTCATCCTTTTTCATCCTGTACAGGAGGTTAACTTGCATAGCTGTCTGTGATTATTGATCCCCACTGAAATTGAGAGTTAAAAGTCCTTCCTTGTTCAGGGTCAATACAGTATATCCACAGGACTGAGAAAGTCCTATAAAAAAAAAAGTATATATGTATTTATATAGGGGGAAAAAATGCATTTGTGCCATAGATGTCAGTTTCTTTGCAGTAAACTCGGTTCAGTGTTCAGTGAGAGATGTCACGCCCTAATGTGAACCTCATCATCGATGCAGTGGTGGAAAGCTGTTTATCTCATCATAACAGGCTTAAGGAGTCTTGAGCTTGATAATTTGGTTCTCTGAGGCAATGATAATGTTGCAGGGCCTGACATCTGAAGACAGTCAGGGGTTGTATTATAAAAGTTCAAAAAAAACAATTTGTTTTTCAGTTTAAGTTCTCCTCTGGAAGAAAAGAAAAGTATGTTCTGTTACGGTCAGCAGGCCAGAAAGGACAAGCAGACTGACAGCTTATCAACATTCAGAAGGAGGTCTGGCCTGACAGAGAACCCATAAAAAGTCCACCCATTGAAAAGTTTGTGGGATACAGTACTACATCATGCCATCATTTTAAAACTTTAGTTTGAGAGTTTCAAATTCATGAAGGTTGGGGGACAGAGAATTTTTGTTTGTTGATGTTCTAATCAGATGAGTCAGTGTTGTTCCCCATGTGGGTATAAGAGATGAGTTGCTTTTCATTTATTGTTGAAAGAATATCACGTTGCAATATGCTGAGAAAATCCTATCTGCTATAATTTTTCAAGGAAGTGGTTAGAAAAATTGGAAAAAAAATATTTTCTTGCATTTTATTTCAGCTCATCATTTGAAGTTTGAAGAGAATTTTTTTTTAATAGTCTGAAATAGTACTGTCTCAAAATATCAGTCTTTAACAATTTTATGTTATATCATTGTAATAGTTAATGAAAAAATAGGTATTTTGAATGATACCTTTTGATATATATATTTTTTGGTCTAAATGATAAACATAGCATAAAAAAACAGGGTTACCTGTATATACACAGATATAAGAGAAGAGTCAAGAAATGGAGGACGGAGAAATTGCATGCTGAAGTTTCTCCCGTGTGTCTTCAGGAGGAACAGCGTCCAGACAGAAGGGCTTCCGGGGTTGCATTCGCTCTCTGCAGATGAATGGTGTCACTCTGGACTTGGAGGAGAGAGCAAAGATCACGCCCGGTGTTCAGGCAGGGTGTCCAGGACACTGCGACAGCTACGGCTCACTCTGCCAGAACGGAGGTCGCTGTGTGGAAAGACCAAACAGCTTTTCCTGCAACTGTGTCCGTTCTGCTTTCACAGGAGCTTTCTGCAAGAGAGGTACAGGCTTTGTTCCTAATCTCACAGCTGCACCTGCCATCGCGGAGACACACTGACAAGTATTACTCTGAAAAGTCAAAACAACTCAAACTACAAAAAAATGAATGCAGAAAATGTATAATTGACATTTCACTCATTGTGGGGGGATGTGTACGTTTTTTGCTCTCAATGTCTAAGGAAGGTGGCGGAAGGCTTTATACGTCATTACAACAGCACACTATCAGAGTGTTATATTCTGTTGTTGACAAGTCAATCTGATGGTTTTCTGCAGCGTTTTTTTTCCCCTCAAGCTTACTAATTAGTTTTTTGTCAGTGCTCCTGGGTCGCTGTTCACCCACAGGATAATTTACTCATAGGGCTCCCATGTGAGATTAGCTGCAACATGTCTTCAACATTAACACAAACCCTATTTGCTAAATCAAATTTAAATGCGAATCACACCATCTCGGGAAGACAATGTTAATGTGTTTGAAATCTGAAGTAAGCAATGCACAGGTTTGTTCATTTTGCCTTTTTACCTGAAAATAATTAGCAGTTAACCAAATTTTTCCTTTGTTTAAACCTTTTCAACAGACAAAAAAATAATAATACATCACACATGCAAAATAACTACCCACCATTCTCTCCATCCTTGCAGAGGTTTCAGCCAACTTTAGGTCAGAAACATCTGTCACCTATACCTTCAAGGAGCAGATGTGGAGCGTTTTCAACAGGAGCAGCAGCAGCACCCTACCCTCCTCCATCTACTCGGACACGACCCTGAGAGCAGAAAATGTCTCCCTGAGCTTCAGGACCAGCCAGAGTCCCACCCTGCTGCTCTACGTCGGCTCTTTTCACAGAGAGTATCTGGCTGTGCTGCTCAACAAGCATGGTGAGCGCGCCGATCCTCTTGTATTTATTATGTTTGTATCCAGGAACACTTGTTCTTACTCGCCTATTTCCTCTTCCCTTATCTAAGTATCTTAAATGCTTCTTTGATTAATTCAATTCTACTATTTATACTGCATGCCAAAATAGAGCCCAAGAACATCGAGAAATATCAACTTCAAAGTAAAAACGATTTCTATAAATATAAACTAAGTTTTTAGAAATGTCACATCTAAAAGACTGGATTTGAAACGTTTATTTTGTTCATGTGGCGCTCATAGTGTCTCTGTGTTTCAATCTAACGTGCATTTATCAATGTGTGTTCTGCCTATTTGTGTTTGCAGACAGGCTGGAGGTCAGGTACAGACTTGACAAAAGTAAAGAAGTTGAGATCCTGAGGAGCAAAGTGGGGAATCTCGCAAACGGACAGCTACATTCTGTGACCATCAGTAGACAAGCAGATGTTGTCTCTCTGCAGGTAACGTGCACATACACGACAGACTTAGCATTTCCTAAAAACTTCAGTCAGCCTGTATGTTAGTTTGTCTCCTCACCATCAGTCGAATTCAGGAGGATATGAGACCAAGAGGATAAGCAGCAAGGAAGCTGCAGGGAAACGCTTGTTGAAAATGTCCACACATATTGAAGGTTGAGCTGCAGTTAAAAGTTGTCACAAAACATGTTATAGGCTCCTCCGAGAGGGCCTTTTTCTTTAAGACACCTGCAACCAATCTTTCTGCTAAAAACAATTCAAAGGCTTCAGAATTGTTCTGTTCAGTAGATCACACTAACCTTGAGACACTTCCTACAAAGACATCTTTGAATCAAGTGGCTAAAGTTCAAACATTTTTGCTTCATAAGAATAACATTTTATTTGATATACTTTATTAATCCCCAAGGGGAAAATTGTGGTTCACACTCTGTAATTTTAGAGATGCACTTCTAACACATACAGGCCTGAATCACACACGTGCACAAGCAGGACCGGTGGACATGCATAAATGGAGAGATGTCAGAGTGCTGTTTGGGGTTCGGTGCCTTGCTTAAAAGAAAAAGCATTGGCGATGATGTTTGATTTAGGAACTGTCATGTTATGGGATGTAGATGTTTCTTCCTCCTTATGTATCAGCATCATGTTCTTAAAGGTTGAGTTAGATTTGGAAAAAGGATGAATGTTTGTGGTAAAAATGATGGAGACAAAAGTCAAAATTCCTTCATTATTTAAAGTCCCTTGTCTTGTACTTTTGCTCCTGTCATAACAAGGTTCTCTAAAGAGCTTGAACACTTAAATACAAGATTAGGATGTTCCATGGCGCTGTCTGAAAAGATCCAAGATCCTCTTTTTAAAAGTACATCAAAATTATAAAAATGTTGTACTCATTTAAATATATTCAGTGCTTTTGCTTGATGCAGTTTTTTTTTTTGTTTGTTTTATCTTTTGGCATGCTCAATGAAATTTACATCAGCAATCATGTTAACACAAATGTAAAGTTACTTTTTGTCTGCATTCACAAAAGTAGTTAATTTTCCATTTGGTTATGTTTCCTTTTTTTTTTTTTTTTTTTTTTAATTTGCTAAAAAAGCAAACATGATTGGCCATTAATCTTAAGTTTCCTTTTAGATTGACAAGAACTCCAAAGAGGACTTCAACCTGTCATCTGATGTAGAATTCAACGCCATCAGGTCGCTTGTTCTGGGCAGAGTGCAAGGTAAGGAAGAGAGCTAAACTCTTAATAAGTAAAGCATGTTGTAAAGAACATGCAAACAAAAATGCAGACCAACCCAACAACAATGGAAATGAATCTAAGTAATCAGTCCACCTGTTAACACAAGTCAATAGTCAAAGAGAATAATAGAAATTACATGTCAAGTGTCAATTACAGCTTCTGTGTTGATCACACATTAAGGATTCTTTCCAGATGTGCTGATAATGTGCCTGTGTAGGTCATTTTGAAACTCTGCTGAACAGAGGGATTTTTCTTCCTTGTTGGAGGGCTCCAGACTAACTTTTCCCACCAGGTCCCAGAACTGTCCCGAAAAACAATTTTAATTGTCTCAAAGTAAATTTGATTATCCCAAAATCAAAATGTAGCTTATTATTGTCTGTAATTGTTTGTATCAGAAAGTTTTATTATGCTATAGACCCTTGCATTTTCTAATATTGTATATAAAAAACACATTTGTATCAGGTAAACTGAGTATTGACGTGCACGTTGAGTGTATTGGTTATTTAAATTAAGTTTTAATAAAGATTTCTGTGCGACACTCAAGTCCATGTAAACGCGCTCAATGAATCTTGGGTTATGGTTATAAATTATATTTGGAGACCGGACTAATTAAAAAAACTCATACTGGTGATTTGGTCACAGTGACCCAGTGCCACCCCACCCAAAAATTCCTGACATGCCCCTGCATGGGTTTAGGATATATGCAGCAGTATATTCAAGAACAGTCTGTGTGATGGTTCTCCAGTGATAATCCAGAACTACTGAGACATACTTATAAATATTATTCTCTGTTTCTGCAGAATCTGCTGATTTGGACCAGGAGCTGTCTCGACTTGCCTCTCTTGGTTTTATAGGCTGTCTGTCTGGTGTCCTCTTTAACTCCATCAGCCCTCTGAAAGCTGCTCTGCTCCATCCAGACACCAGCCCTGTTACTGTCACTGGATCGCTGATCCAGTCCACGTGTGCTTCCTCTTCTGCCTATTCTTACACAGCAGAAACCACACATCACCTGTCAGGTCAGAGAGATGTTGTTCTTTTTTAACACTGTTTCCACAATAAGCTTCATTTAAAGTTGTTATTTTAGTGTCTCATACAGAAAGAAATGATGTAGCTGCCATAGCACTGAAAGAATAATACAGATTTGTCCAGTTTCAGCAGAAGACTTGGGAGGAAGGGCAGTTTTCGTCACTGAAGTGTTTGAAGCCAGATTTAGAGCAACGTTTCATTTTGAATTAACATAAAGATTAGACAGTTGGATTGTCATAATTTGGTCAAAATCATTCATATTTGTTCAGAGGAATATATTAGAGGAGGAAATATAAAAAGTCTTATTCTCACTGTGTGAAATAGGAGGGTTGACGAGTGACCGAGTGAAGATGCTCAATTTTGTTTGAGACTTTTCAGCTCCGGATAATAATAACTATAAAGGCCTGATTCCACATTCTGAGTTTAAAACTAAATGTACTTTAAGAATAGTCTTTCCAAATGCTGAATACTGTAAAGGTAAGGACTTCTGGCAACTAGTACTTATCCAATGATATGTTTGCTTGTTGAAAAATTGGTATTTTGACTGTACTTTTAAAAATAGGACCTTTTACTAGGCAGTCGGGCAATACGGAAGACAACGGAGTGCTAAGACTCAGAACCTATTTTCTTATGTATAATCTATATCTAAAAGAAAAATAAACAAGTAATGAGTGTAAAGGGAGGGTATAAAAAGCTGTATTAGTTTTCTAATTTTCTTTGAAATATGAAAACTATATCTTGATTTCCAAACTGTAATTCTGTACTGTTGACTCTCCATCTATAGAATAACTGTAATAAGTTAGAGAAAATTGATAGCAAGTGGCAAACCCAAAGACCTTTCAATGTATTTACAGACATTATGGCGCCATGCAATTATAGCACCCACTCTCTCTAGGGGACCAAATGAATTAAAACTATTGAAGTGTTCACAGGCGGTCGTGTCCATCTTTCTGTGTGGGTGCTACCTCTCAAACTTTAAAATGGGACCAATGGGTATTTTATAATGGAAGGACACTGTGATAATGGACATAACATGAAGCAATTAATGAGTTTCCTTTAGAATATCTGTCCCATGAGGTCACACATACAGAGTATTATAGGGTTCTTGTATTGGAGCGTTTCACTGCAGCACTGCTCTTAATTTATATTTTCCATGTTGCAAAGGACCTCTGTGCTCCTCTACTTTCTCTTTTATTCTATCACAATCTTTGCACCAGCTTTTCCTACTTTTTTTTTCCCTCATCACTTATTTATTTTCCTGTGATCCTTCCTCCTCATGTGTCTTGTCTCCTTCGTACCTTTAATTCTGCTCCTCTTTCTTTACTCTGTTTCTCCTGCCTATCTTTACTCTAGACCAGTCTGGATCAGTGAGACAGGGTCAGCCTTTAGTGAATGCCATCAGAAGTGACTCAGCCATGATTGGAGGTAAAATGTTAATGTTTAACTCAAATCTATTTGGTTATCTGTGGTCCTTTTGTCATCAAACTTGCCTGCTGTGTAGCACTTTAAATGTTGTCTCCTCAACAGCATGACTGTGTTCAAGTAAGCAGAACTTACTACAATGCAAATCACTTAATAGTCCAAGTAAAACAACTTTGATTTATCGCTGACATGGGTGCAGAGGCCTCCAAATTGCTGAAACAGCCCAGGGAGCTGGTATAATAATAAATTGACTGCACTTCTAGTTTAAGTTGGATTTTTATCATGTTTCACTTCAAAATGTGGGGGTTAAAAAAAAATGCAAGGAAACGGACATCTTGAAGATCCAAATGATATATTATGGGGTGAGTAAGAAAACTACAGTCCCAAGGTAAAGTAACAAAGTTAATGCCCTTGATGAAATCTAACCACTAAGTGGCCCATTGGTAGTCATTTTCACTCCCATTTACAGATATAAAGAAAGTCCAAGTGACCTATCAGCAGCCCAGAGGGCGCACTGCAATTTGTAATAATTGACACATCTGCTGTGAAAATAGGATAATCTCTTTGCTCTTATCGTCCTTTCAACAGAAATAGATGCTGGTAATCGTTGCCATTGACGCAGTTTGGTTAGATTAACTACTTGAGAAATGTTTACAATAGGATCATGGTTTTGGTTAAATGAAGTTTTTCAAAAGAATGGAAGTGAAGTAGCCTACTGAATGATTGTGACATCTTGTGTCAGTGGAAATAAAGTACAGTAACTTTGTTTTTGGCCTCAGAACCAATCGTCTGCCTTCAAGCAATGACATGCCTCTGAGAACCGTGGTCATGACTGCTTTAGATTACAATTAGCAACCTGAGAGGTATCAGTGTGTTCAGAAAAAAAGGATGTGAAATTCACCCCTCCAGATATTTCTGCTATCATTTTTCCAGTTTTTCTGTTAACAGTAGCCTGAAAAAGAAAGACATGTCCATTTATCTGCATCAGCGATTGTGAAATGCTCAGTATTTTAAATTCCACCACCAGAGGTCAATCAACAATATAACAACAGATGATGAAATCATGGGATTCTCTCTGGTAGATATTGTAGTGTAACATTTTAAATTTAAGTTTGTCAAAATATTTATCGTGATAAAATTTAAAATGCTTATTTGTTTGATAGAGGTTAACATATGTATGTTATGTTAGATGCATTTGTTCACACTTTCAATGTAAAGTTGTTTTTTTCTTGTTCATTAGTATCAAAAATGGTTTTACAGTTATTCATGGTTAGTAAACAATAAATCATGAAAAATTCCAACGAAAAGATAAGATGCCTTCAGTAAATTTGAGTCATGAAATGTCTTTGTTTCTCTAGTAGAGTCTTCAATTTGAGTACAGAAAGCCGTCATTCACACAGCTGACACATCAACACTTTTCCCCTTTTTCTGCCCTGTAGGTGTCATCGCAGTGGTGATCTTTGTGACCGTGTCTGCATCAGCTGTAATGGCCCGAGTCCTCTACAGGAGGAAGGACCCGTGTCAGAGCCAGGAGACAAAAACAGTCAAACCCGAGGACAGCCCAGAGCTTGAATTCAGCAGCCCAGCTGCACACACACAGAATGGTCTAAGAGAGAACCAGAAAGAATATTTCATTTAGGTGAAGGTCTGACCTCACAGAGTGAAAGATGCCTTGTCAAGCCTTAGTGCTTTACACCGGAAAAAAACTGAGCCGGAGCACTGACTCTTCAAGACAGGAGGGCAAACAGAACACAATAGTTATAATAGTTTCCTTTTATTTTCGCCTCTGTGGTTGTGTTTGTAAAAACTGTATGTAAATACACAAGAACGGTTTGAGTTTATGTCAATAGATTTGAACAATTACTGTAAATATTTTACGATGTTATTGTTACACTTTACTTTATAGAAGTAAAAACATTTGTCGGTAGAGATTTTAATGCATTTTCTTTAAACAAAGATTGAGTCACAACACTGTCATACATTGTTTCATAACAACATGCAGCTCAAGCGAGCATCAGCTGTCTCTTATTGTCTTATGTACCTATCAGATTTTTACCCCTTTTCTATTTTTATTTGTGTGGCTTGTGTAGAGAAAGATGAGAAACAAAGTAGATGGATAAGTCGCAGTGAGTATCCAAGAAAGTATTTCTTGATTTTTCCTTACTAGATCTGTGGTGAAAATATTTCGTTTTGACTTTTGTTAACACTGGATTAAAAGTTATTCGGCTCACTCCTATCAAAGGCTGGTGAGCACAAAGCACCATACTTCCGTTTCTCTACTTTCAAAACAAAAGCACCAGGTGTCATCATTATTACAAGGGGAAGCTGAAATTGATAGAGCAGAGAACTGAACGTTTAAAGGCTGTAGTGTGAACAATCGGCATCCTCCGCTGAGCAATGAGATGCAAATGCATCTGATGTTCACATGATCTTAAGACGTGCTGTTAGTAAGTGATTGATTCCCACTTGTTTTCATAGCTTTAGTTTGATTTTATTTATTGTGCCTTTCTTCTTCTTTCTTGCCTTCATTCTTCTAGGTTCACATTGCATATTTGTAGTTTTCTCCAAGTCTGTGCGTTTAGTTCTTAAGGACTGACTTTAAATCGTTTGGCTTGAACAAAAGCTTGACTCATATTTCAATGCAATCGCTTCGTTTTTGTCTGTGAACGCACAGATGTATAGATCCGACTGAACATTTCATGTCGTAAACACAAACAGTTGTTAAATTGTTTTAATAAAATTAATGTAGTTACAAGTGTGGAGAACAAAAGGAATACAAATGTTAAAGAATTAACTGTCACCACCCAGCAGGTTGTCAGAGGATGACAAGTGTTGTCCAATAAGGTTCAGAAACACACCTGCACCAACCAGTAGCCTACAGTTTATCCCTGTAGGTGCCCTTAAAGAGTATAATTCAGTGGAACCTTAGTACACATGGACTCCAGCATTTATACATGCATCTCATATTGTAGCACCAACACAGCCTGGTGTTGTTTTGACAAAGTCCTGTCATGTGAGTCAGTGAAGCAAGTGTTTTCAGTGAGAACTATTTACTGACTGAACGTCACTTCTAATTATTTTGGGTTCAGGTGAAAAAGGTGGTTTGTCCTCCTTTTAGGCATTACTTTGAACTGTGTACGAATGTTGATGACAGTGTGAAGAATTGTATTAATTCTCAGAGACTTGCCTTCACTGAATTAAATGTGTACAATTATTTAAGTTAGAAACAAAATTGTGTTCAGTGTTAATTAAACGCCTGCTCTTTTTCTGTCTTTTCAGTCAGATTCCTTACAATGGTGCATGTGTAGTTCTATTTACTTTTTTCCCCTTATTGGAGTCATTACAGACTCATCCAGTAGCACTATTAAAAAAGTCTGTGATTAAATGAGCAAGAAAACTTTGTGGATGATCAATGAACACCTTTTAAAAACCTACAGAAAGCAACAGATTTTTAAAGTCCAGAGACTTGAAACTGGATCAATAATACATTTGTTAAATTAAGGTAAAAGTCAAATGTCATTACCATACATTTCTACATTGAGCATGTTGCTATTGAAGGAATATTCACTTGCTTTTGTCTGCAGAGAGGAGATAGCGTCATTGTCCACTACTTTGTGAAGCATTCAGGTGCTGCAGCCGTCAGGTTTATTTTAGTCACAAGCAAGCTTTGGCTCTCTGGATATGAAATAATAATAACACAGAGCTGTGAGATGTGATGAAGCCTTTAAATGCCTGCTGTCGGCCCCCTTTGCTTACACTTACTAAGACGCCATTAGGACTCAGATGTTCCAGATGACTGTGTAAAGTAGTTGTCAGCAGGTGTTAGAAACGGAGAGGAAAGCATCCATGCCTCCAATAACGCCTCATTAAGTAATATCTTATCTTATTAGAGAGAATACATGTACATGCTTTAGTGAAGTGTGCTGGAGCAGTGAAAGAGAGCCAATAATAAGTCAAACAGTGATTTGAAGCAAATACAATAATATGAGGAACAACCCTTCCAACAAAAGTTGGATCGTCTGACAGTACACTATCCTGAATGTGATTTTTTTTTAAGCTTCGTTTTAACAAGACACTGCATTCAGCATAAGGTAAACTCGCAGAAACAGGTGCTGTAGAGTTCAGAGGGCAAAAATCAGACGACACTAAAGCCACTTTGTGCAAAAGATACACTGACCCTTGTACTTTACGTTGTAGGAGATTGAAACCGTAAACATTACGTACCCTTTTTGAGAAGTTACAACTACATTTTAATCTAACAATTTTCTCTCTTGATAAAGCTGTCAGGTTTCAACCGGACATCATTTTAGCCTGTGATCTGACTAGCAATCCCATGAGTCTGCAGCAGCACAAGAAGGAACAGCTCCAAAAAACAGCTTTTAACAAATGGACTGTTCACAGCTTTGATTTTTCACTGACTGCTCATCAATCATAATCATTCAGGAGAATGCATCCAGAATGTAAATGTAACTTTTATTGGTGTTAAAACATTTCTCTGCCGGAAGATACTGCCAGCTGTGTCACATTAAAGTTCCAGCTGTCCCTTGTGTCAGCTGGCCATTGCTGTTAAAAAGCCCTGCTGACAGCATGCTCACTGCCTCAGTGTGCATGCTGACAGCGCAGTCGTTAAGGGTCAGTGGCACACAGGCCACAGGTTGGACCATTCATGCGAAACTCCCACTGACTCAAATTTGGTTCATAACAACTTTTCTTTTCTTTTCTTTTTCCAGCAGCAGATGTCAGTGCGGAAAGAAACAGAGCAACTGGCCTTACAGCACTAAGATCACAGGATCATGGAGTTGCTTCAGTGTTAGCTGTCAATACTGGATGCTTTGTTTTTCATCAACTTGCTCAAGTATAGAGCAACACAATGAGTTACACACCAGGGAGCACAGTTTGACTGTCAACACTTTACTCCCTCCTCTTGTTTAAAAGTGGGTAAATCCTGATTTTTGCACATGCACTTAGTTGGAAGAATCACAATGAATCTTTTTTTTTTTCAATTAAACTCACTGAAAGGATTCAGAAGTTGTTAGGATTTTGCACAATTCATCCTTAAAATGCTCTTAAAAATATACTGGTAAATATGTTCATGTCTTTATTATCAACTGTCACTCTGAATACATCACCAAACTAACTGAAACTTAGTTGTTCTAGTTGTTGTTGTAACGAAGAACTCACCACTTCTGAGCTTCTCTTCTCTTTCTTGTTGCAAGGTACATATTTATGTTGCACAGGTGGCAGCTCTGTGTGGAAGTTTCTATTTGAGCTTGTTCACAATCACCATCCACAGTAACTTTAACTGCTTACAATGCTTTTGCAGTGTTCAAATCATACCATCCATATTTATAACCATCCATGAGCAGGCCAGGTCCTGTGATCGAACCCTTGGTAATTGTTCAGTCTCAGTTGCTTTATCACATCAGTGATGCTGTTTATGGCTCAAGGTCAGAGCCAAGAGTCCAGGGCACAGAGGCAATGATGGATTACTGTTTCCAGGGTCTTGAACTCTGCAAGACAGTGACAGATTTCAGCAAATCGAGAAATGAGCCCTTATTGACAGCTCAGTGTGCCTTAGGGATAAATTGCCTCAGAACTTTCTTAAGTGTGTTCTGATGAGGACTCAACATCCTGTAGGATAAATGAAGTGTCTCCCCTTGAGGAAACTGTAATCTTATGTCTACTGAAGGAAAACTTTGCCCCCCCCCCTTTTTTGTCTAATGGGTTGCAGCTGAGGTAAACAATTGCCTGGACTCAGCATTAATGGTTTTCCCCACTGATTATCTAAATTAACCTACAGTATACAATCATTAGAATGTATTACACTTTGGTCTCTTTTGAAGCTTCAGCAGAATCCAGTATGGGAAGATACCACTAAATTCTAATTTCTGGTTTAACAAAGGACTTTAACCCAGAACATCTAAATTGACTCCAATGTGTGACCAATAGGCTACATTGGTTATCAAGATATAACCATTAATAACTGTGGAAAGACAGAAACTGTGGGACTCATTACTGCAATTCTTTGTTCGTCTAATGTGTTTAAATTCTCTTTTCATTCTGTTGTAATAATTTGTTTCAGTTATCCACACAACCATAACAGATCACAACACATGTCCTAATATACAATACATTTCAAATGAAAAAACATATCTCATTTTAGAGCACAACATGTGAATCAGACTATATGTCCTTCTTCTTTCATATCAGTTAAGTGAAAATCAACGATTTGAATTGATTCCCAATAAACCCCAATATTAAGCCTCCTTTCGAGCACTTGTTAACATCTACTGTCTCTAGCTGTGACACTAGACCTTGAAATGAGCTTCCCAGATGTCCCCTGTGATAATGCATCTTTTTTGGTGTTTGTGTATTGCCCCTTGGTGCTTTCAGAGAATGTCTTTTTGGTTCTCACACTTTGCATCCTGTAACTCTGAAAACATATTGAATTATGCTCAAAGCGGTTTTCTACATATCTCTTTACAGTTCATCTGAACTAGCCACTGACTTTGAGTTTCATAACGTAACCTAATTTATTCAACACTGTCTTTGATGAAGGACTTTTGTTTGAAAACAATCTAGAGTTCAGATAGAGTTTTTTAACATTCATAGAGAGTGCTGCAATAAGTAACAATTTAAAACCGGTATAAGCACAAATTGGCATATTTATCTTCCTGAGTCAATTAACTACACAGCCCTAAATGATGTTTTTATAAACCAATAGGGCACTTTGCTTGGTTTACTAATTGGCTCAAGGGCCAGATACTGACACACACAGAGGTGGTTCTCTTAAAGTTGCTGGTTGCTGTTAGGGATGGTGTGGCTTTGAGCTTACGTTCCGAACTGATGCATCTATTTGAACAACAGATTTGGCAGAAGAGACCCGTGTGCTGCTTGAGCTGACAGAAGGAGATCCTTGTCTTTTATCCTCTCCACTCGTTTCGCTTCCCTAAGGGGAATAGCAGGGATCATAGACATTATGCATTGATTTTAGAAGACGGGCTCTGATCCAAGAGAGAGTGGGGAATCAAACCTTGCCGCCCCCTTGGATGACTATAACCTCCATACAAGGGCACGCACACTGGCCACTAGGCAACCAGCGGCACCTCTCCTTCCAACTTTTAATTTTGAGGGTAGGATGACACAATGTGTTTCTTTTCATTTCCCTAGGAAACTAAAATAAAAGGCCTGGTGCCATATGGGTCACACAGTAGATTGCTTTGTTATTTATTGGTGCATACAATCACAAACCTGCACCATTCATTGCAATTACATTTTAAAATTTGGGGATTTATTTGCAGTGATAAGCTGAGCTCATGTTTCAGGATGTCAAAGCCATTCACAATAAGAAGGCACATTTTCATCTGGTTACATGTGATTTGATTGTTGATGGTTACTGAATACTCTGATTTCTTGATACAGATTGTACTTTAACAAACAACTCTGATTTTTAAACATCATTATATCCCTGAACTAATGGACAGATATTTTATTTACTCCTGAAGCATTTTCCTAACATTTAAAGAGAGAGCAAATTCTAGTGCATGGACTTGGAAAATTATCAAGACTTACTGTGAGTGATGACGTGATGAGATTGTTTTTTGGAGCCTCTTGGAATATAATTTTTTACAAACAACTTAGGCGCATGAAACCTCACCAAATATAAGGGGAGGGGTGTGCATTTTTCCAAACAAGTAAAATGTCCCATAGCATGTTTTAGGCACAGGTAAGGATGTTTATTTTAAAAACCTGTGTGTAAATCCAAGAAAGTTGTGCCTGAAGGTAGAGCCTCATAGAGCTGGGAGAGCTTTTAACTTTGTCCTCTTCAGCTGAAGCAAGCTGCTCATCTCGCTTCCATAAAATATTCTGTGTTGCCCTTTTGCTAATATGAATTCTTGGCTCTACAGTATGTGTGTTTGATTTTGTCAGTAAGTTAAAACAGTGATGTGCTCTGTCTATTGGGAGAGCTGGAGAGAGCGAGATTTCTGTCAAAACAATCAGAGCAGGCGATTTTTGTCAGAGCTTCTGGGAAAACAGCCATCATCACCTTCTCAGAACTTGGTCTTGAACTTGACCTCGGGTAATAAAATGGGAAACACTAAGCACAGATTGTGTCATTTATGGAAGAAATAGTATGTGTGTGTTGATTGGGTTAAAGCATCTAATTATAAATGTATTCTATCAATGTATTTAGTGTTGTGCACCATGCAGGCCACAAGGGTGCAGTGCATGCAAACTTGAGTATTACTTAAGTGACATGGGATCATTGTTTGCCTTTGTTGAAGACACTAGAGTGGACCCAAAAGGCCTCGGTCTGGGCTATTTTGGAAGCCCAAGTTTGTTTAAGGACTGGTCGCAGCAGCATGTATAAAAGTTTATATTGGTAATTTTTAGTTTGGTAACATAAACAAGTAAAGTAGTTGAGATAAGGCTTCTTCTGAGTGATGTGATATGTTTTGTAAATAAAGCAACTTTTGAATTGTTAACTTGAATAGGAATAGGAATAGATGAGGCAGACGGGATAAGAGCAGTGACAAAGATCTCAAACAGAGGCAGGATTTACTCATCAGTAAAAGACATCAATGTTTGAAATGTGTCATATATTTACCTATAAACTTTTAGATATCACACCTAATGAAATGTTGTCGCTGCAAACATCTGTCAGCTTCTGAAAGCAGCGCTGGTGTTCTCATTTATCATGATTTCAAAGGAAAGAGGACAGACAGCTTAGACAGCAAAGGTGATTCTTCCTTTTGTCTGCTTTGACAACTGACAACTTTATTCCCTCTCTCTCTCTCACTCTTTATTGTTGCTTTTGTCTTCATTTTATCTCACCAGAGAGATTTCCTTAGCCTCTTCCTTCTCTGTATTGTGTTTCACCAAGCCACCAATTTGAATTATTTATTTTGAGCCCTTTTCTTTCATGATCAAATTTTCAATATTCAAAGTGGCAAGACTTCAGAGTAGTATGATATTGTAAGTCATCATTCCAGCAGTACAAACTCCTATCTCATCCAGATTTCTTTAGCTTCCTTTTATTCTCTAGACCCCTTAGAAACATTCAGTTGTGAAAAGTCATGCTTGTTTTCTTTCCCCTAACTTAGGGTGGCATAGCAAACTTT
Source organism: Symphodus melops (assembly GCF_947650265.1). Taxonomy (NCBI): domain Eukaryota; kingdom Metazoa; phylum Chordata; class Actinopteri; order Labriformes; family Labridae; genus Symphodus; species Symphodus melops. The sequence goes on from NC_136705.1 coordinate 12,560,332, forward strand.
AGTTTCAGCACCATGTCTCATCATCAAAGTATAAACTGTCATAACTCTGCTGCACATAATCCTGTCTTTACGTTACTTTGTGTCAATGATAAGACTCCCTAAAACACATCTATATTTAAAATGTACACAATGCTTACAGCGCCCCACAAAAGAGGAAGTTGCTGCTTTTGTATTATCACTTACCAGTCATCATGAAAGTTATTAGCTAATGTAAGCTACTGTGAATGCTGTAGAGGGCTCACTTTGATGAAGTTGGACATGACATGAATCTAAAAGTAACTAATCCAAGTAATAAACTAAGAGTCCTCTTCAAGCGAACTTCACAAAGACAAATCTTTATCAGCAAAAGCCATGAAAACCTTCCTCCTTCAGACACAGGGTGGCGCCATTTGATTGGGAATGGCAGCAACGCCGAAAGCCATGGCCCAGACAATATCTGTGGATGTTTACTGTAGTCCTGTCCAAAAGAGATGTGATTTTGAATTTCATGAATTTCACTGTATCTTTATTTCATGAATAAATTAAGTCAATGAGTTCTTGCGAACACAACATTCTCTGGATAGATGTTGTGGTTTTTCCCAGTCTCTAAATCCACTTGCCCTAAAACCCTAAGGCAGGGGTGTCAAACTCCAGTCCTGGAGGGCCGGCTTCCTCAGACTGTTTGATGTCTCCCTTCTCGGATGCAGCTGAATCCAATGAGTGACTCATTATCAGGCTTCTGCAGAGCTTAATGACCTCACATTGGTTTAAAGCAGGTGTGTTAGAGCAGGGAGACATCTAAAAGTCTGAGGAAGCCGGCCCTCGAGGACTGGAGTTTGACACCTGTGCCCTAAAGGATGTGTTCAGGCTAATTGCTCTAATAAATTTTTTTTGCCGAAAGTGGTCAGTTCTGAGATTCTGATGTTCACCAAACATGCATTGGATTCCAGGCAGTTTGCCTATAGGCCTCACAAAGGAGAGGAGGATGCTACAGTCCATGGGTGTCATGGTTTAGTGCTGTATTTCATCTTGTTTTAGTTTTCATTTTTCCCTTGTGTCCTGTATGTTGATTGTTTCCCTTGTGTGTTTTAATGTTTCCTAATCTAATGTTTATTTTGGACTTTGTGTTTCTCTGTCTCCTTGTATCCTTCTATGTTGTCTGAACGTTTGTTTCCTGCGTTACTTGTGTTTTAAGGTTCTGAGTTTGGTGTTTATTGTTTCTTAGTTTAGCCTTCAGTGTTTATTTATTTTGTTTAGGTTGTGTTTTCTGTGCCATGTTTTACTTTGTAGTTGTTCTTAGTGTTTCTGGTCTTGTTCTTTGCTCCTTTTCTGTTTCCCACCTGTCTGATTGCCCAGATTGTCCCTACCTGTGTAACCAGTCTCACCTGTTTTTGATTACACCTGGTCCCTGTGTCTATATTACCCCTGTGTCCCCTGATTCCTGGACCCACTGAGCGCTCCCTGATTCTGGTCCTGCAGAGTGCTTCAAGTTTTATGTTCCTGGTACCACAGAGCGCCCCCTGATTCCTGTTCCTGATTCTGCAGAACACTTCCTGCTTCCTGGTCCCGCAGAGTGCCGTCGTTCCCGATAATGGTATTTCGACGGTCCAGCCAACTTTGGACATCCCCTCGTTGGTCCAGACAAGGCCTGACCCTCCCTCGTTGGTCCAGCCGACTCTGGATGTTCCCTCAGTGGTCTGGCCGAGGCCTGACGTTCCCTCGGCGGTCTGGCTGACACCTGACAATGTCTCCTCAGCGGTCCGGCTGACAACTGACAACATCTCCTCTGCGGTCTGGCTGACACCTGATGACGTCTCCTCGGTGGTCCGGCCGTTTCCTGACATTTCCTTCTGTGTTCTGGCCGACGTCTGATGTTCCCTCCGTGGTCCAGTCGATGGCTGACATTCCCTCCGTGGTGCGGCCGATGCCTGGTGTTCCCTTGGTGGTCCGGCCAAATACTGACATCTCTTCAGCAGTCTGCCTTGCTCCTGTCTCTCCGTGGGAGGTCCTGCCCGCTTCTGTGCCTCCGTGGAAGGATCTATCCACTCCTGTTTCTCTATGGAAGGTTCTGTCTACTCCTGTGCCCCCTTGGGATGATTTGCCTACTCTGGTGTCTCCATCAACGGTACTTTCAGCTCCTGATTCCTCGTTGGGGGTTCCAGTATTTGTTTCATCCTTGTTGGAGGAATGGCTTGACCCCTGACTCCTAATCGGTGTTCCGGCTGGCTCCTGGCCCATTATCGGTGGTTCTGCTGGCTCCTGGGCCCTTGGCTGAGGTCCTGCCCTTTGCTGGTTGGTCACCTGGCCGCCCCCCAGAACTGGTCCTCGTGGTTGATCAACCGCCTGAACTATTCCGTGTCTGGTTGACCTCCAGGCTGTCCTCCTGAACTGCATTTTGGCCCGTATGCATGAAGGTTTGTTTCCCTCTGCTCCCTTGATTTACTTTGTTTTGGATTTTCTGGATTTATTGTTTAAGTAAGTTTCTGTTTTCGCCTGTTGTGTAATAAATATTCTTTGTTTTACCTGGAATTGGGTCCTCCTCCCTGTTTTTCTGCCTGTATCTGTGACAATGGGTGGTTATAGCCAGGGGCTAGTACCCCTGTAACACTGAGTTTGGTCACCCCTTTGTCTCTTCTTGTGCCTTATATTTTGCATTGACTTTCTCCATACATATAGCAGGAGTATATTAGGTTGTGGTAGTTAATACTGTGTAGCGGTCATTTTCTGTCTCCTTCCTCTTTCCAGGTGTTGACATTTCTAGTCTTCCCAGTGCTGCTCCTGCCTCTGGTCCACAGTGAGCCCAGGCCTATGACCTTCAGAGACACGGACCCAATCACCAGCAGGTCGCTGGAATGTGAGGTGTAAGGAGTCTTACCTCCAGCTGAACATATCTTAAACTAAAGATATAATAAATAAAGGGGCAGTTAAAAATCAATTCAAACGTGTCCCGGTTCACATTGACGCTTTATTAATTGATTGCATTAACAGGGTCCAAAATCAACACCAGCCCAGCACCAAATGTGGGTAGATTTTCCCTTTTGCGAGTACATTTCAGAGGGCTATCTGGCACAGACAAATGTTTTACCATAAAGTCATAAAAACTATGCTTTGACTATAGAGCACATTTTATGTAGCTGCAGCTGCCTGCTCCTCTCTCTGCTGCACACTGAGTCTAATACACCAATACACACAGACAGACACACACAAACACGCTCGCACGTGTCATACCCCTCTTATCTTTTAGTACAACATCACAAAGTTGATCCGTGATCAATAGGACCGAACGTGATCCAGTCAAATGGTCGATTTTTTCTCTGTTCACTGCATGTCTGTTGCTAACATAACGATAGCAACATCCTTCCACAATCGTAGTCTCAGTCTGTAAATGTCTCCACTCAGACTCTGTGAAACAACACTTAAACACTGCAGGCAGTGCATGCTGAATGCACATGCATCAGGAGCAGTCAGAGGTACACACACCTATTCTCTGATGGGTTTTAGTCTGTAATATGCAGAGGGGGTTCAGAGAACTACCTACCACATGCTCCTCAAGTGCGCTGGTTGTTTCCTCTTGACTAACCATGCAGTTTCACAGGTCAGTTTGCACGAAGAGAATTGACTTGAACTCAGTTTCAAAAGCATCAAAACATTCATCAAGCTTCCCCAGAATTGACCTTAGACATTTTCTTACATATCTTGTATGTTTCGGTTTTGTCATTCAGAATGCAAACCATAGATTCAGCTCATTGGGACGGCTATTACTAAGATTAGACCTAGCCCTAGCATTGCTAAAGCATTCCTCGATGGTTTTGTTTTTACCCAAGGCGTTTCTCTTTGGCGGCATCGTTCAGATTTCCAACGTTCACCAGATGAGAGGTGTACAGGCAAAAAATATCAATCCCTGAGCAGGTTTACTGAGGTGTGAAGCAATTTTGTAGAAGTTGTAGAGGAGAGCACAGGCTAAAGACGTCTAAATCCTTCACATTCACACGATAGCGCCCCTGATCTTCTTAACTTTTAATGCGATGACTTTATGTGATATTGATTAGAAGCAAATCTTGTCCAGGTGCAAACATGTTTTAAGAAAGTGTAAATGTAAGCTTATCATAAAAGGTTTAAAGATTAGGAAAATAATATAGTATAATTACCGTAGTTATCACTGATCTTTTCCTCACATTATTTTTTTGTGTTTTTGAGACTACTGCTACAAAAGACACTAATTGATCATACAGGGGGATATTTCTGATAAGGGAAGTGTGGGCACAGCAAAAAATCAGCCTGGAGTGAAAAACTAAACTTGACTGTTGTGTCTTAAGGATATTTGCAATGTCAGAAAAATCCTTCCTGTGTATCACAGAAGCATTTTGTCTTCCCACACTCGTCATGCTGCACTGTGTGTGAGTCATTAGATCTCATAGATTGAGTCACAGGGCTGTCCTCAACTTTCTTAGTAACGTTACAATATGTAAAATTGCGTGCAAATGTTTACATTAAAATATCTAACTTGAAAAACTTGACTAAACCCATGTTATATATATTTTTTAAATTTCTGTGACTTGGTTTTGAATCTTAACATACTATGAACATTTAAAAAGAGGGGGGATACTTACATCAATCCTTGTGAAAGGCCTCCTTTATGTATCATTCTGAAAAATATAAAGCTGGGGGAAAAGGACAAATGTGTGTATGGAAGCCCTTTATGGACAAAATGTAATTACTCTATTTTCCTATTATAGAAAAGCAAGTAACTTCTGTGTTTTATCTTGGCACTTATTTGTCTGTCTTATTTAAGATAAGATAAGAGATAAGATATATCTTTGTCACTGTACAAGTACAATGAAATACTGTTGAACCAGTCCAGCAGATGTCATATCCAAAATATCCAAAACACTATAATAATATAAATATGGATCAATTATGCAAATAGACAGTATGCAGTTAAAATATACAATACGTTGAAAGTGGGGGGGGGCGAGAGATTGTTCTTAATTACCAGGTTCTTAAACAACTGGTGTGTGAATATTTCAAACGAGGCAGACATTACTTATCAAGAAGTGCATTTGCTTTGGCTCACAGGACCAATCTGAGAGGAGAGGCTTGTAGCCGAGGTCAGCAGAATGTTCACACTTTTACACATGGAAACAATGAAGCACACTTTGTAGTCTGAAAGCCAAAGAAAAATTTCACAAGGACCGCTAATATTCTAAGAAGAAAACAGAAACATCAGCACACAAATCCTTCTTCTACTTTATCTGGGTAAGAGCAGCAAAGACAACAAAACAGATCAGTTTCTGCAGTAGACCATCAGCATTGTAAACAGTAGGCAGAAATAACCCTTAGAAGAAGATTTCACAGTTTTTCACACACAAATGGGGGCTAATCTGTCTGCCTAATCTGCAGGAATAGATCATTTTAAAATGTTTGTACATACATTAACACTTTACTAAGATTCCAATTAAAGAGTACTAAATTGCGTGTTCACTCCAAAAGATTGATGAATCTGATTATATCAAAAAGAACATTTGGTTTATAAGAAAACTTTGGCAATAAACAATGCCTTTTTTTTCTTTGGTGTATCATTTGAATGAAATGAAAGCAACTTCTAATGATGAGGTAAGACTTTAGCTTACCTCATCACTAGAAGTTGCTTTCACTTCATTAGCTGCAGACAGGGAGAAAAATATATATTCTTCTATCATTGGGAACGTTAGCTTCCTCTAATCATCATGTAATCTGGGATTCCCCAACAGAACAAACAACCATAAATCCTACATCCCATCTGTCCTCTGCCCAGTATGGTACTGTTTATTTAATAATCAGCTATTAAATAAAATCAGACAATGCTATCAGGAGTGGGGAACTCATATCCAATGATTATGCAAAAAAGTGGTCACATGGGCTTCATTTTATTTATTTTGTTTAGCACGTGGAGGGGAGACTCGGGTAAGTTGAATAAAAGGGTAAGTTGAGCCACCCCTTGTTGCAAGGAAACAGTAAAAAAAAATTGATCATCTGACCAAATGTTTGACTAGATCTTGTTGTAGATATCCAAGATTTATGACCACAAACTCTGTCATATTTGAAAGGTACATGTTTGTTTCGATCTTAATGTATACGTGACAGCAGGGCAAGCTGGGAAATATTTTGCTTTCATTACACTCCAAATTACAAGAAAATGTTACCAAGCACATCTGTTGAGTCAGCTCTTTGCTGATTCACTGATTTTGAATCATTGTGGTTAAAGGGACTTTTAAAGGTCAAGTGTTTTAGTAAGCTGTGATCGTGTTTACGTTTTCTTGTCTCCAGATCATATTTAGTTAGACATAAGCAGCAGTCGTTTGTTGGACATTGTGCAATTTGTTGTTACCAAAGGGAGACCCAAATTAGTAAAGAACGTTTTAGCACCTTTTGCTTGGAACAACTTGCAGTCTGATTATAGATAGAAATACTTGGTTACCCTGAAGGTTTTATATCCTTAGTGAAAAGTCTTTCATCCTAACATAATAGACTGGTATAGTAATGACGTATTTTTGTAGGCCAACCCGAAAAAATGGCGCCGGTGGTTCCTACGAAAATTTGCCTATGGGATTTTTTAATTGGATTTTGGATCATTGCAGAAAATAAGCTCTGTGTCAAACACACGTTTCTGATGCATTGCTGTTTTGTTCAGCGGGATAATCTTTACTGATGAACATAATTTATATGAAGTTTGAAGAGTTAATGCAGCCGAGAGAAGTAAAAAGTTAACGTTATGCGCTCGCGAACTACACCGCGGTCTATTTGTAATGACGTCACGACCGTTATGCTTCATCGATCTAATCAGCAGATTTGACAAGATAGCTAAAAGTTAGCTTAATAAGTTGTTTATTAACCTAATATTTATAAGAGCACTGAAAAACATGACTAGAAACTGTAAGGAGGATTAGGGAGAGAGTTCCCGGCGTGATGATGTTTAATGTCTGTGACAACCACTGTAGTTTCAGTTAGCTACTCGTTAGCAACCGCCGTTTAAAGTTCGCATAAAAACTTTAAAATTCACAAGTGGGGTCTTAGCGCACGTAGTTTATCTCGTCTAACAAAACACCAACATCTCTTTAGCTTGTGTTAACCACAGATCTTATTTCAGGTGTCTAACCACAAACCCATTCAAAATCCCCATTGACTTTTAGAGGTTAGAACTGAAGGATAAAAGTTGGTATTTGATCCTTTTCCTAAATGTTGTTAATCGAAATCTGACTCCTCTAAATAATTACCTCAAATCATTGCGCATTCTTTTGATGGGATGAGAGGAATGACTGGAGGCGTCTCTTTCAGGTTAACAGAGTTTATTAACCCGATGAATCAAGAATAGAAGTTACAGAGTCTCTGGGTTCAACACTACGTGTCCCTGACATCAGACAGATGCTGGATCAGTTCGCGAAGTCTGAGCCCCGACTATCTTTCCCTGAACCCTTTTATACATTAGACAGAGATTATCTGACGCAAACGTAACGGCTCTATGACTCTGCTCTTTGAAGTGAACGACAGGAGCCGGCTCGTCATTAGGAGCCAGATGGGAGTCATTGCCGAAGATGTGCGTCAGTTTCCTCACTGAGCAGGGGGAGGGGAGGGGTTATACACACAGCAGACGATCAGGAGAGACAGAGGTTGACATATGTCCTCCTTGTATTTCTCTTTAAGTTTGGTTTCATTAAGACCGAAAGTAAACACGGTCGCGAGTCTCGCGACATGACTGCAGGTCTATTTTTTAGAACGGCATTTAAATGAATGGGAGCTACGATGTAACATAGTTTTAAGAGGCAGCGTCAATGAAGTTATCATTTGTTGCAGCAAGAAAGGCAGGTGATGATCAGGCAAAGAGGAGAGGAGAACTTTTTATTTTGAACTTGATTTTTTAGAAAGAGAATTTGGTGTAGTGTTCCTTCATTTTGAGACATTGTCACCATTTAGTGTCTATGTGTTTAGGTGTTTGGTGACCAAAACTGTAATAAGCTAAGAGAATGAGAAACAGTGAATGAGTCTATAGATGCAACAGAAAGACAATAAAGATGTAAATGTAGATTGGGCTGAAAAATCAAAGGACATGAATCAAAAAATTTGAAGTTCATGTTCAAGGCTGAACAGCATTTTATAATATTATTTGGATGTTTGGATGGATAAGTAAAACTGTGACTAGACATGGCATTACAATAGTAATAATCATGACTCAGTATACTGAGGCTTTTCATTTCAAAAATTTAACAGAGGATGAGACAGGAGGAGAGGAGAGAGAAAGAGCAGGAGAGAGAAAGAGCAGGAGAAGTAACCAGTGAGATGAATGTGGAGTCAGGTCCAGGAAGCCCATTATCAGCCCAGGACCCAGATACATCCACAGACCAGAGTCTCTCTATATCACTCATTCAATCACTGTATCCTATACCAAACACTTCATATACAGTTAGAGATCACCATAGTTATTTATTGTGAGGCAGCAACACCGCACACACCAATACTTAAGTTATAGTTTTATATAGTTTATGATTGCAGCAACACACTCATAGAAAGACACACTAAACAGTTTTGCCTAAAATAAAAGTTTTTCGAATGTTGACCTTGATATTTCAAAAATCCTGGCCAGGGCCGCTTGTTTATTTGGGTTCTCTCTCTCTCTCTCTCTCTCTCTCTCTCTCTCTCTCTCTCTCTCTCTCTCTCTCTCTCTCTCTCTCTCTCCCTCTCTCCAAGCTGCAGCTCTGCAGAGTGTATAAATAAAAGTGCGTTTATATCATAAACATTTGATATAATGCATATTTTTACAAAAAACCTGAAAAGCCACTTGGGAGCCAAAATTGAATTCACAATTATTTGATAGACACAATTTTTCTGTATGTCCAGTAGGTAAGGCAAAATTGACTTTGAAGGTAACTTTGAAGATTCTGATTTGTGAACTTTTGACTGTTTGTTGTTGTTTTACCTGAGAGACTTTTCCACCCCATTGTCATGACTCCCTCCTGATTGCTGCTCATTGCATCCACCTGCTAAGACCTGCACACCTACTCTCCATCAGCTCATCAAATCAGCAGAATATATACCCCAGCTCTTCATCCACTTTTCACCAGATCATTGTTTCAGCTACTGCGGTAGACCATGTCTCAGGCTTAGCAAGATTAGTAAAAAAAAACAAAAACAAAAAGAGTTTCTTGTGCTAGTTTTGTTTCATATTCTCATCTTGTGTTTCCTTTACTTCAAGATCACCCACCTGCTTGGAATTAAAATATAAGGTAGGCTATTTAACATACCAGTATTTGTTTTACAACACCAGCATCACATTCATAGTTCACCTCTGGGTTTGAGATTGATCAAGTTTTCTTTTTTTAATAAGGTTTTTTAGGCCTATTACAATTTCTTACATTAAATCAACATCAACTAAGCATCTCCACGAAACATGATACAACATGTATAAAAGCAATGTTGACCTTATTAACACACACATAGAAAGGAAAGGATGTGACAAATTATCAGTCAAATCAATATAGAAACCAAATGCAGTCTCCACGTTTGTCCACCAACAGATCGTTAGTTTTAGTGGGAGGTCGGATGTGCGAGTCGCTATAAAAGTTGTGGCTGCAAGGAATGGTGAGGCGGCACTTTCTCATCTCCTCTCGTAAAGGATGGTCCAGTGTTTCCTATGCTAAAGGAGGTTATTAAGGAAGCATTGACCTACCTTTCCTTAACTTTTAGAGAATTCAAACGACTCTTATCATGCCTGCCACTAAAACGCTTCCGGGGTTAAGGAAAAAAGGAGGGTGAAAGAAGATAGGAGGGACAATCCAAACGCACCCGTGACACGTGTGTCAATTATTCATATGTAAGAAAAATCAATGAGATAGAAAAGGGCAACAATTGCCTTTGAAATGTAGAAGAAGAGGATTAACTAAAATGGATTTACTCAAGTGAAGTGTAATGTGATAACTGTTGTTGCCTCCATGTTGTTAGGCTCCATAACAGACATGTCTGCTGTGACTCTGAAGGCTCTTTGGGACAGCTGGCCACACCCTGAGCCCTCAGGCTGGAGCACCAGCAGACTCCAGCCTTTATTTTTTCATTCATACCAGGGACGCTCCAGAGTACCACACCTCATACCTATTTAAGCATTTATACAAAACTGTCACTCGATTCTGATATGTCAATAAGGGAAATTCAAGGTCTGCTATATCTTTACAAACCTTTATGGGAATTTGATACGAAATGTTGAGAATAATTTATTAAGAACAAGAGCTATGAGGTGCTTTTAATCTGTATTGTCAATGGTGAAAGTTGGTGTGTGACAGCATTAGTGGGGTAAGGTGTTGAAGAGTGTACTAACAAAGAACTAAAACCCTGACTGAGGGAGAGGGCGTGGCAGCTGGAAGCTACATTTTTATATTCTGGGTCGAGCGAAGTGCTAATGTGCTTCAGATTAAGATTTACACACAGACCTGTTGAACCACATTTTGTTGTATGTTTACTGTAGGCTCTATGGTGAGTCAGTGGTGACTTGTGGAGGCGCATCTCATCATCTATCTGTTGTTTACTGTGGGGGGGGAAGAGAGCACCAAATCTGGGAAAAATCAAAAGAGGTGTTCACTGAATGAAGCCTTAGCTTGACGCTCCAAAAACTCCTCTCGTATGGTATTTGCATCCAAAAAACCAACAGGACCACATGATCATAGTGTAAATGTTTACTTAAAGAAAAATGAACAAAAAAACAATGCAGGTTAGTCCAAGGCTATACAAAAACATTGCGAAACGAGAAGAGAGGACAAAAGACTGTGGCTCCACTTTCTACTTGTCTCAACTAAAACCAATTAAATCCACAAGCCCCTCCCACTCCCAGATCCAATGAACTAACATCATTTCTTGCACTCATATATTATGAGTGCAAGAAATATATATATGAGCAATACGGCTCCTATAGTTTAAAAGTGTGAGGCTACAACGGACAGAGGCAAACAAGTTTGTAGATGGCACATGAAGTAAACACTTCAGATTTTTACCTTAGCACTGGTCACTTTAATGACAATCACCCTAATTATGTTGGGTTTCACCCTATTGTTTGATACCTAATGCTAATCTGTCATCCCTTTATTTCTTAATGGTTGACATGATCACCCATCTGTTTTCACTCAATTGTCTAGACACTTGATGCTAATCTTTGCTCCTTTAATATTTGGGCACTTCAATTAATCTGCATTTTAATTGTCTGCATTGATTGTTCAATGTCTGTTCTCACACATCTACCAACCAACCAA